>NW_006399780.1:2837724-2839877 GCF_000299155.1 Elephantulus edwardii | reverse complement strand
TGACCCTCTGCAGCAAGCACTTCAGGTCCTCCTTAGTTTCAGCAATACGTCATTCATTTTCCTGAGGGCTTCTTCTATGATTACTGATTACAGGTTTAAGTAAAATGAAATAATTGACAACTTTAATATTTTCTCTGTTTATCCTGATGCCTATTGGTCCAGTTGTGAAGATTTTTGTTTTATGCTGAAATATAATCCATATCGAGTATCTTTGGGCTGCAATAAGTATTCCAAGTTTATTTTCTGCAAACAGCATTTTGTCATCTATATATCACAGATGGTTGATAAGTGTTCCTACAATCCTTTTTCACATAGTCCAATTTCTTAGATTATTTGCTCTGCAAACATACTGAATAGATATGATGAAAGAATGCACTGATTTTTCTGATATTAAACAAAGCAGTATGCTTTGTTTTGTTGGAATAATTGACTCTTGGTCCACGTAAAACAGGAGGAGGAGAAGAAAGTGGAGGAGAAGGAGGAAAATGCAGGTTGTTAACAAGTCTTCCTCCAATAATGATGCCACATTCTTCCTAGTAACGTCCAGCCTCTGGAATGATCTGTTCCACATACAGATTGAAAAGGTATGAAGACAGGACACATTTCTGATACACTCCTTTCCTGATTGTGCACCATCCCATGTTTCCTTGCTCTGTTCTGAAGACTGCCTTCTGGTTCAAGTATAGGTTTCACATGAGCACAATCAGGTATTCTGGAATTCCCATTTTTTCTCAAGGTTATCCACAATTTATTGTGACCCATATAGTCAAATGCCTTTGTGTAGTCAATAAAACAGAGATAGATATTCTTCTGGTACTCTACACTTTCAGCCAAACCCATTTAAAACTGGCAATCATGTTTCTAGTGTCAGAGCCTCTTCTAAAGCCAGCCTGTTCTTCGGGTTGTTCTCTGTCAATATATTGTTCCAGTCATTTTAGATAATTTTCAGCAAGGTTTTGCTTGTGTGTGATATTGTTCAATAATTTTCACACTGTTAGATTGCCTTTTTTTTTTTTTCGAATAAGACAAAATATGGATCTTTGCCAGTCAGCTGGCCTGGTGGCTGTCCTCCAGATTTCTTGGTGAGCATGCCCAAGGCAGTAACTGAAATGTGTTAGTTTTGCCCATAGAATACTTCAATATTGCAACTTGAGGCTTGACTTTCTTCAACTTATTTCACTTGAGAAGTGCAGAGCAAATGCTTTCTCAAATGCATGTTTTCCCCTTAATTTTCTAACTTGAAGTATTTGCATATTTTATTATATTTTGCTTTGTCTTCTATGGCCGCCCTGTGAAATAATCTTTTCATCTCTTTTACAAAATTTCACACTTTGCTTTAACTTCTTTATATTTGAAAGCAAATTCAAGAGTGTCTTCTGACAGCAATTTTTGCCTTCTCTTTCTTTCTTGTTATTTAAACAATGTTTTGGTTTCTTCATATGTGATGTGCTTGATGACATCTCACTGCTTATCTGGTGTTCATTCAGTGTTCAAGGCATCAAATCTGTTCCCAAGGTGGTCTCTAACTCAGAAGGGATATACTAAATATTGTGCTTTGGCTTTCACGTTTTTTTTTTTTTAAAGTTAACTTCAGTTTGAACTATTATGAGAAATTGATAATCTGTTCTACAATTGGCCCTTGTTCTTGTTCGACTGATGATATCAAGCTTCTCCAGCATATTTCTCCACAGATGTAGTCTGGTACTTGTTTATTCCATCAGATGAGGTCCGGGAATATAGTTGCCACTTTTTATTTTTTAAAGGTTTTTCAATGAATAAGTGATTGTGTAAAACTCTATCCTTTCCATAATTTCCTATTTAATCACCAATCACCAACTTCATATTTTCCAACTTCTAATCTTTCTTAACTTTTGAATTTCAATCATCAGTTATTATTAATGCACCTTGATTGTATATGTTTTATCAATTTAGAATGAAGACCTTAGTAAAGATTCTAAACATGAAATTTACATGATTTTTGGCTTTAGTAGTTGATGTTTAAATTTGAAAAATAGTTTTAACAGGTTTTTCTTGTATGTAATGGGCAACTGGAACGCAAAAGTTGGGAGCAGGGAAGAAGAATCAGTAGTTGGCAAACATGGACTTGGTGACAGAAATGAAGCTGGAGATAGAATGGTTGAATTTTGCACAAT
>NW_006399780.1:2833304-2835139 GCF_000299155.1 Elephantulus edwardii | reverse complement strand
AGTATTCCATTGTGTGAATATACCATAGCTTCACTATCCATTTGTTTGTTGATGAGCACTTGGGTTGTTTCCAACTCTTTGCTGTTGTGAACAAAGCCACAATAAACATGAGTGTGCATATATCTGCTTGGTGACAGTTCTGGTCTCTTTACGATACATTCCCAGTAGTGGAATTGCTGGGTCAAATGGTATTTTTATTTCCAACTTTTTGAGAAAGCGCCAAAAGGCCTTCCAGAGTGGTTGTACCATTTTATACTTCCTTCAACAGTGAATAAGGGCTCCGTTTTCTCTACAACCTCACCAGGGTTTGTTGTTTGCTGTTCTGTTAAATTTTGCGATTCTCACTGGTGTGAGATGATATCTCATAGTTGTTTTGATTTGCATCTCTCTTAGAGCTAATGATTTTGAACATTTCTTCCTGTGTTTGTTTGCCATCTGAATGTCTTCTTTGGTGAAGTGTCTGTTCATATCCTGTGCCCATTTTGCAATTGAGTTGTTTACTTTTATTTTGTTGTGGTGCTAGAGTATTTTATGAATTCTAGATATAAGTCCTTTATCAGACATGTCATTACCAAATACTTTTTCCCAGTCAGTGGCTTCTCTTTTTACCCTGTTGGAGAAGGTTTTGGATGTGCATAAGGATTTGATTCTTAGAAGGTCCCATTCATCTATTTTATCCCCTCATGATTTTAGGTCTCTCTGGATGCTTGGAAGACGGTTCATTTGTCGATTAGGGTTTCTAAAATTCTTCCAAGCTTTTCTCTAATGAAGTTTATAGTACTTGGTCTTAGTCCTAGGTCTTTGATGCACTTTGAGTTGTTTTTTGTGTATGAAGTATAGTGTGGATCTTGCTTGAGTTTTTTACAGATAGTTTTCCAATTTTGCCAACACCATTTGGTAAAAAGGCTGTCGTTTCCCCACTTAAGTGGTTTCATCTCCTTGTAAAAATCAGTTGACCATAGGTAGATGGGCTGATTTCTGGGTTTTCAATCCTATTCCATTGATCTTTGTGTAACAAGTTAGATTTTCATACAGTTTTACCCCTATTCCTTTCTTTCCCCTCCTCCCTAGACAAATCTTGAAATGGACTCTTTTTGACAATGAATGTGACATCATTTCTCCCCAGTTTGTCATTTTCAGTATAGTAGTGACCATGTGATTTAATGATTCAAAATGGTCAATGTCAGTCCACCTCAGCTCACTAGTGTGCAGGATATTGATATTTATGGTTTTCTGAGTAATTTTTTATTTTTTCTAATTTTCCTATGTTCATATTTCATAGATCCCATGTTTGAAATATTAATGGATATTTACAGCTGTTTTTCCTCTTTATGAGCCATTCTACCTCAGGAAATAAAATTCCTTCTTTGACTGAAAGCTTAATCCATCCATATCATTAAGGTCAGTAAGGTCAAAAACACTGAACCAGTAGCTTTTCTCCAATTCCATTTTTAATGCTTTTGGAGCTTAAGGCTTTATCTTCAGAATCTGTATCAGACAAGTTCAGTGACTATTTATAGAATTTTCAAGACTTGCTTCCTCATTGATCTAGTCCAAAAGTTCTGCCAAAACCTGTATACCATGATAGTAACATACAAAGCACCACAAAATTAGTTGTGGTCAAGTGAGTTTAACCATGATTACTACCCTGAAATGCAGTGAAGCTAGCTGTCTCCCAGGCCATTTTCTCCTCTAACAAGTTCATTGACAGACTTGGCATTACTTATACAACATTATTGATCTGTTCTGTGACCTTGAGTAATTGGAGTAATTTCATATGTTTGTAGAGATACTTGGATATTATTACATATATGAAGACTGTTGTTGTTATGTGC
>NW_006399780.1:2812731-2831834 GCF_000299155.1 Elephantulus edwardii | reverse complement strand
TCAGCCAATTCCTTCTGATACAGTGACTCTGTATATTCCTTCCATCTTCTCTTGATACTTCCTGGTCATTTAACATTCTACCCAAAGTATCCTTAAGTATTGCCACCCGTGGCTTGAATTTGTTTTTCAACTCCTTCAGCTTAAGAAACGCTGAGCGAGTCCAGCCCTTTTGATTTTCTGATTCCAGTTCTCTGCACATTTCATCATAGTATCTTGCTTTGTCATCCTGGGCTGCCTTTTGAAATTTTCTGTTTAGCTCTTTGATTTCTTGGTTTCTTCCTTTTGGCTTCCCGGAACTCTAATGCAATATTCAGAGTCTTGTCTGACATCCATCTTGATTTTTCGTTCTTTTTCAGCCTTTGTAATGATCTTTTGCATTCTTCATGGACGATTTTCTTGATATCTTCCCAGAGCTCATTTGGCCTACACTCATTGGTGCTCAAGGCCTCAAACCTGTTCCTGAAATGGTTTTGAAATTCGAGTGGGATAGAGATAAGATCAAATTTTGGTTCCCATGGACTTGACTAGTGGTAGAAATTCTATTGTTTTCTGGTAAGATTGTGAAAGAACTTTCTTATAAGCAGCACTTACTAAAGGCATAATGGACTGATGTGAGTTATGGGATAAGTGAAGTGTGGGTGCTAATAACCATATTCAGGAGAAAATGATACATTATACTACCCTTGTTTTGGCATCCATCTTTGTGGAAATATTTCCTTCCTGTTACTGCACTCAGAGTTAACATTCCTAGAGGGAACACTGTTCGTCTGGCAGATTGTCATACTGTGTGGCTTCCTGTTGCTATAATGCTGAACTCTATGCTATCAGTACTTCAAATGCCAGTAGGAATGGGTTTTAGTGAAGCTTTCAAACTAAAGGTAAGGGAAAAGGCCTCAACATAACCAATGAAAACCAATGGACCACACCAGGATATTGTTCAAGAAAGTGCGAGAATATGAGTTTCCTAGAATAGGAAGCCCTCAGAATAACTGCCACAATTGATTCGAGCATGTTAGAAGTCTCCAAGATGGCACAAGGACAAAGCACAGTTTTATTATGTTGTACATGAGGTCAACCTGAATTTGAGCTGCTGGATGACAGCTAACAACAGAGACAGCAATTATATAATAATTTCCCTATTTTTATCCTAAATCTGTAACACAAGGCTCAATGTGCCTTATCTTCAGTAAGGAAACTTTCAATACTTGTAAATTCACAATATTAGACATACCTCCCCCAAAAGACCAAAATATATTTCCATTTTAAAGAAAATGTATTCCTCGAAACATCCGATTGCTATGATAGAAGGGTGAAATCCAGCTGCTACCATCATTTCTAAGCCCCTCTTTTCCTCTGAGTTGGTAGATGCATTTTGTGTAATTATTCTACTTGTTTTTCTGTGTTTTAACGATTTTCCTGGTAGCTCCTTGGATATTTTTTTCTTGGTTAATTGCTTGCTTTGCATCTCGTTTCACCATGATTTCAGGGGGTTGTGTGCTTCCAAAAGGATTTGCTGTAATCACCCTTCCCTTGAAGGCTGATCTAATGTGGTAGCAAGACATCCCTCAAGATAGAAGAGAGGGTCTTGACCTGGGCAACCAGCTGATTGCTAGTTTTGCCTCTCTGAATTGCAGACAGTTGAGTCCTTGGATGTTTTCTTTCCCCAACACCCACCCCCTTCGGTCAGTCCTTGTACATCTATACAAGGACACACTGTTTGCCACCATTCACTCAAGCTAAAATACCTCAGCCACCACTGACCTTAAATGAACCCCACATTGAAGCAACCAAAATAAAGCAAAGCAGGAAAACATCAGACAGCTTCGTAAGTTCTTATGTAACTAAATCAGCTATATCTGGAGATTTTCATTAGTCTAAATTACAGATTTGAGGGTGTACTTTGTGGGCTCAGTGCCATCTTTTGCCCCATTTCCTTCACCCTTCAGTTTCATTGCATGCTGAGCAGTTTCTTTTGGCAGTTCCATGTAATCAGGTCGAGCACAGTCCTTCTGTGTGGTCCTTTCATTGTCCATCAGTCTGGGAAGTGATCCAACCTAGATATTTAACCCAAGATGTTCTGACAAAGTCTAGAACATCAATTTCTTCCAGCTGGCTGAAGAAATAAAAGTTTTCTCATAGAACTGTTAACTATCACTTTCTTTAATAATTGGAATAATATTTTAAACATCTATCCATTTTGAGATATGATAGAGCAAGGATGAGAAATACTGTCTTACTGGTATATAATTTAAAAAATTTGCTTCTCAAAACTGCTAGAAGTTTGCTTCTAATAGTTAGCTGGTTAAGCCAGTAGAACAAGATAGTAAATGTTTTCACTCCATTTTTGTGGACAATAGAACTTCTGCACGCTCATCATTTAGCTATTGGTCATGACCCTTTAATGAATCTTGTCATCCTCAAAATATTATCATTCCTGCTTCTGCTTATACTCTTTCCACTCTAGCCACTCACTGAAATGATTTCATTGGTTTCATGTTATTAGTCTCTGGTCATCTTTCACATAGAGCTTTCCAAAGTTCTTCATTCCACCTATCCCTTGATTCTCAATCACTTCTTCATATTACTATCAAAGGTATTATATAAAAACCCCTAACCAACTAGGCAAGGTTACCCTCAATCATTCCTTATAACTTTCTGTAGCTCCCCATTTGTATTCTACAAGAGACCCCTTAAAAAAGGAAGAAAGAAAGAAAAAAAATAAAGAAGGGTAATTATCAGCCCTCTGCTGTCATCCTACATCCTGCTGCCATGTGTTTGCTGCTTCTGTCTCAGCCATACACTGCTCCCACTTTTCATCCTGAAGTCACTCAGATACACCTTCAAGAGGGTCAGTGACTTTGCTCCTTTTTTCTTTCTTGAAATGCTTGCTACAGATGATCAAAGACTATACCCTTCAACATAGATTACATCTCAACCTCAAGAAAACAAAAATTGGGCCAATAGGCTGCATCATGATAGAGAGACAGAGGTTGAGGTCAACAATTTCATCTTGCTTGGATCCACAATGAACACCCTTGGTAGCATCAGTCAATATATCAAAAAAACATGTTGAATTGAGAAAACCTACTGTCAAGGACCTCTCCAAGGTGCTAAGGAGCAATGATGACAGTTTAAAGACTAAGGTGTACCTGATTCAAGCCATGGTATTTTCCATTACCTTTTACATCTGAAAGTCGGACAATGAGTAAGAATGACAGAAGAAGTATTGATGCCTTTGAGTTGTAGTGTTGGGAAAGAATACTGAATATCAATTGACAGTCAAAAGGAGAAATAAATATGTCATGGAATAAGAGCAACCAGGGTACTCCTTGGAGGCAAGGAGAGTCAAACTTCATTTCACATACTGTGTACCTGTTGTCCAGTCCTTGGAAAAAGATGTCGTACTTGGAGGGATGATGGCACCTAATAATAACCACCACCACCTGTCTATAAGAAACACTCTTCCTATGTTCTTTGCCCATCAAATTCCTGGTATCCTTTCAGGCTCAGCTCAGATGCTACATCTCCAAGAATTCTTTTTGGTCTCCACTGCAATGTCAGAATATACTCTCTGTTTGTTACTCTTAATTAGAATTCCCAGAAGTCGGACACATTTCTAACCAAGTAACCAAGTAGAGAGCAATGCAGTGCATGCCCGATATATATATATATATATTTGTTTTCTGAGTTGGACCATTATTTATGACATATGAAGGAAAAGATTTTATCTGCTCCATTCACTGTATCAATCCATCTCATCTGGGGTCTTCCTCTGCTGCACTATTCCTACACCCTTCCAAGCATGATGTTCTTCTCCAAGGACTGGTCTTTCCTGGCCACATGCCCAAAGTATTTGAGATAAAGCTTCAAAATCCTAGCCTCCAAGGAGAAACTTGGTTTCACCCTCCCCAAATACTCAGGAGGGAAAAGTTTAATTCCTTCTGGTTATTGTCACCATTGTACAGTAATCCAAGTTCTTCAAAATTCCTTTTATTTTATTCATAAAGGTCATCTAAATATCTAGGTTTATATTCAGATTTTTTCCTTCATTCTTTTTGTTTGGATTTTTTAAATATAATTTTTATTTTATACTAGTTTACTTACGAAGTTTGTATACCTTGATTTTCACACCAGATCTTTTCTTTTTTTCTTAAGTATTTTGCCTGCCATGAAGGGGGGAAGGGGAAGACAACATACATCTTCAAGGATATGAGCATGTATAGCCAAGCACAATTGATAACAATGCATCTAAATTCCAAACTCAATCTCCATAATAGTCTACATGTTTCCCATTGCCTAAGGGGCCCTTTAGAGTAGTGAGAGAAGATCTTCACCCTGAAACCTGCAGTGTCCCTTTTCAGCAGGAAATAGCTAAGAGAATATGCCGTCCCCTTTTCCTTATGAATCAGGGTGAAGTCTCTCTCAGGGAGGAGTAATAGGGAATGGCAAAGGACACACTGACAAAGGAGATTAATCAGAACTGGCTTTGACAAACACTCTGGCAATAGGACAATTAAAAGGAATTTCAAGGGGGGGAAGAGGAATGAACTGGAGGCATAGAGAAAATAGTGAAACAATGAATGAATGAAAGTCCAAAATCTCTGTAAATGTTCATTAAAATTAATAAAATTTAATTAAAAAAAGAGTTCCAATCTCTCCACAAACCAAAATAACTAACTAACTAACTAACTAACTAACTAAAAACATCTATCCTTAAAACTTCCAGATAAAGCTTGGAATGTAGTGTTCTTTGGTGCCTGCTTGGTAAAATAACAATAATAAGTTACTGGTATAAATATACATCATTTTCCTACATACTTAGGTAGAAATTCACTTCACTAAACAAGAAGTAGTTCAAAATTTATACCATTAAAATATGAGAAATAAATTAGAAAAATCTGTTCTCAAGATCAATGTATTCTAATTTTGTAAACAAACTAGTATTTTAAAAAGTATGAAAGAGAAGAAAATAGAAGCTTGCTTATCCTTAAAGTTTATGGTAGAAAATCTCAAGTACCAATCATGACATGCTATCAAGGTTGAAAGCACCAGAGAATCACTCAAATGATTTCAGGTTTTTCAGATTTAGAATTGCCATCATTGGAATCTAGGAGCTCAGGAGTGCTCAAGAGTTTAAGATAAGGCCAAAAGCTGACAAGCAACAGCAAGGGTGGGTAAATGACAACCAGCAGGAAGGCATGACTTGAAGGAAGGCACAGATATGTCCTCTAGCAGGATTAAAAGCAAGGGCTTTGGACGCAGAGATAGACTCAAGTTCCAGCTCATTGGGCACATTGTATGATCCATGCAAACCTGCTTCCTCATCCAAGAAATGGGATAATCATACTACCTTCCTCATGAGCCAATTGCCTAGGTGAACTGATGCCTGTCTGTAAGACAGTCCAGTACCTGTCTTGATGAAAAACAACAGTTGGCCCATTCTCTGTATAGCTTATATAGCTTATGCCACTTTCCTTCAGTCCACTTCCAAGTGGCTACTTAACCACTCCTCTGCACATCTGTTGTCTACTGCTTAGCTTCTCTATTCAGATTCTGGTTTTCTTAATTGAATTTATATATAATCTATTGAAACCCTGCACAAAGGTTAAGTGCTTGGCTAACTTAGGTTGACTAGCAGCAAATTATGGATTAATACTATTTAAATATGGACACAATTTTAAAATTAATACTTGCATATTTAGGGTAAAGGAAATAAAGAAATTTATTTTTTAGTTTATAGCTGAGCACTTAACCATTGTGCCACTAGGGATCCTGATAGTTAATTCATTAGTAATTACCCAAGTAATTAAGTTTATGATGAAATAATCAGGCATCATATAAATGATTAAATATACCCCTGACTTTTTACTATTAAAATGATCAATCTGCCTCTCTCGACATTGGGATCTGAGCATGTAAATCACAAGGAAAGGGAATGACCCCTTCCTCTCTCAGAGCCACTAATAGATGTGAACCACCAGAGAAACACTGCCTTTGGATTAAAAGCACAGATTAACTACTGACTATGCCACCAGACCTCCTTATTTATGTGATAGAGGTCAAGTTCTTCCACATTTGAAAAAAAAAACAAACCAAAAACAAAACCACACCCAAGATTTTTTTCAGGTAGCATATAGAATGGACATTTGAACATGCTTGTTTACGTGGATGGGACTTCTGATAGTCTAGTGGATAAGGAATTGCATTGTCAACCCAAAGGCACTCAGTTTGAAAGATGGGTACTCTCCCGTGTAATTTACAGCCTTTGAAAACTTGCTGGAGGGTCAGCTATGGGCCAGTTTAAAATCCACGACACATAGTAACAACAATTTGCATGGGAGAACAGACAGAAACAGAATGGTATACACAAGTAAAACCAAGAGTCTTAATGTAGAGAAACACTCAGCAAATGCTTTTTCAGTCAATGAACCTTCTCAGAAAACGAATTTCAAGTAATTACACAAACAGCTCCCACTTCACCTGGCAACTAAAAGAGAATCTCTCTTCTCACAGGATGAACTTTAAATGAACTTTGCATGCATTAGTTAATGAATAAGATGCACTTACTTTTTTTTTTAATCCATAAGGTTTCTAAAAGGACTCTTACCTTTAGGTGGTTTTTAAAAACATATTTTGTTATTTATATAGTTCTATACTTTTGCCAAATTGAATATGACTGCAGAACTAGGATGCTAAAGGGTGAATTGTGCAAGTTTGGGCACTATAAGGCCAAGACCCAAAAGTGATTCAAAAGTGTCCAAAGACACACTCAAGATCCGTGATACTTAGTTAGCACTGATGGTTTATCCAAGAACGTCCTTTGACCAACTAGATGTGCTTGTTGGAGTTATTTTACTGTCTTAATGCCTCAGTTTCCTCATTTAAAAAATGCAAATAGCTATAGGGTGGTTAAGATAGAATGAGGACATGTATATAAAGTGCACAATGTGGTACCAGCTACACAGCAGATTCTTTGTAAAACTTAGTTATCATTTTTCATTATGCTCAACACAGTACATATCACTGGAGGAGATATTTTAGGGAAATAAATTTATCCATATGAATAAAACCTGAGTTAGGTTGATATTTTCCAAAAATCTAATTTTGAAAAATACCCAAAGATAAAGAAGCTGAGGGGCTGAAATAGAAGTGCCTAAAGATTCCTCAAACATCCCAACTCCTCAGTGACATCTCTACTTTCAGCAGATTTTGTAACCTATATTCCTGCCTATATTCATTAAGCTTGCAGACCTTTTTATTTTAACAGTATAAATGGGTGACACATGAAATAGAATTCAAGGGCAATTTACACATTTGCAGCTTTTCACCTTATATTTTAATAATGATCAATCCATAAGCCACATTATTGACTACAGTTTGCATTAAAGTTTCTCCTTTTTTTTTTGTATGTGACTAATTATTGTAATCATCCTCAGTTAATATGCATGCCTGGCCCTTTGTGTCATGCAAATGTGTTACCAACCTAGCATGAAGAAGTTTCAGAGAAATCCCTGACAAGACAAAAGACAAGCAATTGTGAACATGTTTTATTTTGAGCATAAAAGACCCTCAACTTTTGATAGCACTCAGTGCTTTCACCCTGAAATCTGCTGTGCTAGTTTTTCCCTAAGAAAGGTGTAGAAAATGGTTATACCTACACTTCTAGAATGTTCCTTGGCCAGATAGAGAATGCAAGTAATACTGGGCAGCTTTCTCTTTCTTTCTCAAAATCCATTCTTCTGTAAAATAATAAATTATATTTTCTTTTTTTCCCCATAAAAAGCCTTTTTTTTTTTACTCTCAAGGGATAATTTTAATCTATTTTTTACTCTATGTGGATATTTTTCTAAAATAAAAACTGTAGTTTTTATGTGGTGCTTAGTGCTTTGCTATTCGGTATGCTTTCCATATGAGAGGAAAATACTGCTTTTATTCCCATTTTACAGATGATAAAACAGGAGCTTAGTTAGAAGTCGCACAAGGGGGAAAATGAAATGTTTAACTTTGATCTGATTAAATCTGCAATCAGAATGTGTAACTGTCACCAGTTCGTCATTTCTCTCTGAACTCTCCCTAAAACCTACAGGACTTTTAATTAGCTATAAGAGGGTAAGGGACTTGTCCTTTTCCTATCTGCTTTGTGCTTAATGTGCTCTGTGTTGATGTTAGAAACCCTGGGTCAGCATTCTGAATTCCAAGTCCCAGAGTGATAAACCTTTAAAAACCAAATCACCAGGAAGCAACCAACTGTTAGTGTATCAGGCAGACAAGACCTGAGTTAGGGGCCTGCCCTGTGCTCCCGGTGTCTCCCGTCCAGTTTTGTAAGAATGCCTTTCCATAATGTCAAGATAAGTGTCTTTATTTTCCTCAAAAAGCTGAAAAAAGAAATTTCATTTGACCCAGCTATCCCACTGCTTAAAATATACCCTGAGAAAACGAGAACTGAAACATAAACAGAGATTTTACACCAATATTCATAGCAGCTTTATTCACCATTGCAAGAACATGGAAACAGCTAAAATGTCCAAAAACAATCTAATGGATTGAGAAATTATGGTACATTTACACAATAGAATACTATGTGGCATACAGGAGCAATGATTTTGCAAATCATTCTCTAACTTGGGATGGACTAGAGAGTAGTACCATAAGAACAAATACTGTCTAAGACCATTATTGTAGAGGATCCAAGGGAAAAGTAGGGTAGGATTAGAGGCGTAAGGATGGGTCAGGGAGTAATTATAGGGTCGGACAATTTGATGGGTAGAGGGAGGGATGGGTAAAGGAAATGGGAAAGATCCTGTGTGAAAAACAATGTATACAAACTTTGTAAGCAAACCAATATAAAATAAGAATTTTATTTAAAAAATTATAATATTTTAAAAATTATAAGAGCCTTTGCTTGAGTTTACAGTTAAGTGCACACTGGTGCCAGGCCTGTGCTTAGTAATATGTTATTATTAGGTACCGTTGAGTTGAATAAAACTCATAGCAACCCTCTGAACAACAGATTTGACTCTTGCCCTATTCTGCACTCTAATCATGATCACCAGCTTGTCTGAGTCCATTGTCACAATCACTGTGTCAATCTGTCTCATTAGGGGTTTCCTCTTTTTCTCTGACCCTCCACATTTTCCAGCAGGATGTCTTTTCCAAGGAATGGTCCCTCCTGACCACATGCCCATTGTTTGTGAGCTGAAATGTCACCATTCTTATCTCTAAGGAACACTTAAGTTCTTCTTCCAAGACAGACTTGTCCATGGGATACTCTGTACTCTTCCCTAAGACCACAATTCAAAGGCATCAATTCTTCTGCCATCCTTGAAAATACTGTGGCTTGGATCAGGAGCACCTTAGACTTTAAAAGGTTCTGAAAAACCATCCTGAAGGAATTTTACAAACCAAGAATTTATTAAAAGGGCATTTACTTTAAAAACAAATACATTATACTAAGGCAAAACTATATTTTCCTGCCTCATGGTGTATTAAAAATTTAATAATAATAATAAATTGGATCTACTACTTTTGAAACATTTAAAAATAAAATGCTTAGCATTTTATCTTTCGAGTCAAAATCACACACTTTCTTTCTAGTTTTAGATCTCAAAATGCTGAACAACTTCCTAATATAAGTTTTATTGTATTTGTCTCACATTGTGTAAGCTTACATGTTTTTTTTTCCTTTCTGAAGAATTTTCAGAAAGTGTAACTAATCAAATTTTCATGTGTAAACCTTAGAGATGCCCCTACAGTTTAATAGTTAAAACCCTCTTTACCACTGAGTTTCTGTTACTAGTGGTGGAATAACTTGGAAAAGAATGGTAAAAATGATTGTACAATAAGATTATAATACATGTCACAGAATTTTATTTATAGAAATTGTTGAATGTTTTGGTGTGTCAATTCTTTCTTTCCTTCTCTGTCTCTGTCTCTGTCTCTGTCTCTGTCCCTCTCTCTGTCTCTCTTTCTCTCTCTCTCTCACACACACACGCGCACAAACACATACACATACACATACAACACACACCCCCTCCCCTGCATTTATTCTGTCAACTACTTCAGACTATTCTAGTTTGAAAAGACATAGTCATGAATAGTATCTTGAATCAAAGACTTTATATTCCTGTTTAGTTTTAAAAACTGTTCTGTCTGAATAATATATTTGTATTTAGTGTAGTTCTGTTGCTTCTCTTCTGAATTTTTGGAATCAGCTCTTGAATGGTACCATGACTGAGAGTACGTCATGCTATTATAACTGCCTTTATGGCACAGGTAAGGTCAGATCTTCAAATTCTTAAACCCAAAATAGCAGGAAGGGGACTATCTGAACAGTTGAATTTGACATTGCCAAGGAGCACCTTCTGGGCATGATGGAGAGACTAACTGGGTTAATCATCATTTAAGTATTTTTTTCATCCTTGTATCAACAGAAAAGACTCTGCAATTCAGGAAATAATATGTTTCAAATTTGTCTTAATAGTGTTACAATCAGAAACAGTGAGGGACAAACTTTCAAAAGCAGGCCCCTAAGATTTAGCTGTGCCACATGCTCCCATTATTAGCAATCAAAGTTATGTGGCTACCTTTAGTCTTTAGAGAGTTGGACCACAAAGAGGCCCCAAGAACCCTCTATTAAAACCTTTGCACAGTCTCTGCTCTGCTCGTCAGTGAGATCTTTCATAATAGGTATTATTTTCCCAATGCACAATATAAAAAAGTTGCTAACATATAGTGGGGCCAAGTTGGGAAAGGCTTGGAAATAAGGTGTCAGGAAGGAAATTGTCAATCTAACTCAACCTTAAGTCTGCTCTTTATGTTTTAGCAGTATAATTATAAAAGAGTAGAAGACAAGGAGAAAAGGAAGTTCTGCTGTTGTAGGTGTCATTGAATCAATCCTGTAAATAGCAGATGAAAACCGCCCCCCTATCCTGTGTCCTTCTCGAGATCTCCAATACACTTAAGCTCATTGTTACAGTAACTATGTCAATCCACCCTGTTGAGAGTTTCCTCTATTTTGTTTCCTCTACCTTTCCAAGTACAATGTCTTTTTCCAAGGATCTCCAAGGAATAGAAAAAGTTTAAAAAGGTAACATAAATGGTCAACCTTTACTACTATCTCTGCGACCTTGGAGGAATCACTGAAGTTCTCTGTGCTCTGATTTCTTCTGAAAAGAAGGAAGAGGTTGGTGAATTTACAAGTAGTCCTAGCTCTAAAATTCTATGGTTTTAACTTCTTAAAAAATGCAAATGGGTTAATAAAATATTAAAGTAATTCTAAAGCACACCCTTTTTATAATACCTTTAAAAGGTGTTTCTCAAATGCAATGCAAATTTTTATAGGGTTGCTGCTGCTTGACTTATTTTTTATTTTCTTAAATGCATTTGAGTTGGCAAATAATTTAGGTGTTATATATACAATTTGTAATCTTTACATTAATTCATGTTGGAGTGATTCTGATGGTAACATGTTAGGCTATTAACTAAAAGGTCATCAGTTCAAATCCATCAGCTGCCCTATGAGAGAAAGATAGGCAATCTTCTCCAGTAAAGATCACAGCCTCAAAAACCCAGGAGAGGCTCACCATAGGCTGGGATTGACTTAAAGGCAATGGCATCGATGCTGTGTTGTTGTTGTTATGTGCCCTCCAGCCACCTGTGACTCATAGAGACCCTATTACAATAATTTTGAACTCTGTCCTATCCTGAGGGAATCTCACTATCTTTGAAACACCTGCCCCTATTATCCCAGCCACTGTGCCACTCCATCTCATCAGGGGTCTTCCTCTCCTGTATTTTCCCTCTATCCTTCCAAGCATGATGTCCTTCTCCAAGGACTGTTCCTTCCTAGCAACATGTCCAAAGCATGTGAGAGAGAGTTTCAAAATCCTTGCCTTCAAGAGCAACTGCTTGTTCTCTTGGCAGTCCATGGTTTATTTAATACACTTCTTCCCCACCACAACTTAAAACCATCAATTCTTCTGTTATCTTTGATTATCATCCAGCTCTCTGATGCATAACAAGTAATTTCAAAGATCTTGGTTTAGATCAGGCACACCTTAGTCTCTAGACTGACATCTTTGCACTTCAGCACTCTAGAGAAGTCTCTGACAGTATACTTTCCAGATGCAATTTATCTTTTTATTTCCTGGCTGCTTGTTCGAAGAGTATTGAGTATGGACCCAATCAAGCTGAAATTTTGACAATCTCAATCTCTTCTCCACCTATCATGATGCTGCCAACTGGCCCAGTGGTGAGAATCTTTGTTTTGATGTTGAGCCTCAATCTATGTTGCAGACTGCAGTCTTTGACACTCTGAAGTGAATGCTTCAGGCCCTCCTCAGTTTTGGCAAGCAAGATTGTTTTCTGCATAACATAGGTCATTAATAAGTCTTCCTCCAACCCTGATGCCACATTCCTCTTCATAAAGTCCAGTTTCTGAAATGATCTGATCCACATACAGATTGAAAAACGTATGGAGACAAAACATGTCCCTGTCACACTCCTTTCCTGATTTTGAACCATACAGTGTTTCCATACTGTATTTTGAAGACTGCCTCCTGGTCCAAGTATAAGTTTTGCATGAGCACAATCAGGTATTCTTGAAATCCTAGTCTTCTCAAAATTAGTCACAATATATTGTGATCCACACAGTCAAATGCCTTCATGTAGTCAATGAAACACACTTAGACATTCTTTTGGTGCTCTCTGCTTTCAATGAAGACCCTTCTAACATAGGCAATGAAGTCCCTAGTGCCACAGCCTCTTCTAAACCCAGCCTGTACTTCTGGTAGTTCTCTGTTGATAAACTGTTCCAGTGTTTTTTTTTTAAATAATCTTCAGTAGGATTTTGCTTGCATTTGTTATTAGTGATACTATTTGATAATTTCCACATTCTGTCCATCTTTTCATGGAATAAGAATAAATACGGATCTCTTCCAGTCAGCTGTCCAGGTAGCTGTCTTCCAGATCACTTGGCATGTATTGGTGAGCACAATCAGGGCAGCATCTGTTGAAATATGTCAGATAGTATAACATCAATTCTTGGAGCCTTGTTTTTTGCCAAGTCCTTCACAGTAGCTTGAACTTCCTCCTTTATCATCATTGCCTCTTGATAATGTGTTGTTTCATGAAATTTTTCTGTGCCAAACAATTCTTTTTGGTACAATGACTCTATATACTCCTTGCATCTTTTTTTGATGCATCGTGGATCATTCAATATTCTTCCCATAGCATCTTTAAGTATTGCAACTTGAGACTTGAATTTGTTCTTCAGTTTCTTCAGTTTAAGAAATGCTGAGTGCATCCCTTCTGAGACTCTGACTCCAGCTCTTTGCATATTTTGTTACAATCTCCTTTGAACTTCAAGGATTGAAATCAAATCAGCAATTTATACTGACTTAATAGTTGTCTAGTGACTCATAGATGGTGATAATTATTCTTAGTGTTGCCCTTTGAGAGAAGGGAAGTTTCAAACATGCTAAGTGATCAGTTCAAAGAAAGAAGCACAGAAAGAAATAGAACTGAAACAGTTCCCAGTCCCTAGTCCCCTGACTGTGTGCAAACACGGTACCTTATGGTTTGCACAGACGTTTAATTAGATTATATCCATTTCAGAATATGGGGGAAAGGGCTAAAAATGTATTTTCAAGCATCTTAGGAATAATTCTATTCTCGTTTTCCTGTGGATATTTCCCAAGTCTTGAAAAGAAAATTTGCAATGACGATGATCCATAGGACAAACCCACAGAACTCAAAAAGTATAAGGATAATCTAGGAAACTGTTGAATGCTAGTCGTTAGTAATACATAGGCTTTGGGTTGAGTTTAAAAGAAAGATAATAGTTTAAGTTGCAATTTGGTATCTTTTCTTCCATCCCCGTCCACCCATCCTTTGTTGGAAATAATTTAACATCTCATTTTCTCTCATTTCCTTTCTTTATATTTTTATGTTTGAGCATTTTGCTTTCACTCACATCCCTTAGTAAGTGAAAGTTTTTTAAAAGAACATTTCCCTTGGCATTTCATTTCTCAGTTATATTGTTTTCTTTCTTTTCTTTTTTTGTTTTGTTTTTCAGGGTAGAAGTTTTAGATTCAAGTAAGATTTAAACTTTTCTCAAAAACCTGAAAATACTGGTATAGAAACAAATGTTTTAAAAATATTCTTGTTATGCCAAGAATGCTTTTTTGAACAAATAACATTGCTATTAGGGTTAAGTAGGATCACTTTATAGCATAAATACAAAACTCTTTCAAATCCATTCTGGGGGAAAAAATCCACAAATGTCTTAAATTAGCAAATGAAAACAGAGCGTCCAGTGATATTGTTTCCTAAATATGCCTAAAATCTGTCATAATTTGTTTCCCTGGAACAATAAAGAAGTGGTTCCAAGTCCCACATCACTATCATTTTCCAGACAAAGGTTATCTGTGCATTATATTCAATATAGAATTTTCAAATTTTGAAACATTTTATTATTACAGTAATAGCTATTGCTGCTGCTAACAGACACCCTGTCAAAAGGTTTAAAAAATGTATGCCTTGGTTCATGGAAAGGGAAAAAAAACCCAACCTCACCAAAACAAAGGTCAAAACTTTTAAAATGTCACTTCTTCTACAGTTTTGCATAGAAAATACATTGGATCAGTGGGAGGGCTCCTTGCCCATAGAAACAGGCTGTAAGGAAAGAATGTTACCCTGCTGCTGGAGTTTCCACTTTCACTGGCAGCTGCGGGCTGAGCAGAAAAGCACTGTGGGAGCCTATTGTTACCCCAGCTGGGTAATAGTTTTCTTATTTTACAGTCAGCAACCAAGGGGGGTTGGGGTGTCTTGGTAAAGTGCCTGAAAAAAATATCTATAAAACTCCTGCAAATAGATCACTGTCTCCCTCCTCCACAAGAAACAGGAATCTATAAATCGTGCCCTTCATCTGGACTTATGTCTACAATTAAATATGACAAACAAAAGGACACCCACCCCCCAAAGACCAAAGAGTTTCAGAGTCAACACATTCCCCTAAAAAAGTGGGCTTTAGGAAGTACTAGGCATAGTCAATGCCACAATTTTTTTTTCTATCTACCAAAGCCAATTATTTCTTCCCCATTCATTTTATTTGACGGTTATCTACCATAGTGCTGAGAGCCACGAAATGAAAATTTTTCTTCTCAGATGTTGTCACCAAAGCAGGACCACAAGCATACAGGTGCTACTAAGGTTCTGAATTCCGTTTTTGTCTGCCTTACAGAATGCTGAATTTATATAAAGTTGTATAGTAAATTAGTCATTATGATCTAAAGTTCTTCAGTGCTGGTACTTGAGAATTTAATTTTGTTTTTGACGGAGTTGTCCACTAGGTTTTTGTTGCCATGGGAATCCAGTTTATAAAGGTGAAAAGTCATCGACCTCTTACCATTTCTTCTACAGGAATTAATATTCCAGTAGTTTGGGAGGAAGGGGATGTATAAAATGTAGGTGATGCAGTTTTTTAGTGATGTTACCACAGTGAATTTATTCCTAGTTTTAAAATCATAAAACAATCTTCATTTGGATGTTTCATAAATAATGATTCCATTTTTCACATAACACATAAGTGACAAGAAGTTGAGACTACTTTGATTTTTCATGTGACTATCTCAAGTGTCAACCTTCTCACTTCTTAGTAAGTTAATAATGACTGAGTTTAGAAATGCTGTTTTTGACTACCTGGATCTCTGGGAGCCCAAGAAATGAATTTTTAGAAACTTATAATGAATAGTTTTTCTAGAGAGAGCTAGCATATTACAACCAGCTTGTAACTACATGGAGGATTCAGAGAACCAAAGAGAAACTTTATTAAATGGTGTTTTCTATTTAAAGCACTAAATAAATAAGATTTGAAAGCTTTTCTTTTGATTGCACTTAGGAGAATTTACATTTCAGAAACTGGTCTTGGAAAAGAAGAGTCATACTGTGTATACACCTTGCTGACAAGGTTAGTACCACAAATTCAATAAAATAATTGTTTGATAAATTTTCCTCAAAAAAATAGCAAAGTAAATGTTTTTTCCTAAAGAATTCAGTCATATTTTCATTTTTCACAAGACTGACAAATCAATCAAAAAAAGTATCAAAGTGTATGTGTTCTTGATTCCTAGGATAGTTTTTAAGATTGTGTGATGGTCTCAACTGAAAAAAAGTATTCTTAACATATTGAGAATCCTTTGCTATATAAGCACCTGAGAAAAATAAGAACAAGCAAGAATTTGGTGTTTTGACAGACTACTTCATGTACGAATAAGAACAAAATCCCGGAAATAGCAGCATAGGAAATTGGGTGGGGCAAACAATGGAGGGTAGGGTGTATGTCAAGAGACAACAAATTCTTTTAGCAGACTCATCTCCTGAGATGAGCTGCTTTCACCAGTCTCAAGATTGAAAGGATGTTGAAGCATTGTGATCAGCCTGACTGCCCTCTATGTCTCTTCACATTCTTAGGGATGGCAGTGTGGATTAAGGCTAACATATTTTTTTCCTCCATTAATCTTTGACCTAAATTTGCATAGTCTGTTTGAGAACCTTTAGTTAAAGCTGGACTGCAAAATAACCCTAGAAAAAGGAAGTCAGGCAACCTGCTGCCAGGAGGCCATATACCACAAAGTGAGCTCCAGAGCAGAGAAAGTGGGCTGTCTAGGCAGACATTAGCTTGTCCAGACACTGATTTCAGAGAAAGGAATCTGTGAAACTCAGGAGAGCTAGAGAGGGGCTAAGCTACCTTCTGTAACCAATCCTAGAGACGGTCGTACCTTTAGAAGCAGAAGAAACCATTTGGGTTTGTGTCTTTAAGTCTTCTTGTCTGTCTTCCAGCCTGTGACTTTCTTGGTGGTCAGGATAGGTATATTTTTTTATCTTGGAATTCCCACTGCCATCACAGGGTCTACTAGAGAATCATATGCTTAGAAATATCTATCAATTGAATGGCTAAGTGGATGAAATCACAGCATGTTGTTATATTCTGAAAATATAGAAAGAACTGAGGGAATAGAACCCAAAGAGATCGCTTTGTCATTTCACCCACTCTCACCCCACCTACTCCTCTGGATAAAGAGGTAAAGAGAGACAAAGTACAGGAAAAAGAACTATTGGTCTTGTAAAGACAATGAAAAACTTTGTATAAAATAAATAAAATTATTTTGAAGGAAATTAGAATTGTGTCTTTACACACACACACACACACTGATGCTGTCAAGTTGATTCTGACTCATTATGACTCAATATGTGTCAGATTAGTACTGTGCTCCATAGTTTCTACAGGTGGTATAATGAGGTGAATAAAAAACAACTTTGGGTAGACTTGAACCTCCAAACTTATGATTAACACCTAAGAATATTAACCATTTTCATCACAAGTTCCCCCAAATTATTTTCTTATTTCAATTTCCCTATGGTGTTGGAGAGGAATATTGAACATACCATGGGCTGCAAAGAAAACTAACAGGGCTGTCCTTGAGAGGGTGAAATCAAGATGTGGCTTAGGGGCAGGGATTTTGTGACTCTAACTCACATACTTTGGGCATATGAGGGACCAGTCTTTGGAGGAAGACATCATGTTTGCGAGGGTGGAAGGACAGCATAGGAGAGGAAGACCTTGGATGAGATGGGTTGACACAGTAACTGGGGTAAGAAGGGTAGGTGTGTCAGAGACAGTGAGATTGGCCTAGGATTGAGCAGGGTTCAGAGCTATTATGCATAGGGTTGCTAAGAGTCATAGTTGCATAGTTGCATAGTGTTGCTAGGAGTCATAGTTGCCTTGATAGCACATGACAACAACAACAATCTTCCTAAGGGAGCTCAGTAAGCCTAGTGGCAAGAACATGCACTCCAATCCTGAAGGCACTTGTTTCAAATCCACCAGCTGCTTTACAGAAGAAGGATGGACAACCGTCTTCTGTGAGATTTACTGCCTCTGAAATCCCAGTTATGGGTTAGCCCCAACTCAACAACACATAATAATAGCAATCTTCCTAAGAAGGCCTCTTTTCAGTTAGAATGCTTTTGAAGATCTAGTATTTCCCTTTACCATAGGGAAAACTCAGAGATTACATTTGACAGTTCAGAAGAAACAAACTAGTTGTAGGAAAATGAGACAAAGGGCATCAATATGTGATTGTTCTTCAATTTTTCCATCAGTGAACTGGAGATAGTACTATCTACCGTAATCCCTAATCCACAGAGTAATTACAGTGGTAATAATTGAAATGACAAGTGAGTGTTTTGAGAAAATTCAAGTGAAAAGCAGGATCGAGTCGTCAAACAATTTGTTCACAATCTAGGGGAGAAAGGGAAAGCTTTGTGTTTCCTGCTGCAGAGTTCTGGTGGTGAAGGGCTTGGGCATGGGATAGAAGTCTAAACAAAAAGCACCTTTTCAATAAAGTGGCAGAGGGGTTCTGGTTTGCCCATGACTTTCACAGCTATGTGGGAGAAAGGTGAAATTTTCTATTAAAATTTACAACCTGAGAAACCCAATAGATGATCATTGTGAATTCAAAATGGCTCAATGGTTGCTGTTGTTGTTAGGTGCCATAGAGTTGAGTATGACCCTGTGGAAAAAACATCTGAACCCTTTTCTATCTGGCGCCATCCTCACACTTTCTTACACACAAGAGCCCATTGTAGTAGTCACTGTATCAATCCACCTGGTTGAGGGTCTTCATCTCCTTCACTGACTCCTCCACCCTTTGAAACATCACATCCTTCTCCAAGGTTTTGAACACAAATGAATGAAGACAGATGAGCTGTGGGAGGATGTAAAGAATATCATTCATAAAGAATGTAAAAGGTCGTGGATTAGGACAAGATAAAGGAGAATAATCCAATTGAAAAATGGGCACAGGATATGAACAGACACTTCACCAAGGAAAACATTCAGATGGCCAACAAACAATGAAGAAATGTTCAAAATCCCTAGACCTGAGAGAGATGCAAATCAAGACAACCATGAGATATCATCTCACTCCAGTAAGACTAGCAAAATTTAATAGAACAGCAAGTAACAAATGCTGGCGAGGTTGTGGAGAGACTGGAACCCTTATTCACTGTTGGTGGGAGTGTAAAATGGTGCAACCACTGTG
>NW_006399780.1:2810178-2811986 GCF_000299155.1 Elephantulus edwardii | reverse complement strand
AAATTTTAAAAAAAGAAAAATAAATTAAAAAAATTTAAAAAAAAGAATGTAAAAGGTCATTACAAAGATGAAGAAGGAAAAGACCAAAATGATTGTCGGAAAAGACTCTGAATTTTGTACTAGAGTGCTGAGAAGTCAAAACAAAGGAAAGAAATCAAGAAGTTAAGCAGCTATATAGAAGATTTGAAAGGACAGCTCAGGAATACAAGACAAAGGATTATAACGAAATGTGCAAGGAGCTGGAGTTGGAAAATCAAAAGCGTTGAACTTCTTCAACATTTCTTAAGCTAAAGGAACTAAAGAATAAATTCAAGCCATGAGTTGCAATACTTAAGGATGCTACGGGCAGAATAATGAATTGGTCCAGAAAGCATTAAAAGAATATGGAAGGTGTATACAGAGTCACTGTACCAAAAAGAATTGGTTGGCACAGAAGAATTTCATGAAACAACATATGATCAAGAGGCAATGGTAATGAAGGAGGAAGTTCAGGCTGCTCTGAAGGAATTGGCAAAAAAAGAAGGCCTGACAAATTAACAGAATACCAATTGGCATATTTCAACAAACAGATGCTGTTATAAACTCACTAGGGTGTGCCAAAATGTCTGGAATGACACCTACATGGCCAACTGACTGGAAGAAATTCATATTTATTTCCATTCCAAAAAAAATGGTGACCTAACAGAGTGTCAAAACTATTGAACAATATCACTAATATTCCATGTCAATATGACAACAAAAGCCTGCTGGAGATTATCCAAAATGACTGGCACAGTACATTGACAGAGAACTATCAGAAATACAAGCTGGGTTTAGAAGCGGTCATAGCACTAGAGACATTACCGTCAATGTCAGATCGATCTTGGTTGAAAGTAGAGAGTATCAGAGGAATGTCTATCTGTATTTGGTTGACTATACATTTGACTGTGTGGGTAACAACAAACTGTAGATAACCTTGAGGAGAATGGGAAGCCTGGAAGACTTGATTATGCTTATGCAAAATCTATACTTGAACTAGGAAGCAGTTCTCAGAAGAGAGCAAGGAAACACTGCATATTTCAAAATTAGGAAAGGAGTGCATCAAGGATTCATTCTGTCTCCATATCTTTTCAATCAGTATGCAGAACAGACCACTCAGGAGGCTGGGCTTTATGAGGAGAATGTGGAGCCAGAATTTGAGGAAGACTAATGAACAACCTAAGTAATGCAAGTGAGACAACCTTGCTTGCTGACACTGAGGACCAGAAGCACTTGCTGCAGAAGGTCAAGAACTGTAGTCTTCAATATGTATATTGAAGCTCAATATCCAGAAGACAATGATTCTCACCATTGGGCCAATTGACAGCACCATAAGAGATGGAGAAGAGATTGAAGTTGTTAACAGTTTCAGCTTGCTCATCTCCACAGTCAACACTCGTGGCACCAGCAGTTAGGAAATCAAAAGGCAAATTGCATTCAGAAAATCTGCTGTCAAGCACCTCTCCAGAGTACTGAGCAGCAACGATGTCAGTCTAGAGACTAGGTGCACCTGATCCAGTCCATAGTCTTCACAATTAATTGCTATGCATCAGAGAGCTGGACAATAACTAAGGATGACAGAAGAACAATCAATGCCTTTGAGCTGTGGTGCTGGAGAAGATTCTTGAACATACCATAGATCACCAAGAAAACAATTAGGTCTATCTTGGAGAGGGTGAAACCCTTGGAGGCTAGGATTTCCAAGCTCTGTCTCACATATTTTGGGAACGTAGTCAGGAGGGACTGGTCCTTGGAAAAGGACATCATGCTCAGAATTGCGGAGGGGCAAT
>NW_006399780.1:2783667-2804598 GCF_000299155.1 Elephantulus edwardii | reverse complement strand
TCTTTCATCCTTATTCATTATCCATCTCTCAGAGAGCAAGTGATTGGAAAGCCTATGGCCTAAATAAGATGCACCTTAGTCCTCAAACTAACACCTCAATAATTTGGAGATGTCCCTAACTGCACATTGCCCTAGTCCAATGCATCTCCTTAATTATGACTTTGGTACCAAGGGTGTTAATTGTGGATATATCACAAGATGAAGTTGTTGATCATTTCAGTATCTTTTCCATCCATCATGATGTTGCCTATAGGTCCAGTAGCAAGAATCTTTGTTTTCTTGACATTGAGATGCAATCCATACCAGAGGTTGCATTCCTTGATCTTCTGCAACAAGTTCTTAAGTCTTCCTCACTTTCAGGAAGCAAGGTGTGTTATTTATATAACGCAGGTTATTGATGAATCTCTCTCCAATTCTGATGCCTCATCCATCTTTATAGAGTCCAGCTTCTTGAATAGTTTGCTCAGCATACAAATTCAATATACATGGAGAGAGAATACAACCCTGATGCACTCCCTTCTTCATTTTAAACCATGCAGTGGTAGTAGATTTGTTTTATTAGATTTTTTTTGAGGGGTTCATAGTTTGGTTTTGGGTTCCTAAGTCCCATCTTTTTGGTCCACAGCAAATAAGGGTGGTTGAACTCTGCCTTTACTCTTCTCCTAGGAATGGTGCACCAAGATGGAACTGTCTTGAGATAATTTCCCTTAATACAAGAGACTGAAATAAAATAATCTCCAGAGAGAAATCCTCGCAGCCTTAAAGGAAGAATCAAAGTCAATATATCATCTCTGTAGTCAAAAATTAACATTTCAAGTCAAATACATTTAACTTATCTTTAACAGGTTGACAGCAGAAGTTTTCCCTTTGAGAAGTTTATCTCAGAGAGTTGTTGTGTGCTGTTGAGTTGGATCTGACTCACAGCTGACCGTTCAGCAGGTTTTCACAGTTAATCACACAGGAGGAGACTGCACCAGTGGAACATCTGGTGGATTCGAACCTCATGCCTTTGGAATTGCAATGCAGTTCCTTACCACTACGTCAGAGTGAAAAATACCTATAAAAAGTTAAAGGAAGCAAAAAGTGGTGTAGAATATCAGAGAAAGTCACAGCCTTAATAACAAACATGGCCTTTCCAGGCCTTGAAAGGCAGGTGATAGAAAGAAGGAACAAACAATATTTCAAGACTAGGTAAAATGCTCTAGTTTTTAAAAGGATATTATTTGAGGAAGTTCTCTGTGTTCTGAGATGGAAAGAGCTGTGAAGTATATTAACTGACAAAAGCAAGTGCAGAGCATAAGGTAGAATTTATAACCCTCAAATTCAAAGTGTGATGGAAATAAGAAATTGTATTTGTATTTATATTTTAAGTGCATGGAGTGATTAAAAAAAAAAGGCAATCAGCAAGATGTCTTTAAACTAGTCCTGTACTGGTGGTGGTGGTAGTGTGTGGCGTTAAATTGGAACTGACTCAGGACTGACCCTCCAGCGGATTTTCAAAGACCCACAAGTTTAATCACAAGAGAAGAGATTGCCATCCTTCCCCCAGAGAGCAGCTGGTGGATTCGAACCACATGCCTTTGGGATTGAAGCACAGAGCCCTATACTCCGAAGTTTAAAAGTACCTTGAACAAAAGTGCTAAGTGAGACTGTGTAATATTTGCATTTTTTCCCTATTGAATTTCTTTTAAAATTTCTGTTGATTTTAACTAACACTATTTTTCAACATGTAAATTCAAGCAAACAAACAAAAAAGCCATGATAAGAAAAATCTACAGCATTCTCAAATGACATTGATTTTTCTGTGAGCCAGTGGGTTTTGGCTCTAACAGGGCCAGAATGTTTGCTCTATCTCTTCCCAGTACATGTCCTGTTATAATAAGAAGGAATTTTCACACACAATTTTTGTTTACACAGAATTTCATTGAAAGCTAACTTTTTAAAAATAAAATAGTGGTAATAGGGCATAAAATGCATAAATATTAGGGCATGGAAAAAATTACATCTCAGAGAATTAGCCCATTTTAGAAATTTAGTACTCATGTAAGCTAATCTACTATTTGGATATATGAATACTGAGAATTCAATAATCTTAAGTTACTTGACCAAGCTTTACACAAGATTTGGTAAGGCTACATTTCTAATTCACAGAATGCCTGATATATGAAAGGTTTGTAGATTAGTGATATTATACCATTGCTTTAGTTTAGAGAAACAGCATAGTATCTTTTTAGGTTATTTTTATTAACAATGAAAATTGTTTCTATCTGTAGTTAGCAAATGAAAAAAAGATGCAAAAAACTTAAGTGTGAACCTTTACCTGCTGCCACCTTTAAAAAGAGATGGTATAAATGACAGGAAACACTGGGTAGCAATTAGCTTTGCAACTTTTACAGTTACTTCCATGTAAAGAAAACACAAACTTGGAATTAAGTAATAAGGTAGTTTTAAGAAATAAAGGATATGCTTCAAGGGAAAATTGGATTACTTGCTAGTACTAATAATGCTAAATTATCTCAGCAAATTCTAGAGTAACAAGGAAAAGCAGAGTAAATGAATTGTTTTGTTTTTTTGTGGGATGGAAGAAACAACACAATAAAGCATAAGGTATTTGATTTTTTACCACTAGTTGGAAACTATACATGATTTATGACAGTCAGGAATAGGAAGATAATCACTGGCTGAATAGAAAAGTACAAAAATACTGAATTAACATAGAAGAAAACAGAAAGCAATAAAGACTATAAAAAAAAAAACCCCATTAAAGATGAGTAAAAGAAAAAGAAGAGTAAAGTGTAGCAAGATGAAACCAAACCAAAGAGAAGCCAAAACAAGTGTTATCTGTTATCATACTAAATATAAATGAGACAAATTTGTCTACTTGAAACAGAGTTTGTCAAGGGGGATGGTGTTTGGTTTTGTTGGGTTTTTTTAAAGCCCTTTTGGTTTGTATTTGTTTTTAATTCTTCAATTAAATATAAACTGAAAGAAAACACTTCTGTGAGACTAAGAAATAGACATAGGTGTGTATTTTTCAATAATAAAAATCACACTGAAGATAAAGATCTGAATGGGGCAAGCAATATAGTGACTAAATAAAGACAGTGCTTTAAAAAGAAATGAAAGGTAATAAAGTCACATTATAATAATGCTTATTACAATGAAACTTAAAACATTCTAAATAAAAATATAATTTATAAATGTTAAAAAGAGCCCTCTTGTGTATGCATTGATGGATCTGGACTTCTGACATACCAATCACATTTGCTTTTCTAATTTACATCACAGCAGTCAGAACAAGAAGACTTATCTCAGGCTTCCTGGGTATCTCAGAAAGTTCTTGATACTAAAATGTAGTCCAAACAATCTGATAGCCCACTTTGAATTGGGTAATAGAGTAACTGACTTGTTCCTCCACAGTTAAGGTCTGGGGAAGTCCTGTTAGCAACCACCCAGCTGTTTATGTAAATAAAGGAAATATAACTTTTGGAATCACTTTTCCTAGATGAACTAGTCTCATCATTACAAAATAAGTGCATTTTTTTTTCCTCAGTAGACATTACCTTGCTTCATGCATAGACACATTTGTTAGAAGTCTTATGTAAATCAAAATCCATTTTCCAGTTGACTAACTTACCATTTCAAATTTGTTTTCTTTCTTTCTTGATTGATTTTCAATTGATAGTAGCTTTTAACATGTTAGCTTTAAGTTTTTCTGTCCTCAGCCTTTCTACTGAAGCATTAATGATCTCTAAACAAGTGATTAAATGCACTTGGAGACAACTATTTAGAGGAAACCTTCAGTGAATCCTTCTGTAAAGTAACCTTTTGTTAAGTGAAGGATCCTCGGTAATATTAATAGTAACCCTATAATTTATCTGTTTATAAAGTGTAGTGGATACTTCTTTTCATTCTGCAGCATCCATAACCCTCCTTCTAGTAAATTTACCTTTAGTGGTGTTATATGCACATAGTGAGAGCTCTGTTGGTCTAGTGGACAGAAAGCAATGCTACCAAACTAAAGGTGGGTGATTTTAATCTGCGGCCCTCAGGACTGGTTTTAATTGTTTTTGGTCAAACATTCTTCTAGGTGGTATAGAATTGGTCTGTCCATTTGTTGTACAGAGGTAGCTCGTGGTTGCTGTGATGCTAAACATTGTGACACTGATGTGTCAAATGGTTACCCATGGGGGACAGTGTTTGGTGGAGCTCCTCAATTAAAACAAGCTTGGAAGCAGGAGTGGCATCCACTTCTGAAATAGCTTGCCTCCGGAAACTATGAACTTGGAGAAACAATGAAAGTTATACAACTGTTCAGGTCTTTTGTTCATAGGGTCACTATGAGTCATCTATGACTCGACGGCACTTAACAACAAGTGTTATATTCAGGAAGGTCTGGTGGCTTAGTGGAAGGAGTTGTGCTGCCAATTCAAAGGCATAAAGTTAAAAATCTACCAGCTATTCCACAGTAGAAAGATGGGCAATATCCTCTCGTGCAATTTGAAGCCTCTGAAGACCTACTGAAGAGTCAGTTCTGAGTCTACTCCAACTCCTCAGCATTTAAAAGTAAGAAATATTATCACACTGTTATCCCTGTTGTGATGGTAACCCATTCTTAGCTCAGTAGTGGAGTAACCTGTAAGAATGATGTCATCATCTCTGCTACAGTGATTTATTCCAAGATGGGCACTTAATCAGCCAGAGATGCAATGTGATAGGACTATGACTTGTAGAAAAGCAATTTTTGTTCTCCAGAGGAGCTAGGATGTAAGAAGATGCTGAAGATAGAGACTCCCTCTTATAATGCCCTGAGAGTAAGACTACAGACAATTCAATAGAAAATGTAGCCAAAAGAATTTCTGATATATGATCCCTGCATTACTCACACCTGAAACCAGTTCTACCATTAAAGTTTCCGTACAGTCAGTGGTAGGAATTGTGTTGTGCTGCCAACCCAGAGGTTTGTAGTTAAAATCTACCACCTGCCTGGCATAAGAAAAATGGGCAATCTCCTCCCATGCAATTTTCTGCCTCTGAAAACCTGCTGAAATTTCAGGTGTGAGTTGGTTCTGACTCCATGGTGTTCAACAAACAGTAGTCTGTTTAGAATAAATTTCCTTTCAAAAGTGAATTGTGTAGATTCTATCTTCTTTTTAATTACTGACACACCTTGACTCAATATAATTCTAATATTTGTGTCACAGAACAGTAGCTTCTCAAGTTAAGTTTAAGAATTATTTTCATAGTCTTTACTGGAACCCAGTGATACCCAGAGGTTATAGGCATGAGTGCTTTCTTTGCCAAAGGTGAAGCATTTTATATTAGTACAGTTGAGATTTTGAAAAAGTTAACTCCAAGAAATTCCATTAGCATGGACTTCTGACATTGAAAATGGTTGAAGAAATATTAATATTTGTCCAAGAAGTTAGAAGCAAAGAAACAGACTTATAATTAATTGAACCAGTGAATTGTTGACCTATTTAATCTATATACTGATAAAATTGTCTGAGAAATTGGACTCTGTGAGGAGAGGTGTGGCATCAGGATTGGAGGGAGACTCAGCAATAACCTGCATTATGCAGATGACACAACCTTGCTGGCTGAAATTGAGGAGGACTTGAAGCACTTGTTGCAGAAGATCAAGGAATGCAGCCTTCAGTATGGACTGCATCTCAATGTCAGGAAAACAAAGATTCTTACCACTGGATCACTAGGCAGCATCATGATGGATGGAGAGGAGATTAAAACCATCGAGAGCTTCATCTTGCTTGAATCCACAATCCTTTGGTACCAGCAGTCAGAAAATAAGGAGATGCATTGCACTGGGAAAATGCAGTTAGGAACCTCTCCAAATTATTGAGGAGTAATAATGTCAGTTTGAGGACTGAGGTACATCTGGTTCAGGCCATAGTCTTTCTGAATACTTGCTATGCATCTGAGAGATGGACAGTGAATTAGGATGACAGGAAAAGAATTGACACCATAGAGCTGTGGTGTTGAAAAAGAGCACTAAACATCCCATGAATAGTCAAGAGAACAGATATGTCTTGGAGAGGGTATGGCCAGAGTGCTCTTTGGAGGCAAGAATAATGAAGCTTCACCTCACATACTTTGGGCATGTTGCTAGAAGATGCTATTCCTTAAAGAAGGACATGATGCTGGGAAGGGTAGAGGGCCCACAAGGGACAGGAAGATTCTCAACCAGGTGGATTGACACGGTGACTGCTGCAGTGGGCTCTTGTGTGTCAGGAAGTGTCAGGATGGTACAGAATAGAACAAGGTTCAGATCTTTTATTCCTAGGGTCGCTATGAGCCATGTCTAACTTGATCTCGATGGCATCAAACAACACAGTGACCTTATAAACAATAGATCTGAACCATGTCTGGTTTATTCTGTGCCATTCTCATCATCTCTGACATGATTGAGCCCATTGCTGTAGTCTTTATGCTATTGGGAGATCTTCCTGTCTCTCTCTGACCTTCTCTCTTTCCATGCATGATGTCTTTTTCCAAGAAATAACCTACCCTGCAACGTGTCCAACGTATGAGAGATGGAGCTTCATCATATTTGCCTCCAAGGATCACTCTGACTGATTTTTTTCCATTTTTATTATTAATTTTAATGAACGTTTACAGAGACTTTGGATTTCCTTTCATTCATTGTCACATTTTTCTCCCTGCCCACCCTTCCCCCTCCCCAATGTGTTCTTCTCTTTGAAGAGTAAAAGAAAAACTCTTTCATTGGTCTACAATCCCTCCCCACCCCCTCCACTCATCCCCAACCCCACCCCCAACCCAGTCCACTCCACTATGCAGCATTCATTCTGAACTTTTGTCATGACCATGAACTTTTTCTGAGAGTGCAGATGCCTCAGTTAAGGGCTTCATTTTCTTTTCCATGTAAGTAACAGCCACTGTTCTCAGCCTTAGGGTGCGGAAACAAATAGTGACAAATAGTTCCAAATGAGAAACATTGACTGGCTCAGTCTCACAAACATACAAAACTCACAGCTCACAACAAATGAAACATTTAGGTTTCTGATTTTGTACTCTGTAGGTTAAAATATTAATATTATAAAAATATTAATGCTATATAAATAAAACTTAAAATGTTATTTAATTTTCTTTTTTATTAGCCAACTGAAAAGATATTTATTATCATTTTCTTCTCCTTTACTCTTTTCCTAATGAGAAATAAAGATTTGGACTTTATAGGAAGTCCTATATCCCTTTTGTGGTTGTGTCCCTTGAGTATACACTGTGTATATCATTTGAAACATTTTAGAACAGACGTTGACTATCAAGTATTCTGAATATTATGCGTAGTCTCTTGGAAGCCACTACCTCTGCATACCACTTGATTTCCTTTGGCTTCCTGGGTTCTGCCTCCTCCATCCTGACATTTCCTTTTGGGTCATCTTTATGGATTTGTTCCTCACCTCTATGTCTAAAATGCAATCATTTCCCTGAGTTTCTATCTCAATCTTACCCTCTTCTGTAAGGGTCTTTCTCTGCATGACATGTGTATCTCCATTTCCCCCTTTTTCCTGAGGCTCTAACTCTTACTTCCATATTATATCAATGATTCAACTAAAGGTATTGAGCACTTACTCTAGACTAAACATTGTAAGGCTCTTTCACTCATGCAATATGATGTGGTTTCTGCAACAACCCTATCAAGTAGATCTTCCTGAACTGAAAATGCACTGAAAGCAAGTCAATTGCACTGACAATCATGTGGATCCCCCCCTTTCTCATTAGTAGTATAAACTATATACTATGTTACAGCTTGCAATTTGCTGGTTTTATTTTTAGAAATCTACTCATGTGTAGTCCAAAATCAAATTTATAAAGACACTGATACTAAAGGCAATAATAATTAAAATTTTTTAAAAAGTGTTTTACTTGCATCAGAACTGACTTATGATAGACATATTGGTACGAAAGTCCATTATAGGCCTCTTCTCCATAGTTCCTTTCAAGAAGTCAGGCCCATCCTTGAGGATGTAACTTTCTAATAAACCTATATTTACTCTTTAAAAAAAAAAGAGGGGGAAGCTGGCCAGGTAGAAATAACTCCCTTATGTCCACTCCACTTTGTACTGTAGGAGGATTCAAAATGCCTCCCCTGCACTGTTCTAGTTAAATGGGGTGGAAAGTTCTGGTGCACATGACCTTACCTGCTACTGTAAGTGAGACCTCCAGAATTTCTCCATGACCACCTTTTTTTTTTCTTCCCAGTTAGAAGTTTCTTTTTTTCCTTTTCTTAGATAAAATTTTAATTTTGTACTGGTTTGCTTAAAAAAATCCACTTTAGGTTAAGGACTACCTATACTCACTTTATATATGATAAAGGCAAAACTTAAAGAGAGTTTTCATGACTGATAAACAGGAAATGAGGAAAAATGCCAACCTGCCATGGCCACTTGCCATGATATTTAACACAATCTGTTGAACATTCCCCTCATGACTATTCTGCAAGTAAGTTGAAATCAGATGCTATCATCTCTGCCTCTGTGTTTGCTACCATTCATCTATTACATCCTGGTTGCTGATCTCCCCATCCTTGCTATAACTAGATCTACTCGATCAGGCTTTGGTGTTCTTCTAACTTGGATGATTGCATTAGCTTCACTACCATGAAGTTCTGAACTCAGATTCATCATTCACTAATTGTTTCAGTGTTTCTCAAATCTGGCAGCATGTTAGAAACATCCGTGAAACATTCTTTTACATAAGAAGACAGTTTCTCCCCAGAAATTCTGATTTTATTTACCTAACATGGGATCTCTAAGTCATCAGTGTTTTTTGGAAGCTTTTCAGATGTTTCCTCATTAAAATCATGTCCAAGAAGCATTGAATTCATCATATTTCTATTTAGAAACTTTGAATCATTCTCCATTGCTTGCACAATATAGCCCAAACCCTTTGGCCTTAACTTTCCTTGATTTGGTCTGAATTTATCTTTCCTGGCTTATTTTTCATTATACTAAATCCCAGTATTGTTTTCTGCCAGCCATGATTTTTATTAATTCACTTGTTTCTATTTGTACAGTGCCTCTGATGTGCCAGGGACTAGATATCAAGAATTTGCAAAAGAGAACTCCCTCAGGGAAGCACAACCTAGTGGAAGAAACATGTATGAATCAGAAATGCCAACAAATGCCAACATACACAAGATACACAGGGGAAATAGAAGAGGGTGAGAGTAACAAGATCCAGTGGGTGAATGGCCAGGCTTAGATTTCTGAGGAGGTTATATTTGGACTGCTTTGAAAAACACTAGAAGTATCACAAAAGAAGAAAAGGATAAGGAATCTGAAAATCAGAGGAGGAAGTCTATGTGGTATAGAGACTTGAAAGACCTAATATGTTTGTAAACTATAACCAGCTCAGAATAAAAAGAATATATGGGTTAGGAAACTTATTAGCACGAAAGGTTAAACATTACATTACTAACCATAAAAGTGGTGATTTGAATCACCAGACACTCTGCAGAGAAAGGTGAGGAAATCTGCTTTCGTAAAGATTTACAGCCTTGGAAGTTCATATTTTATGGTGACTATGAGCTGGAATCAATTCAATAACCATGAGCAACCATGTGAGGGAAAGAAAAAAAAAACAAAGGTAGCAAATCTACAGATGTTAGTGGATATCAATTCAGAAAATACATTTACTCTTTATCACAATTCTCCAAAGCAGGTGCTATTCTGTCCATTTTATTCTTGGAAATATAGGGTCTCAGAGAAGATAATGTTCTCTAATCTATATGGTCTTTGCAATCACCTGTTATGCATCAGAGAGTTGGACAATGACTAGGGATGATAGAAGGAGAATTGATGTCTTTGAGCTGTGGTGCTGGAGAAGAGTATTGAATGTACCATGGACTGCCAAGAAAACAAACAGATTCATCCTAGAGAGAATTAAACCAGGCTTCTCATTGGAGGCAAGGATTCTGAGGCTCTGTCTGACATATTTTGGAGATGTTGTAAGGAGGGACTGGTCCTTGGAGAGGAACATCATGCTTGGGAGGGTAGAGGGACAGCACAGGAGAGGAAGACCCTCTATGAGGTGTATTAATTCAATGACTGGGGTAATCAGGGTGGGTGTGTTGGAGACAGTGCAATTGGCACAGGATAGAGCAGGGTTTAGGGCTGTTGTACATAGGGTTGCTATAGGTCACAAGCAACTTGACAGCACATAACAACAACAGCAATAACAATCTATATTTGTTGCCATTCCAAAGAAAGATGACCTGACAGAGTGTGGAAATTATTGAGCAATATCATTGATATCACATGCAAGCAAGATTCTGCAGAAAATTACCTAAAAATGACTGGAGCAGAACATCAATAGAAAACTGCCAGATATGCAGGATAGGTTTAGAAGAGGCTATGGTATTAGGCATATTTTAGCTAATGTTAGATGGATTTTGCCTGAAAGCAGGGAGTACCAGAGGAGTATCTGTGTTTCATTGACTATGCAAAGGCATTTGACTGTCTGGATCACAACAAACTGTGGCTGACTCTGAGAAGAATGGGAATCCCAGAACACATGATTGTGCTTATGCGAAACCTATACTTGGACCATGAGGCAGTCCTCGGAACAGAGCAAGAAGACACTGCATTGTTTGCAATGGGTGTACTCCAGGGATGTATTTTGTCTCCATACCTTTTTAATTTATATGCAGAACAGATCATCCAGGAGGCTGGGCTGTATGAGGAGGAATGTGGCATCAGGACTGTAGTAAGATTGATCAACAAGCTGCATTATGCAGACGACACAACCCTGCTTGCTGAAACTGAGGACATGAAGCATTTGCTGCAGAAGAATAAGGACTGCAGTCTTCAATATGGATTGAAGCACAACATCAAGAAAATAAATATTCTCACCACTGGGTCAGTTGGCAGCATCATGATGGATAAGGAAGAGATCATCAACAGCATTAGTTTGTTTGGCTCCACAATCAACACTCCTTGGCACCAGCAGCCAGGAAATAAAAAAACGTATTGCGATGGGAAAGTCTGCGTTTAGGGACCTCTCCAAAATACTCAAGAGCAAGTGTCTCTCTGGAGACTAAGGTCCGCCTGACGCAGGCCATGGTTTTTGCAATCACTTGTTATGCATCAGAGAGTTGGACAATGACTAGGGAGGATAGAAGGAGAATTGATGCCTCTGAGCTGTGGTGCTGGAGAAGAGTATTGAATGTACCATGGACTGCCAAGAAAACAAACAGATTCATCATAGAGAGGATTAAACCAGGCTGCTCCTTGGAGGCAAGGATTCTGGGACTTCGTCTGACATACTTTGGACATGTTGTAAGGAGAGGCAGGTCTTTAGAGAAATCTCATATATGATATGACCACTATTCACTATTCATCCTCAATTCCCTCCTCAGCTGCCATGCTGGGCTATTTTGGTTCCCTCTTTTTCAAGACTCTACTCTCTGACACCTTCTTTGCCTGTATCCCATCCACACACATCTTTCACTTGGGCTTAACATGCTCATTGCTGGTGTCTCAGTTTGAGTATGAATTCCTGAGCTATGTCAGCCCTACCTATGAGATTAAGTACCCCTGTTGCCCACTCCTGAGATTTACAATTTCCCTTTCTGGAATAGTCTTCACACTTATGCTCAAAGTCTATCTTATTTGCTTGATCATAGGATTAAAGAAGGCAAAAATTGTTTCTGTCTCTCAGAATTTTAATGTTTTCAAGCCTTTAAAAAATCTATTACTTCAATAAATGCATAACTATGTTGGTCAACCAGTTTACTTGTAAATGTCTATGGTCTTTTATCAGTGTTGAATAACTCTATAAGCAGTGTAAGCATAGACTAAATCATCCTTATTTACTAATATTGAGATGGCAATTTCATGTTTTCTTTGTCAAATCAAAGATTCTGCTAGGTATGACTGGTGTCTGTTTTTCCTCTTAATCCTTTAGAGCTAAGATTTCCTATAGAATCAAATAAATCCCTCACTTTCTTATAGAATCAAAGCGTTTTTGCAAATGTGCTGTCCCTGACAAAGAGAGAGTTTCTAGTCAGGTTTACTTCTGTTTACTTACTAATTTGTAATGAACAGTTTGAAAAACATATGAACTGCTCATTATAGATGAACAAATTAACACAAGTAAACTGGTACTTACCTTGTTTATTTGTAACTCTTCCCTGCCACCCCTGAGAATATCAGAGGAGAAATCATAACAACTCAGCTCAGAGCAGAAAGAATGTCTATCATCGGCTATTTCCCAAAGCTTATAGACTCTTCTTGACAACTGACTTTTTGGAACTTTGGAGGCTTGAAAAGAACTGTTGGAACCTGGATATGTTGTGATTTCTTAGGGCTGAGATGCAGAGGTGCCAAAATGGCAGCCAAAGGAAGGACTGTACAGTCTACACAGGAGTTGAGGCAGAATCAAAAGAAAGGGCAATCTATAGTTTCCCTTCATAGTTCTAAAAGAATTCAGCAAAGAGATAGAAACTACAGTAAAGTGCTAAATCCAGGTATGTGCATTGGTGAAATAATTTCCAGAATCCTTTTTTTTTTCTTTCAGTAATCTAAACATGCAGGAGCCTGAGGGCTCTTAGTATCACAACGTCCTAAAACCCTGTCATCCTTTCAGTCACATTTTTTTCCTCTCTCTGATTTTACCACTTACTATACAGCAGTGTTATCTGTTAAAAAAAAATAAAATAAATTAAAAAACACAACAGTGTATCTGTTAGTGTTTGTTTTTAGAATTTAACTAAACTCTTTGCTACAGTTTTATTTGGGAGATGATATGACAAGACTTTTAAATTTTAAATGATATAATTTTGAAATACCTGAATAGTTTAGATAAGTTAGTGTGCTTTTCACAATCAGCCAATTAATAATTAAAAAATGAGATAAAATCTAAATAAGCTGGAAAAATGAAGCAGATTTTAGGAAAAGTCATATGGTCATAAATTTCAGCATGTCTGAGAATGTCATAAATTCATTTTTATCACAGTTGGGACCTGGTTCCTTCCATGTCCAACATGCCATCCAACTAAAACTACCTAAAGTAAGACTAGAAAATGAGACAAAAAAAGCTCTAATGAGCGGCACCTACACAGGCGACATGGAATGCCAGATTGACGGCACTGACTTAAACCAGAACTTCAGACAAGCTCATTCTGGTTCAACCCTTGCTGAGAATTTGCATTTCCACCCCAGGTATACTGAATCAGAATCTATGCTTTAACCAGATCCTGCATGACTGTGTGAATCAGAAGAAAGTAGTTTCCTCACACTATCTCTGGCACCAGCAACCTCTTGGGGCATATGTGGCCTCACTAATTGTATCAAGATCCAGATTGTCACAAATATTCTTTAAAATTAAATACCTTCTGTGCCTGAAATTACATGGTTTCATAAATTTTTTTTTTTTAAAAAGCAGAAAATAACTCAATCCTGCAAGGGTTTACGTGACACTGAGAAAAGTCTCAATTAATACTCCTACTTCTAAGGTCTTAGGGAATCTGGATGGGACCATTGCCCGAAGTTGAAAACAATTTTTGGAAATTGTTCTGAGAGATGTTAGAACTAGTAGCACTTACAGGAAACTGCTGAAGCTGAAGGACTTAACTTTTTGTTCCTTAAGTGCCATTGAACCATCTCTCAGGAGGCAGGATGGTCAAGGGAATGTGGCCTGGAGGGAAAGCAGGCACTTGAGTTCTATTTCTAGCTCCTCCATTACCTTGATGTGTGACCTTGCAAAGGTTTCTTTCTTTCTTTCTTTAATATCTCTGAGCTGATTTCTCCTTCCTCTCTAAAATGCAGGTGGCGCTCATGAATATTTGTTTCCTACAGGTTTGGTTTTGTAAATCTCTTCTTGCATAAAAAGTACCACACAGCTGTGTAGTATTGTTCTTATTAATAACCTCATTTTGGCATAAACTCACCCACTTCTCATGCTTCAAATTAATATTCTACTGTAGAAAATGTACTAAGGTAGCACATTATATTGTTTCTTTGTCTTCTCCTTTGCAAATTGACCTATACACAAAATTGTTACATTTTCCTAAAACAAGACAGATTTTTTTTTCTCTTTCTAAATCACTGCCCCCAAATACATATTTCTTCTATATAGAAACGTATATCAGATCCTATTTGGTCCAGTTATTAGGTGTCAGTGGGAGATTATTCATTAGCATAATTGATTAGTACCAATATGTTAAATTTTTCTTTATTTCAATAAGTTAAATATTAATGATAGACCACATTGGTATTTTTTTTCAATCTTTGAAGGCTATCTAAAGATAGAAATATAATTGATCCATCATATTACTGTATTACCATCATTCCTGCCATTTCTTCTTCAAAACAAATAAGCAAGCAAGAAAAGAAACAGACAAAAGTCTGTTAGTGTAAGTCATGATTGATCCTTCCCACAAGAATTTTAAAGAGGTACGGCAAGAATGTGTAAGCTTTGAACTTTGTGTTCTTGGATGCATGACTCAGTGTGGATGAGAATTCTAAGTGATTCTATTCAAGTGTAAGTTGTCCCTGAGGGCTAAGTGGCTGGAGGTATAAAAGGCAACAAGTATCTATCTCTCTGCTCCTCCATGTTAGAAGGTCTCTCACTACTCCTCAGCTTTCAAGACCTCCACATGTGTGTGACTCCCTGAAAAATATATAGGAGGCAGTCAAGAGCTTCATGTATCTAACAGCATCTTGATCTCATTTATATTGTTTACATGACTCACTGCTTTGGGAGTAAAAATAAAAGTACTCTAGCATCAAATGCAAATCATCATCCACATCATCCTTTAAACTGGTCACATTAGAAGTTCACAAGTGGTTTGTGGACAACGGTAGGTTCAGAATACAAAGACTCATAACTCAATTATACTACTAACTATGTACTACTGTGCTTCTATTAAAGACATCCTTAAAAAAAAGTCTAGAAGTTTGGCTTAACCCAGTCCATCTATCACTTGTCTGTCAGTGGGGGTTTGTGTTGCTATTATACTCAGCAGATTTCAAAAGTTTACGGATTAAGATGGACTAGAAAGAAAGGTTTGGTGACCTAAAAAAATCAGCTAAGAAAAAACCTTTGCATCACAATGGTCTGATCTGTAACCAGTCACAGGATGGCACAAGCTCCATTATAAGGAAAGTCTAAATCATTGCTATCAGGCCTAACTCAGAGCTGACCCTTCACAGAGTTTCTGGAGCCTTAAATTACAAGGGAGGAGACTGCCCATCTTTCACCCAAGGAGCTACGGGTGGATTTGAATTGCAGCCTTTATGTTAACAGTACCTGTGGACTACTCGAGCCAACATGATGCAACTAATAGCAACATGGACTGCATTCAGACGAGGTAAAAGTGAAAGCCATCATTGCTGCAAGATTTGGTGCAATGAAGGACATTTTATAAACCATATCATCGGCTTGTTTAGTAAATTTATAGGTGATAAGAAATGCAGGCACCCCCGCACACCTATAACCCCCAAAATATGAAAACATGAACACACAGAGTTATTGTTAATGAATTTCACTTCTCAAGATTCAATGGGTGTTAGAGCAGAACTGAAATACATAAGGGTTTTTTCAAGGTTCATTCTTTGAAAGTACTTTATTAGGCTTTTCTTCTTTTTTTTAAAATTTAGTTTGTTTATTTTTAAAGCACCCCTGGCTAAACTCAAACTTACAATCCTGAAGTCAGCAGCCAAGTGATTTATTTAACGATTTGCACCACCTAGGGATTCCTCCAATTAGTAAAATTATCTTTTTTTTTTTATAAAAGTTTATTTATTAACATCGTCTAAATGTTTGTGGGTGTCAAATGCTCTAAGATGGTTTACTCTTATCCTAGATCATGATAAAAGTGCTGGTCACTGTCCTGAAAGAATTCAGTATCCATAATGTCCAACACTGTTCCTTTTCAAAAGCTGGACCTTTGCCAACAAGACTCAACTTGACAGAGTTTCAGGCAACATTACCAGAGTAGAGCATCTCAGAAAAATCTTTTTTTTTTTTGCCTGAATGAGTCACATGCCTAATAGATGTGTTTTTTCCAGAAAGCACAATTAATAATTCATCCAAACTTTGTCAAACATAACTCTTTGTCTTTGAACAGAATGTGAAATACCCACAAGTGTCTGGTGCCATTGTCTTACAGATTATAAAAGCAACCAAAACAGAAGAAGTCTAAGTCTCCCACCTTCTAACGCCTTCCTTTGTGATGGCAAAAATGGACACAAACCATTCCAAAAGAGCCTGGACATCGAGAGAGAGAGTCAGGGAAAGCTTCTTAGGAACTCTTTCTCTATCACCATGTTAACAATTATTGAGAAGTAAATTGCTTTTCAATAAGTGTGGTATTCTCAGGGGTAAGGGGCAAAAGGGTTAATTTAATGCTTGACCCATTAAAACCGTTGACTGCAGTAAGAACCGTGTCAGTTGATCAGATGATTGTTTCTGCAGGAGAAGTGGTTGAAAACCGAGCTGCCTTGTCCAGGTAATCAAGGGAAATCGGCATCAAGGAGAAGATGCTGCTGAGTAAAACCAGAACGGGCTACCTGAGATTCTATTACTTGTCGTCTTTCAAGCATAATAATGAGATTATAGTAACCCTAAACTGGCCGAAAACAGAAATCTGGCTGTCTGTCAAGTTCATTGTGTTGAGTTTTACAGCACTGCGGATCTGGTTGCTCTGAAGCTGCAGTAATTACACTGGGAGGAGGATCTCAAAGAAATCCTGTAACCTTCAGGCTTGGTCAGATTTTGGCTTTGGCCCAAAGTGTCATTGTTGATTGCAAGAAAAAGTTGTTAATGTTTATTTTTTTTAACCAGGTAATTTAAAAAAAAAATATGTAGTGATAATACAACACTGCCACAAGCCCTTTCTTCTCTCCATCTGTACCAGGATTCTCATGAATCCTGAATGAGCACATACAGCTCCATGGGCCTCTGGCTCTAATCACACACCCTGCAAGTCCTGGATGGACACATACACTCCTATCATTCATGCTGGAATTACTGTATTAACTCTACAGACAGGAAGCGAAAGCAGTTGAGGGCCCAAGGTAGAAACAGAAACCCCCTCACTTATGAGTTGGTTTTATTGGAGAGTTGTCTAGCTGTGGATTTTTTTTATACTCAATGGAAAATAATTTTCGTTACTTCTTTAGACACTGTAAAAGGAGGAAATACAATGTGGAGGTGCCCAAGTCTGACTTCTAAAAGAGAACTGTCCCCACTAATTATATCCATAGTGCCAAATAAATAGACATATGGTCAGACCTGCCATCCCCAGTGCTCCTGTTAATTCATATGTATCTGAGTCAGATGCCCATAACACCCTTTTAGAAATTCCATGATGCACCTGTCAGCCATTTAAATAACAGCTAACATTAACCAAACACTTCCACACGCACTTCTTCTATATGCAGGAGCCTGGGTGGTGCAAGCAGTTAATGCACTCAGCTGAGAATGAAAAGGTTAGAGGTTCTGATCCATCCAGAGGCACCTTAGAAGAAAAGCCTGATGATCTACTTCTGAAAAAAACAGTCACTGAGAACTCTGAGCACAGCTGTACTTGGATACTTTTGGAGTTTTCACAATTTGAAATATGGCAACTAATAATGACATGGTAGGAAAAAGATTGTTTTAACCATTTGCATATATTATAGTATCTCACATAATCCTTTGTAAAAAACTGAAAAGTGTATCTCAAGCCCCATTTGCTAAATTATGGCATGAAATTTTAAATATTTGGCCAGTTTTTCATAGAAAGTGAGCCAACAAACCAGGGTTTGACACAAACTCTGAATCCTGTGATCTTAGCTACAACATTGTGTTGCTTCATCAACAGGATTTTGGTTAGCTCTTGAAGATTAGTTCTCAAGAGACTGATTGTTGACAGAGTGACATGCACAGAGCAAGCAGGGTAGATGGAATTTGAATGAGACCTATTATTAAAATAATTAGTTTGAGAGAGTTTGAGAGCCTCCATGGGGAGCAGCAAGCCTCAGCATCACCCACCTTCCAGAAGCAAGGAATATGGAGAGAATTTGAGTGAAGTATTTAGGGGAGATCACTGCTGATTGCTGGACCACAAGGGACCACTTTCACTGTAATCAGAAGGGAGTGGTACCACTGTAGCTCAACTGGGGTGAAAGACTCAGTTCTTGAGAGGAAAACCGAAGCTTCTTGGTTTTCCATTCAGGTCCCCACATATGCCCCCCCCCAGTGAGTGTCTGTATGCACACTATCCTCTAACATCCATGGGCATCTGTGCATGCATCCACCCAACATGCATTCCTACACACACCTGCCTAACCCTCTTCTGGAGCAGTGATTTCAGATCAAGATCAGCTATCACCTCAGGCATAAAAAACTCTACCACAACAACATCATGAAATAAACAGGCTACCTCATAGCCTACACAAGCCCAAAGTGAGATATCATTTCCCCCACCACGCCCGCAAAAAAGAAAAAAAAAGTGACATAATGTAACTGGATTTCCCAAAGCCAGAAAGTCTGATGGAACTTTCTGACACAGAACTAAAAAGAAAAATGATTGAATATTTTCAATGGGTGAAAGACAAACTTAAAGAATTATAGAACACTGCAAGCAAAAACCAGAAGGAGCTTAAAAAAAAAAAGATCAAAACAAGGCAGATAAAACAAAAGAAGCATTAAAAGCTCTGGAAAAACAAGAAATCATGATCCATAATATGAAGCCCAATGTTTCAGATGCTGTCAACATGATGGAGAGATGCATAAACAGAGCTGGAAAGATGGAACACAGAACCAGTGAAATAGAAGATAGAAATGTCACCGCTGATTTGTTAGAGCAAAAAGCAGGATCAAAGATGAAGGAAAAAGAAAAAAAAATAAGAAAAATGTGGGACACCATCAAAAGAAATAACATGCACATCATTGGAATCCCAGAACAATAAGAAGCAAGTAAAGGCAACGAAAATGTTGTAGAAGAATTACTAGAAGAAAACTTCCCAGGCATAATTAAGAATGAAAGAAGATATATTAACGAAGCTGAGTGAACACCATATAGAATAGACCCCAAAGAAAAACACCAAGGTATATTAGAGTCAAATTTGCCAGAACCAAAGATAAAGAAAGAATTCTGAAAGCAGCAAAGGAGAAACAGAGTAACCTATAAGGGGGAGCAGATAAGATTAAGTGCCAATTTTTCAGCAGAAACCATGAAAGCAAGAAGACAGTGGAATGACATATAGTGAACACTCAAAGAAAACAACTGTCGAAATTACACAACAGTGAAATTTTCCATCAAATATGAAGGGGAAATCAAGATATCCTCAGAAAAAACAGATCCTATGGGAGTTTGTAAAAACAAGACCAGTGTTGCAAGGAACACTAAGAGACGTCCTTCTTACAGAGGTGCCACAGAAAGCACGATGGACCAAAGTAACAAGCAACAACATCAAAAAGAACTCAACACAATGATAGCAATAAAACCTTGATTTTCCAATAATCATACTGAATGTAAATGGTATAAATGCACCACTGAGAAGAAAAAAAGTAGCAGATTGGATAAATAAAAAGCAAACCCAAAATCCATCAATATGCTGTCTACAAAAGACACACCTGAAAAATGAAGGTAAAGAAAAACTAAAAAATAAAAGGATGGGAAAAAAATATCCAAGCAAATGGCAACCAGAAAAAAAAAGCTGGAGTAGCACTATTAATATATGACAAAATAAATTTCAATGCAAAAACCATCACAAAGGACAAGGAAGGTCACTATATAATGTTTAAAGGGTCAATAGAACGAGGGCATAACAATAATAAATATCTATGCACCAAGTAAAAGACATGCAAAATATATAAAACAAACATTAACAAAACTGAAAAAGGAAATAGACAACATTACTAGAGTAGTTGGAGACTTCAATACAGCACTCTCAAGAAAAGATAGAACTATCAGAAAGAAACTAAACAAAGATGCTGAAGAATTAAACCATAGAATAAACCAACTTGATCTCATAGATATTTATAGGCCAATGGACCAGAAGAAAAAAACAACAACAAACAAAAAAAAAAAAAGAAGTACACCTCCATCTCCAATGTGCATGGAATATTTGACAGAATAGATTGCATTTTATGTCACAGGCAAGCATCAATAAATTTAAAAACAACAACAACATAGAAATAATACAAAGAATCTTCTTAGACCATAATGCTACAATATTAGAAATTAATAAAAAGAAGATAAAGGAGGGGGGAAACGCCCCATACATTTGGAAGCTGAATAACACATTACTTGAACATGAGTGGATACTAGAAGAAATAAAATATGAAATTAAAGTTTCTTGAAACAAATGACAATGAACACAACTTGCCAAAACCTCAGGGAAACAGCCAAAGCAATAATCAGAGGTCAATTTATAGCAATAAGGAAACAAATCAAAAGGGAGGAAAAATTGACCATTGACTCGCTAATCCAACATCTGCAAAAATTGGAAAAGGACAGCAAGAAAACTTGACACTCTCTAAGAAAACTGAAATTCTAGCAATTAGAGCAGAAATTAATGAAGTAGAAAACAAAAAAAACAACAACAACAAACAAACAATTGAAACCATCAACAAAACTAGGAGTAAGTTCTTTGAAAAGGTGGATAAAAAAAAAAAAAACCCAGTAGTAAAACTAACAAAGGAAAAAAAGGAAAAGACACAAATAATCTGAATAAAAATGAAACAGGTAACATCACAACAGAACCAACTAAAATAAAAAAGGCTAAAGGAAATGGAAAAAAATAAGGCTCCAGGAATAGATGGTACACCAATTGACATATTTCAGTTAACAGATGCTGCCCTGGACGTGCTCACCAGGTTGTGCCAAGAAATCTGGAGAACGACCACTTAGCCAACTGAGTGGAAGAGATCGATATTTGTTCCTATCCCAAAGAAAGG
>NW_006399780.1:2762468-2782492 GCF_000299155.1 Elephantulus edwardii | reverse complement strand
CAGCGCAGGAGAGGAAGGCCCTCTATGAGGTGGATTGAGTCAGTGACTGGGATAATTGGGATGGGAGTGTCAGAGACAGTGCGATTGGCACAGAACAGAGCAGAGTTTAGGGCTGTTGTACATAGGGTCACTATGAGTCGCAAGCGACTCGACGGCACATAACAACAACAACATTGGAATGTTATGAAAAACTATATTCAAACAAATACGAAAACCTGGAGAAAATGGACAAATACTTAGAAATTCACAACTTACCTAAACTGACACAAACTGAAATTGAACACCTGAACAGACCCATTACAAAAGAGGAAATTGAAAAGGTAATAAAACAATGTCCAGCCAAAAAAATCCCTGGACATGATGGTTTTACAAGAATTTTATCAAACATTCAGAGAACTGTCAACAATTCTACATAAACTATTTCAGAAAATAAAAAAGATAACATTTTCCTAGACTCATCATTCTATGAAGCAACATATCCTTCATACCAAAGCCAGGTAAAGACACACAAAAATAGAAACTATAGGCCAGTATCTTTCATGAATATACATGCAAAAATCCTGAATAAAATATTGGCCAATAGAATCCAACAGTACATAAAAAAATTAATTCACCATGATAAAATGGGGTTCATAACAGGTATGCAAGGATGATCCAACACAAGAGAAATAATCAATATAATTCATCACATAAACAAAGCAAAGAACAAGAACCAAATAATCCTACCCATTGATACAGAAAAGGCCCTTGACAAAAATCCAACACTCTTCCCTGATTAAAACTCTCAACAAAATAAGATTAGAAGATAATTTCTTCAACATAATAAAAAGTATATATGCAAACCTGAGAGCCAAGATTGTTCGCAAAGGAGAGAGATTAAAGACATTCCCTTTGAGAACAGGAACTAGGCAAGAATGCCCACTATCACCTCTCCTATTCAATATTTCATTGGAAGCCTTAGTGGTAGCAATAAGACAAGTGAAGGAAATAAGAGGTATGCAAATTAGCAAAGAGGAGTTAAAATTATCTCTCTATGCAGATTGTATGATAGTATATGTAGAAAACCCTAAAGACTCATCAAGAAAACTACTGGACATAGTTGACCACTTCAGCTAAGTGGCAGGATACAAGATCAACATACAAAAATCAATTGGATTTCTCTATAGTGACAAAGAGAATACAGAACTGGAGCTAAGAAAAACAATACCCATCACAAGAGCTAACCACAAGATTAAATACTTGGGAGTAAATCTAACCAAAACCATAAAGGATTTATTCAAAGAAAATTATAACACATTACTACAAGAAACAAAAAAGTGACCTGGAGAAATGGAAGAGACTCAATATTGTGAAAATGAAAATACCACTAAAGGCAATTTACATGTTCAATGCAATTCCAATACAAATAACAATTCCATTCTCCAATGAAATGGAAAAGGAAATCTCCAATTGCATTTGGAATGGGAAAAGGCCCCAAATAAGCAAAGCACTCCTTTAAAAGAGAAACAAGGTAGGATGCATCTCATTCCCTGATTTCAAATCCTACTACACTGCTGTGGTGGTCAAGACAGCATGATACTTGTACAATGACAGATCCATAGATCAATGGAATATAATTGAAAAACTGGAAATCAGGCAATCTACCTATGATCAACTGATTTTTTGACAAGGAAATGAAATCAGTTAAGTTGGGAAACAATAGCCTTTTTAACAAATGGTTGTTAAAATTGGCAAAATTGGATAACTATCTTTAAAAAACTCAAGATCCACCCCTCACTCCATCCTGAACCAAAGTGGATCAAGGACCTAGAACTAAAATCAAAGACTGTAAACTTCATTAGAGAAAAGCTTGGAAGAACTCTAGAGGCCCTGATCAACAACATGAACAGTTTTCCAAGCATCCTGAAAAACCTGCACCAGGAGAGGATAAAATAGATGAAAGGGACCTTCTAAGAATCAAATCCTTATGTACATCCAAAAACTTCTCCAACAGGGTAAAAAGGGATATTAAAATAAGCTTGGAAGGGGGAGTGGTATCCATTTCCATAATAGCTTGCCTCCGGAAACCCTAGGAACCTGGAGAGAGGATGAAAGGCACCCAAGTATAGAGGACTCTCCTTCATAGGGTCACTATGAGTCACCTGCGACTCGATGGCACTTAACAACAATATCAACACACAGAGAGAAAGATCAGCTGGCCCAATGGACAGAAAGTGATGCTACCAAGCCAAAGGTGGGTGACTTTTAATCAGCGGCCCTCAGGCCTGTCTTTCATTGTTTTTGTTTAGACATTCCTCTAGGTCATATAGCCCTGGTGTACAAGTTGCCATACCACGGTCACTTTCGGTTGCTGTGAGGCTGAGGCTGAACACTGTGACACTGATGTGTCAAATGTGTTAATGGTTGGCTACCCAATGCAGATAGAGAGTGTGGTGGAGCTCCCCAATTTAAACAAGCTCAGAAGGAGGAGTGACATCCACTTCCATAATAGCTTGCCTCCAGAAACCCTATGAACCTGGAGAGATAATGAAAGGCACTCAAGCATCGAGGACTCTCCTTCATAGGGTCGCAATGAGTCGCCTGCGACTCAACGGCACTTAACAACAACAACAACAACAACAAGGTGAGTCTGTTTGTTCTCCTGGCAGTCCATGGTAAATTCAACACTCTTTTCCAGCACCACAGCTCAAAGGCATCAATTCTTTATCAATCATCCCTAGTTATTGTCCAACTCTCTGATGCACAGCAAGCAATTGTGAAGATTATGGCCTGGATAAGGCATACCTTAGTCTCCAGACTGACATCGTTGTTCTTCAGTACTCTGGAGAAGTCCCTGACAACAGATTTTCCCAATGCAAGTCATCTTTTGATCTCCTCACTGCTGGTACCAAGAGTGTTGATTGTGAAGTCAAGTAAACTAAAACTGTTAAGGTGCTGATTGTGGAACAGACCACCAGCTACGCAAATGGAAGTTCAAGATGAAGTTGAAGAAAATGAAATTAAATCTATAGGAATCAAAATTTGAACTTACGTCTATCCTACCTAAATTTCAAAACCATCTCAGGGGCAGGTTTGAGGTCTTGACTACCGAAGAACAAAGAACCAGTGAGCTGTGGGAGGATATCAATATCATCCATAAAGAATGCATAAGGTCATTACAAAGGCAGAGGAGGAACTAAAGATCAAGATGGATGTCAGTTGATACTGAATATTGCACTAGAGTGCTGAGGAGCCAAAGAAAAGGGAAGAAATCAAGAAATTAAGGAGCTGAACAGAACATTTCAAAGGACAGCTCGGTAAGACAAAGCAAAGTGTTATAATGAAATATGCAAAGAACTACAGTCAGAAACTAAAAAAGGCTGAACTTGCTCAGCATTTCTTAAGCTGAAGAAATTAAAGAACAAATTCAAGCCTCAAGTTGCAATACTTAAGGATGCTTTTGGCAGAATATTAAATGATCCAGGAACCACTACAAGAAAATGGAAAGAATATTATTATAGAATGAGTATGAGGATCCAAGGCAAGGGAGGGTAGAAGCAAAGAGGTGAGGATGGGCAGGGGAATGGGGTGTTATCATAGGGGACACAATTCGATAGGTGAGAGGGTGAAGGAAATGGGAATGACCTTTTGTGAAAAACAATATAGTCAAACTTTGTAAATAAATCAGTATAAATGAAAATAATAATAATAATTTTAAAAAAAGGATGGAAGGAGTATACAGAGTCACTGTACCAAAAGGAAATGGCTGAAACAGAAAAGCTTCATGAAACAATGTATGAGCAAAAGCCCGTGGTGATGAAGGAAGAAGTTCAAGCTGCTCTGAAAGAATTAGCAAAACACAAGGCCCCAGGAATTGACGGCATACCAATTGACGTATTTCAACAAACAGACCCTGTCCTGGATGCATTCACCAAGTTGTGCCAAGAAATCTGGAGGACAACCACCTGCCAACTAATTGGAACAGATTGATATTTGTTCCCTTCCAAATAAAGGTGACTCCAGAGAGTGTGGAAATTATCCAACAATATCACTAATATCACATATAAGCAAGATTCTGCTGAAAATTATCCAAAATTACTGGAACAGTACATCAACAGAGAATTGCCAGAAGTGCAGGCTGGATTTAGACAAGACTATGCCACTAGAGATATTATAGTTATGTTAGATGACTCTTGGCTGAAAGCAGAGAGTACCAGAGGAATGTCTATCTGTGTTTCATTGACTATGCAAAGGCACTTGATTGTGTGGATAACAACTATGGCTGACTCTGAGAAGAAGACCCAGTAGGATGTAAAATATTCTCTTCATGTACTAAGTTATACCAGTTGCTCTAGATACCTACAGTCCTAAGTACTTAATGCAAATGACTCAGTTCTTCAAGGTATTTGTTTATGGCTAACAAGTTTGTATTACACTGGTCCTGTATGCTCTACTATATACCTGAAAATATTTGTAGTACATACAAGTACATTTGTAGAAATGTCTTATGTTAAACTTATATATGCATGTGAATATATTCATATATACTAACCTGAGTCATTTAATTTGCATATCTACCCATATACCTAGTTGTAAAATATTATTATTACTGTTACTGTGGGATTGTGCATGTAATACTATCTTCCATTGTTGTATTTTACTCTTGTGTACAACCCAATGTCTTCCTTTAGTCATAAAGTAAGTCATACTGTATGGACCTTCCCATTTCTGTGTATTTCTTTTCCTTCCACAGAAAGGAAGAACCCCAAAGTGATGAACTGACACAGTGATTTCAGCAATTGGTTCTAGTGTTTCAGAGATGAAGATAGAATAGGATAGGGCAGGGTTCAGGTTGACTATTTGTAGGGTCATTAAGAGTCGTACTTGACTAGATGACACCAAACGACAATAATAGAATTTTTTTTTTTTAGGTCTCTTGTTTAGTGTCAAAAGACCTCTTGGAGGGTCCTTGGGCCTGTGGCTTTCTCATGTAATTACATTTTGGAGGAACATTCTTCTAAATTGTACAGCACTCTTCTGACAATTTACTGAGGTAATCTGGGTTTGCTGTGATGCTGAACCTTGTATCATTGGAGTGTCAAATGCCACAATGGTTGCCCATGCTGAACAGTATTTGGTGGAGCTCCCAGTTTAAGACAGCTTTGGGAGCAGAAGAGGTATCCACTTCTTAAACCACATGCCTTTGGAAACTCCTTGAACTTCAGGAAATTATGATAATTATAGAAAGGCTTCAGGCTTTTTGTTCATAGGGTCGCTATGAGTTGTGCTTGACTTGACAGCAATCAACAACACAAACAACAACAATAAAAACATGTTTAATGAATTTCACAGTATATATATAAAATAGATGACAATATATTCAGAGGCACAGCTTTAATTTCTACAGTTCTAGTATTGTCTATATCACTAGTCAATATATCACACTAACACTAGTGATATTGACTATCTTACTAGCACTGACTACAGAAATCTGTAGAACAGTAGACAAGGTAGATTAAAGTCTCTGCCCTATTTCTTACCCAGTTTTCTTCCTTTCCCCCAGTGTTTGGATCTGCTTTATCTACCTCTAGTTCCTTCAGCAGCTGACCTAGCCAACTGTATGGCAGCCCTTGGTATGTCTTCCTCAAGACTTTGTAAAGGAGGTCTGTGAGTCTAGGCCTGGAAAAAGTGGAATTCACCCCTTTGCTGCTTGCTATTAGCTTTGCTCCTGAATCAATCAGGTGACCTGTCAGTTGAGATCTCCGCACATGAAAGCACAAAACTCATAAGGAATAGTTTCTATATTACCATTTTTTCCTTCAATTTTGTGTGAAAATTTTTACTTTTCTAAGTGGTTACTTGAAGGAAGGAAGCATTTTGTGAAGAACCGTTTCTTGGAATCCTGTGGAAATGAACTTTAGAAAAAGCTTTAGGAGCTCTAAAATCATGACCAAACTCTTGTACTTTGATTATCCAGTGGTCTAGTGACAAAAAAACTGCACTGTACCCCGAAGGCACATGGTTCAAATCCACCAGCTGCTCCACAGGAGAGGGATGGGCAATCTCCTCCTGTGCAATTACTTGCCTCTGAAAACCCACCAGAGGATCGTTATGGGTCAATTCTGACTCTATGGTGCACAGCAACAACAATAACATCCATATCTTAGTAACAAAATGTCTATGACACAGTAGCTAGAGTATTTCAATTTCTTAATTCAATCTAATCAGTCATACAGTATTTCTTCTGTGGATTATGGAAACATTAACTATTCAGAGGCTAAAATAATGCTGAAAATTCAGTGACAATTTATGGATTCTACTTTGGTAGTTTTGAATTCTGGTAGTTTCATTTTTTTTTTTGTAGTTTCATTTTTAACTGAAGAATAATGTGATAGGTGCTGTAAGAAGTCTAAACACAGCAAGCAATCCAAATATAACTCTTAGTACCAAGAGAATGGAGCTCTGGTGGACTAGTGGGTGAAGAGCTATGCTGCCAACCCAAAGGCAGGCAGTTTGAATTCACCACCTACTCTCTGGGAGAAAGTTGGTTGAATCTTCTCCTGTGTGATTTCCAGCCTTTGGAAACTTGGTAGTGGGTCAGCTATAAGTCAATCCCACTTGATGAGAAGACATGAGTGAGTGATACCAAGAATACAGCCTTGAAATACTACTTCCCCCTAAAAGAAGTCAGAGATCCTGAGGAAAACAGCTGCTTCTAAGTCTGAGGTTGGAAATATTCAAGATGAGCCTGGAACATTTTGCCATACTGTACAACATGAATGACAACTTGAGACTTCTACTGACCAAAACGGTAACAATTTAATCATTAATAACTGGAGTGAATTGAAACACACAAATAAGTTTCTAGTCATGAATTCTTAAACTCAAAACCATTATGATCAAGTCAATTCCTACAAAGCCCACAGTGACCCTCTATCAGATTTCTGAGATTGTAAATCTTTACCAGAGGAAGCGGTCTCTTCTTGCTCCTGCAGAACAGCTGGTGGATTTGAATTGGTAGCTTTTCAGTGAGCAGCCCAACACACATAACTAAAAAAAATAAATTAGTTGGTACATTTCAGGATGATAATGAATAATTAATTAGTTTGAAAACAAATAAAGGGTAAGTATTGAATTGCACCTATCTTTCCAATATAAACTATACAGTATGAAAAAATTGTTTTACAGAATAATTTAATAGACAAATGACAGAAACAGAACACTGCTTTGCTGCAAGCTTTATTGCAAATATTAATATCTAGATATTGAGCATCCACAGCTCTTATCCTTGTAAAAAGAGATACAACCAAAAGGCATATGCATCCCGAGGAAGTCTCAGAACCACCTGTGAAATAGTCCTGCCCCCTCAAATAAAACCTGAATTAAATTGTTAAACCCTTAGATCCAAGTATAAATTCTAGAAAATATAGAAGAGATTTGTTAAATCAACTTCTAGAAGGAAATCAACAATATCCCAGAGTGAGAAACTAAAGGACAAATGAATGATTTATTAAACAAAATGGATTTATAGGGAGGTAGAGAAATAATAAATGGTAGTGAAAAAAAAAGAAACACTTCAGAGACAGATTAACAAATTTTGATTCTGATTCAATGACATAAAATAAAGAAACCTGAAAAAAAAACCCAAACAATTTTATACACATAAGACATTAAATGAGGCACTTGGACACTTTAAGCCCTGACTAGGTACCTCATGATGTTGTTGCTGCTATTGTCAAATAGGGTTTTTTTTTATACCAACCCTATACGACTTGGCAGAAGGGCTTCATAGGATGTTCTACACACACCTAATTCAGGTCATGGTCTTTTCAATCACTTGCTATCCATCTGAGAGCCGAACGACTAATAAGGATGACAGAAGAAGAATCAATACCTTTGAGTCATGGTGTTGGAGAGGAGTACTGAGTATCCCATGGACTGCCAGAAGAGCAAACAGTTAATAAATCTTGGAGAAGATGCTGCCAGAATACTAAAGGTGACAAAGCTTTGGACATGTTATAGAAAGAGGTTATTCATTGAAAAGGGACACAATGCTTGGAAAAGTGGAGGTCAGCAAAAGAGAGGAAGATCCTGAACAAGATGGATTCACCCAGTGACCATAGCAATAAGCTCAAATATGGCAGAGATGATCAGGATGGCACAAGGCACAGCAGGGTTCAGGTCTGTTGTTCATAGATCGCTGTGAGTGAATCAGTCAACTCTACAGCACCTAACACCATTTATAGGAACAGACGGCCAAGTCTTTTCCCCACAGGTCTGCTAGATAGGTTCTAACTGCCAGATGCTTACTCTTTGTGCCACCGCAGTTCTTTGTTTTAGGCTACTGCTAGCCTTTTATATCTCCTGTGTCCCATTTTATAGTCACTTCTAAAAGAAATGCACCTAAATATTTCTACATGAAAATATACCATGTTGGGGATTTCCTAGTAAGAGGCACTGCACACTGTAGGTGGAACAAGAGTCTACCCTTTGCTATATGTTGAAATTGTGTGATGGATATGTGTGTGTGAGGGGAATCGCATTCTACTTTCTTCTTGTTTACATATGTAATGTAGTTTTAAACAGAAAACAAACATACATGCACATAACCTTGGAAAAGAAAACTATAATTGTTTCTGAAAAATGAAAGATTGTATGTTCCTACTTACCATGTTTATAAATGTACACATTTGCATACACATAAACATCTATCTAAACACATATTCCTAATAATGTCATTAAATATATATATATATATTCATAGATAGCTAGGTGTGTATGTTAATTGCATTCCCTAGCGAACAAGATAATGCATTCTAAAGCCATTGATTAAAAACATGAACTGTAAAATTATGCTGCAAAGTTTAGAAAACTTTCAGAGGTTACATTTTGACATACTCAGATCCTGCCTTTAACAGTGACAGAATGCTACACAAAAATACTGCATTTTCACGGGTATGGGTCTTTATCTTCTCTTGACAGATTATTGCTGGTTAAATTGTAGTGCTGACTTAAAGGCAGGACTCTTCAAGGGAGTCAGAAATTAAGGCTTCACCAAATGGTAATAAAGCTATTAAAAATGCAAACAGCAAACAGCTACACTGTACAGGTTAGACAGCTAATCCAAACTAGCAGTTTAAAAAAGCAGAGCAATTACACTTTTATTTAAATGCAAGGAATATGAGCAAGAATAGAATGAGGAGCCTTGTTTAAATGCATTCTTTTGAATATTTATTAGAAATAATACATGTAGTTAAGTCACTTATCTGATTTCAGTGAATAAGTAAAATGCAAAAGATCAATTTTCATAATTATACCAAAGAAGTCTGTCTTTCATAAAAATCTCATTAATAACACCATTATTACTGAAAAAAATATCTTGGTATTATTATTGTTATTCTAATTATCAGCAAAATGCTACTGATAATGTTGTCATAAAATTCCCTTTTAGTATCCTATTAAGAAAGATAGACTAAGTAGTGGTTTAAGTTAAATCTAGCTCCTAAGTGGCATTATAAAAATCTTCTTTGTGTATTTGGTTAAATACATTATGTGTATAATTACATAAATTGCTAAGAGTTTAGCAAACAGGACTTTATGTACATTTATGTCTGTGTAGTGTGCATAGCCACTAAGCACACACACTTATACATACCCATATCGGCAGTACATACCACCCAGATGCTTTAGTATTTGGGAGGACAATGGGAGACAGTCTGGTAAGCCATGCCGTTTATTATGCCAGAACAAAACTGCTCTGGCTTATTCCCCAAAATAGTTTCATTTTTTAAAAGTTTGCCTATTTGTTTATTTTTCATTTCACTCCTGGTAATAATTTACCCATGCTTTCTGAACATCTCTGTTTAAAAGATATTACTTTATTAAATTTGTTAACCCATTGCAACTTCTGCCTAGACACAGGGGAAATGACTTCACTCTTTGGTTTCCATATTTAAAAAACACCAAACAATATCTGGGCTCAGCTAAGAGGCTTTAGTCCATTTGATTCCTGTTCAGCTGAAAGTAAAACAAGGAGTTGCCTGAATCATGGGCAATTATTGCTACAACAAAACAAAGTATCATAAGACTTCTCTTTGCTCCATGAGCTTTTTTTATAAGGGGTTGGGGGGGGGGCGAGGGAGAAAGGATTTGAAACAAAATTTAAATACATATTTATTATAGGTACTTTGGTTCTAGTTCTAATTTTGAAAAATCCAACAAGCTCAAGAGGTTTTTTTAAAGTATCTCTCTTTCCTTCTAACTGACTCAACCCAATTCAACAACTCTAACATTAGTGGTAATCTAGGACTACCTGGATTGGGAAAGTGAATTTTCTCTTATAAGATCTACAAAGAAGTGAACGATGACTTCTCTACACTTGGACGTGATGCAGATGAGCAAAGGCTACGACAATTGACTCAATAACTGTAACTGTATATGAACAGCACTGTGCTGGTATAAATAATGACTTTTGAATGCTCAGAAACACAGAAATATTGTTGATGGTATTATTGTATGCCATTGAATGAGAACTTATTCATAGCTGACTCTCCAGCAAGTATTCAGTGGCTGTAAATCACATAGCAGGAGATTACCTATCTTTCTCTCTCAGAGCAGCTGTGCTAAAATTGCTCATTGAACTTAAAGGAATAGTTACATTTTGATGGTGTGAATGAGTAGTAGAAGTAACCACAATGTTGTTGTGTAGTAAAAGATTTATGTTGCTCAAAGCTGAAAACAAAGACATTTTGGAATGTGAAATGATGAGGTCAGTTCAGGGACTCACCTCTCTCCTTTCTAGAGGAATGTAGTTAAAGTTGAAAAGTTGCAAGAGAATCGCCCCAAGCTGAAGTGTCTCTTAGCTCCTAAGGTTGAACGGGAAGCGTATTCTTCGAAGAAGCATCTCAGTGCTTGGATTTTAGGATTTCAGTGCTGTCTTCCTGAGGACATAAGGAACCTCAGGATTTGGGGTGATGGCATTAAAATTTCAGAGTTGAGATTCCAGACCAGATTCAATCTTCTACCAGTCAATACCTCTCTTCGACATTATTGCTGAAAGGAGAGCTCTGATCACTGTCCGAAGAACTCTAAGAATAGAAAACTTCCTGACCACCTCACCATTGTTAAACAATTAGGTTAGAAAGTTCTCTCTCTGCCAAGCTAAAAGTGCATCTCATATTTTACCATCGTGATCTGAGTTCACATCTTCAGACCCACTTAAATCCAGCCTTTGTTCCTAAGGTCTATGTGAGAGACCCTAAAACCTTTGCAAGTGTTAATTATGATGTTCTAAGCTATTTTCTCTCTATGCTAAATTTTCCCAGCTGTGTCTTCTGTTTTCTGTATAACGGAGTCCAATATTCTCATCATACTGATTACTCTACTATTGCTTTATTTCAGCTTATCTAAAGCCTTTTCTGTTTGGTCCATTTTAATGGAGCTTTACTGTGTGTTTAACACTGTGGCAGAAACTGAGGTTTTAAAATGACAACATAATAAAGACAATTTGTGGCAACAATTAGTGCTACGGTATAGGGTTGAAACTAGAAAAAAAAAACCATGCTAGTCTCTTGGGAAAGAATCTAGGCAACAAGAAAATGTACATTAGAAAACTTGTTTACTATCAAGAACAGGGGGAAAAAATGGGTAAATGTTAATCAGATACCACAAATTCAGAAGTAGAAGACTGGCCAATAGCAGCATGGAGGCCATGCAAAGTTATCAACCAAAGCAAGGTCGAGGGAGCAATTGTGCTGAAGTGTGGCTCAGAGAGAACCAGTGAAGGAGTTGAAGCAGGAATATAATGGGCACTTTCATTTTAGAAACATCTCTCTGATTATAGCATAAAGAATAGTTTGACATGAACACATTGAGAGGCAGAAAGACCAACTAGAATGTGGAGGCTAGTAGAGATGGAAGGAAATAGTCAAATTTAAGAGATATTTAAAAGATGTTTCTTAAACTATTTCTTAGACTACTTTAAATCATCAATTAGTTAATAAAAATGTATTAAGATGTGTGAAGGGAAAGGCAATATATAAACAATCAAAACCCAAAATGAGTATTTTTTTTAAAGTTATATTATGGGTCAAATGGACAAGCTGCTCTGGGAACCTAAAGTTGACATTTTAAAAAACATTATTTCTGTGAATAAGTAAAGGCTGCTAAGCTCTAGGTCAACAGTTTGAACCCATTTGCTGCTTCTTGGGAGAAAGATGAAGCAGTCTTCACCCATCAAGATTTACAGCCTTCAAAACCCAGTAGATTAGTCCTGCTCTGTCCTATAGTATCTCTCTGAGTATTGACTCAGTGGCCGTTGGTCTGGGGGTTAAAAGGGTAAACAACTCAACTGCTAATATCCTGGAGTATGAGACCACCCAACCACTATGTTGCAGGAGGACCTAGGAACCTGATTCTTTAAAGATAACATCCAGGAAGACCCCATGAGGCAATTCTTCTCTGTTGTAAGAGGCCACCATAGATTGAAGCTCAAGAAAACAATGATTCTCATCACTGGGTCAATTGGCAGCATCATGTTAGATGGTGAAGAGATTGAGATTGTTAACAGCTTCAGCTTTCTTGGCTCCACAATCAACATTCTTGGCACTAGTAGCCAGGAAATTAAAAGATTATTTGCACTGTGAAAATCTGTTGTCATGGACTGCTCCAGAGTACTGAGAAGCAACAGTGTCAGTCTGGAGATTAAGGTGCACCTGATCCAGGCCGTGGTCTTCGCCATTACTTGCTGTGCTTCACAAAATTGCACAACAAATAAGGAGGACAGAAGGAGAATTGATGTCTTTGAGCTGTGTTGGAGAAGAGTCTTGTATATACCATGGACCACTAGGAGAACAAACAGGCTCGTCCTAGAGAGGGTGAGACTAGGCTTCTACTTGGAGGCAAGGATTCTGAAGCCTCGTCTGACATACTTTGGGCATATTACAAGGAGGGACCAGTCCTTGGAAAGGGATATCATGCTTGGAAGGATGGAGGAGGAACAGCACAAGAGAGGAAGACTCTGGATGAGATGGATTGACTCAGTCATTGGGGTAATGAAGGTAGGTGTGTCTGAGACAATGGCTCAAGATAGAGCAGGATTCAGGGTTGTTGTACATAGGGTCGCTAAGAGTCGAAAGCAACTCCATGGCACATAACAACCAAAACTATATGACTTAGGATCCAACTAGATAGCATCCAACAATAAAGACAATTAATATATAATTCAGTTGGGGGTATAATCTATCTGTAAACTGAACAATGGTTCTATGGTAACTGTAAGCTGTTGGTTGCTAACAACAACAAAAGAAAGATCGGCAGTTTGAACTCAATGGCCAATATGTAGAAGACAAATGTGGGAATCCATTTCAGGAAAGGTTACATTCTCGGAAACCCTGTGGGGATGGATGTGTCTGCTCTGTCCTGCAGAGTAATTATGAGCCAGAACCAACTCTTCAGCAGTGAGGTGGATTTCTGTCTGGCATTGCTCAGAGGTGGGAGAAATCAGTTTCTTGGAAGTTCATAGCAGAAGATGTGTCTTTTCTATATCCTGTTCAAGGGAGCACTATTTTCTTAATTGCCAAAAAATTCTGGAATGGTGTCATAGTTTAGATAATCAGGCCAGAGTACATGAAGGTTATGTGGGGATCATTAACAAAAATGAGCCAATGTACAGTAGAATTTCTCCATGGGGTTTCCTCAGCTTTAATTTTTTTCAATTCTTTTATTGTGTTTCATTCATGAACACTGTGTAGTACACAATCTTTCATTTATGTTACATGCACTCATTCATACAGTACTTCATACAACTAATCACTCTTGACCTATGTCTATTATCATCTCTTTGAGTCCACATTAAATCTTTTCCACCCCTTGACCACCCACTAAATTCTGATATCCTAATGATCACCACTCTTCTTCTTTTGATCCCTCTGCCCCCTTTTCCCCTTCCCCTTTTGGACACTCCTACACATCTAAGTAATTATTCTTCCATTTTAATAGTAATGGCTTTATGAAATATTTATCCTTCAGAGATAACTTAGTTCACTTAGCATAATTGTCTCTAGACTCTCCCACATTACGTAGTATTTTTTAAAAAATCATTCCGTAGTGCTGTATAGTATTCTAGAGTGTGAATGTACCACAATTTCTCAATCTATTTGTTTGTTGATGGGCATTTGGGCTATTTACACTTTAGACTATAATCTTTAAGAGAAGAAAACACCAAGTCCTTCTCCCACCGAGGCACTGAGCTTGGTTCAAACTGCAGACTTATGCCAAATGCTTAACTATCTACCATTACTGCTCCTTCTTTAGCAGTTAAACAAGCAAAAAGGACTGAAAAACTAATGCCTAGAGATTTTCTTTCTTTAGAAAGCTAATTTTTAGACCAGCTTTTGGTTAACAGAAAAAGCATGCAAAAACAGTTCCCATATAGCGCCCCCTTCCTCTGAACTCTGGGGTCCTAATGGTTAAGGAATGTAGGTGGACATCTCCTCCTATGTGATTTACAGCGTCTGAAAACTCACTGAAGGGTTGGTCAACTATGAGTGGGTTCCAACTCAACAACAAGCAGATAGGTTGAGTTTTCCCCTGAGTTCACTCTCCTGTTAGTAACATCTTATATTAGAACTGATGGACTGAGATGAATATATTATTATTATTACTAAATACAGTCAATAGTTTTAAATTAAGGTTCACTTTGTGTTTCAGTTTTGACAAATGCATGGGGCTTTGTGTCCATTGTTACAGTATCTTAGAGAATAGAGTCTGTGTCTTAAAAAGGCATGACTGTGAAGAAATAGGCCATAAAATTGAGTTCTCTATGAATGTAGGTCTTGACTAATTATTGTTGTTGCTTCATCTTACAGAAGACTTTTGAGCATATTTCCTGTGACAGATCTCAAATGATCTGCATCTTTAGGTTTTTTGCTTTCTTGTATTTGATTTTCAAAGAGCTTTGCAAGAATACTTTTATAAAGTTTAATAAAAAATAATTATTAAAAACCAAAAATCTAAGTAAAACAAACCAACAAAATATAAGTTCTACCAATATCAAGAAGACAAAGATTCTCACCACTGGGCCAATTGGCAGCATCAGGATGGATGGTGAAGAGATGGAGATTGTTCACAGCTTTAGTTTGCTTGGCTCCACAGTCAACACTCTTGGCACCAGCAGCCAGGAAATTAAAAGATGTATTACGATGGGAAAGTCTGATGTTAGGAACCTCTCCAAAGTGCTGAAGAGCAATTATGTCACTATGGAGACTAAGGTGCTCTTGATACAGGCCATGATCTTTGCAATCACTTGCTGTGCATCAGAGAGCTGGACACCAGCTAGAAATGATAGGAGAATTGATTGCCTTTGAGCTGTGATCCTGGAGAAGAGTATTGAATGTACCATGGACTGCTAAGAAAAGGAACAGGTTCATCCTGGAGAAGGTTAAACCAGGCTGCTCCTTGGAGGCAAGGATTCTGAAGCTTCTTCATCTGATATACTTTGAACATGTTGCAAGGAGGGATAGGTCCTTGGAGAAGGGCATCATGCTTGGGAGGGTGGTGGGACAGCACAGGAGGGGAAGACTCTCTATTGGGTGGATTGATTCAATGACTGGGGTAATCAGGGTGGATGTGTCAGAGATAGTGAGATTGGCAGAGGACAGAGCAGGGTTTAGGGCTGTTGTACATAGGGTCATTATGAGTCACAGGTGACTTGACAGCACATAACAACAGCAGCATCAACATTTCTGTTATGAGATTTAATAGATACAATCAAATTTTGTCAAATTATTGTAAAAAGTTCTTATTCTCAAGTCTGTCCTTGTCCACATCACAGATTGGTAATCTTCAGTTGGTGAAGTGGATCTGGGCCATGGACCTGACTGGACTACGATGATAGAACACGCTCCAATCTGCCAATGCAATTGCTCAAATACAGTGATGTGAGTTCAGTATTCTAAGTAGAAGTAAGCTTTTGTTTTCTGTTTTCCTTTTTGACATGGTGTTCTCAGAAGCTGAATACATACTTGTTATTGTAAGTACTTTAAATTAAAAAATCAAGGTGCCAGTCTTTTCCTACTTTTTCACTCTCTTTTGGAGGGGGAGTATTGCCATTTCCTAGTGCTAAGGAGTTGTGCTGCTAAACTGAAGGCACATGGTTTGAATCCACAAGCTGTACTGAATAAAAATGGACAATCTCCAGTCTCACTAACCTTGAAACATGAAATGTTTATGTAACTAACACTTGAGCATAAATTGAGATAAAACTGTAATTTCATTAGTCACAAAATATGTAGAACTGTTTCCACATCAAATGTATAAAATTTAATTGTATTTTTTTTAAGGTTTTGGTGGGAAAAGAGCCATTTGAGGAGGGTCTTTGATCCCTTTTCACCTCGTTATTGTTAGGTGCTGTTGTATCAAGCACAACTAATGATGACTCTATGAACAACAGAGCTGAAGCCTGTCCTATCCTGTGTCATCTTCATCATCTCTAACATACTTGAGACCATTGCTGCAGTTGCTCTGTCAATCCATCTTGTTAAGAGTCTTCCTCTCTTTCGCTGACTCTCCACTTTTCTAAGTATTATATCCTTCTCTAAGGACTGACCTCTCCTAAAAATGTGCTCAAAATATGTGAGAGGACACTTCACCATTTCTTGCCTCTAAGAAGCACTTTAGGTTCACTTTCTCCAAGACATTTTTGTTCTTTTGGCAGTCAGTACTCTTCCCCAACACAACAATTTAAAGACATGGATGCTTCTGTCAACCTTATTCACTGTCCGGTTTTCAAAGTCATAGCAAATGACTGAAGAGACTAGGACCTGACCAAGCACATCTTGATCTTTAAATGACATCATTATTCCTTATATTCTGGAGAGGTCTTTAACAGCAGACTTTCCCAATACAGTGCACCCTCTAATTTCTTGGCTGCTAGCACTAAGGATATTGATTGTGGATCCAAGTAAGATTAAATAAATCATTGACGATTTCAATCTTTTCTCCATCTCTCATGATGTTATCTATTGATCCAGTGGTGAGTAGCAGTGTTTTTACTTTAGTTTTGTTTTATTTCTTTCATACTCATCTACAGCCTCTACCAAATCTTTCCAGGATCTCAGGTAAATGCTGCATAAAACAGGCTAGTTGATGCAATCATTTAACAACTACAACAACAACAAAAGATAGCTCTTTAGATTAAAGAGATGACCTGGGCATGTCTGTGGAATTGTTCTGCTGAAAAGCCAGCAATGCTACTAACAATTAAGTAAATTAGGGATGTTTTAGCTTGTTGGAGTCTCAGTGGCACAGTAGTTTCAAGCTTAGTTTTTAAACTCAAGGTTGGCAGCTCAAACCTCCTAGCTGCTCTGTGGGAGAAAGATATAATAATCTGCTCCCATAAAGAATCACTGCCATGAAAACTCTATGAGACAATTCTACTTCATCCTTTAGGGTCACTGTGAGTTGGAATCAACTCAAAAGCAATGGGTTTGATTAGCTTTTATTAGCTTGGTTCTTCATTCAGGCTGAAGGAGTTTCATTTCACCAGTGTCCTATTGATAATCTGTCAGCTCCTGGTATACAGTCTCACCCTTCCCTTTTCTATGTGTTCTTATTTGTGAAGGCATGCACACAATCAATAGGATTTTATTTTCAAAGAAAGGGTGCTCTAAATAAAAAGTAACCCTGGTTAAAGTCATTAAGAAGGAAGTGCTGCTTTCCCCTGGCTACTGAATCAGCCTATAATGGCCAGGAAAAGACCAATGTTGTAAACAGTCCAGTGTATCCATGGTAACAAGCAGTTCAACGTTTAACTTTTCAGTGTATAAAGGAGGTAATTACTTTCTTCTTTACATTTGTATAGTTTATAATAGCAATAATACTGCCCCCATCCTCCAGGTCAGACAATTCCTGGTGATTAATGACCAACTGGCCATTTTCATTTACTTTTTTTTCTTCTGAAGGGCCTTTGATTTTGCTCCAGGTTTTAAAACTCCTCTGGTCACTTGCTAACTGCCAGAAAATGTCCTCCTCATTGATCATGATTGCCTCCACACTCTCACTTTTAAAACAAAGAGAATTCTTACAGTGTTGGCTTGTTGTGTGGCCCTAGCTAGTCTCTTAGCATCACTACTTTATACCCACTGTGCGAGTGGGAGGGAGTGCTGGTGGCTCATCCATAAGAAGTTGCTCTGCTAAACTGAAGCCTGTGCTTTCTGGTTGTTCAACCCCACCAGATGCATGGTGGGGAAAATGGACAATCTCCTGCCATGTCAGTTCTGACTCAACAGCAACAAGTCTTTATTTTTGTGTGGTGTGGGGAGTAATGTCTAATGTATGAAGGATGAAGGTGCTAACTGAATGGTTGCTAGTTTGAACCCATTAATAACACTCAGAAAGAACTATCAGAAGTTTCTTTCTGTGAAGATGTCACTATGAGGCCGAAGCAGCAAGTCAACAGTCGATTAGTGGGTGCATGTGTGCATGGCTAAAAGTGAGTTTTGTAGAATTAAGGAGGTACTGTGTGAAGATGTTTTATAATACAGCAGATGCTTCACTGGACAGTGCCTGAGGAATGTACGGTTGCATTCTGATTAAAGTCAGAGCTTTAAAGTACTATAATGAAGTACAAGCCTTCATGTTTTAGAACATGTTTACCATCCTACTTATTTGAGGCATCATCTATTTATTCATCAGCCCAAATAGGAATTCAAGTTTACTTATAATCCAGGAAGAATTTATAAAACATCAGGCATAGTGTTCAGAAGATATGGTATCACAGGATGTACTATTTCTTCATCAAAATGTATGAAAGCTTAATTGTTATTAGGTGATGTTGTTTTGGTTCCAACTCATAGTGACCCTGTGCCCAGCAGAATGAAACACTGCCTGGTCCTGTAGCATGCTCCCAACCACTGTCATCTTTGAGCTCATTGTTGCAGTTTCTGTGTCAATACAATCCTTTGAAGATTTTAATCTTTCCCCCTGTTCCTCCAGCAGTCAAGAAATAAAAAGACATCATGCAAGGGAAATTCTGCTATCAACAACCTCTACAAAATACTAAGGAGCGGTGATGTCAGCGTAAAGATTAAAGTGTGCATGATTCAGGCTGTTGTTCTTGGTATGTGCCGTCGACTATGACTAATAGTGACCGTATGCACAACAGCTCTGAGCACTACTCTATTCTGAGCCAATCTCATTGTCTCTGACAAACCTTGCCTCATTACCCCAGCTACTGTGCCACTTCATCTCATCCGGGGTCTTCCTCTTCTCCGCTGTCCTTCTATCCTTCCCAGTATGATATACTCCAAAAACTGGTCCCCCCTGGCAACATGCCCAAAGTATGTGAGATGGGGCTTTAAAATCCTTGCCTCCAAGGAGTAACTTGCTTTCCCCTTCTCCTAGACAGACCTTTTAGTTCCCTTGGCAGTCCACGGTGGGTGAATGGAGTGCAAAAGTTGGGAACAGGAAAGAAAGATCAGTAGTCAGAAAGCATGGGCTTGGTGACAGAAATAAGGCTGGAGACAGAGGACTGAATTCTGTACAGTGACCTATTCGTTGCAAACACCTTTTATAAGAAACAGAAATAGGGCGGGCTGCCCTCGGCCCCCGGCTCGGGGCGAGCCATCGCGGCCCCCTGCCCGGGGCGGGCTGCCCTCAGCCCCCTGCCTGGGGCAGGCTGCCCTCGGCCCCCGGCTTGGGGCAAGCTGTCATGGCCCCGTGCCCAGGGCGGGCTGCCCTCGGCCCCGGCTTGGGGCGAGCCTTCGCGGCCCCCTGCCCGGGGTGGGCTTCCCTCGGACCTCTGCCCAGGGCAGGCTTCCCTCGGCCCTCTGCCCAGGGTGAGCTGCCCTTGGCTCGGAGTGAGCTGTCGCAGCCCTCAGGGTGAGCTCTTCAGTCCCCAGTTTGTGCCATTGTCCCCAGATTGACGCCTGGGTGGTGAAGGAGAAAAAAAAAAAAGAATGCCTAGGGTATCCAATGTTACATAGGCCACCTTCTGCCACCCTCCCCCCCAGTAAACCTGAAAGCAACACCCTCAAAGCCCTTCTATT
>NW_006399780.1:2744433-2762048 GCF_000299155.1 Elephantulus edwardii | reverse complement strand
CCCACTGGACCCTCATCATTTCCTTCACCTGCTCCCCCCACCGATCAAACTGTGCAGCTCTGCAACTGCATCCTGGCCCATCCTCACCCTTCTGCCCCCAACCCTCACCTCCTTGTGCTCCCAATATGTTTTTCCCAATAATAAAAAAAAGAAACAGAAATAGAAACTATACACATGGAGTGCACCTGGTGGTCTACACAGGAATCAGATTAATTACATCTGTGGGAAAAAAAATCACCAGAGAAGCTCAATATCAACTGTGGAAACTAGGCCATGTGCTGATTATCAACAGACTATCAACTACTCATATGCAAGGTCAAATCAAACCCACAAGATCCAAGGTTTGACCTTGAGTCTATCCCACTAGAATTTAAAGGCCATCTCAGGAACAGGTTTGAAGCCTTTAATACTAATCAGTAAAAACCAGATGAGTTGTGGGAGGATATTAAGAATATCATTCATGAAGAATACAAAAAGTCATTCAAGATGGATGTAAAAATATACTCTGAATATTGCACTGGAACGCAGAGAAGCCAAAGCAAAGGGAAGAAACCAAGAAGGTAAAGAGCAGAACAGATTTCAAAGAACAGCTCAGGAAGACAAACAAAGAATTGAAATGTGCAAGGAGCTGGAGTTGGGAAATCAAAAGGGATAAATTCATTTGGCATTTCTTAAGCTAAAGGAACGGAAGAATAAGTTTAAGTCTCAAGTTGCATTCTTAAGTATGCTGAAGGCAGGAAGTATCAAAAGAAGATGGAAGGAGTACACAGAGACACTATACAAAAAAGGATTGACACAGAAGAATTTAATGAAAAAACAAATTATCAAAAGACAGTGATGAAGGAGAAGGTTCAATCTACTCTGAAGGCACTGGCAAAAACAAGGCCCAGGAATTGATAGCACACCAATAAACATATTTCAGCAAATAGATACTTCCGTGGATTCACTCATCAGGTTATGCCAAGAAATCTGGAAGACAACTACCTGACCAAGTAACTGGAAGAGATCTGTATTTATTCCCATTCAAAAAAAAAAAAAAGGTGACCCAACGAGTATGAAAATTGACAAACAATATCATTAATATCCCACACAAGCAAAATTCTACTGAAGATTATCCAAATACAAGTGGAACAGTACATCAGCAGAGAAGTGCTAGATGTGCAGGCTGGGAATAGAAGAGGCAGTGGCACAAGGGAGATCATAGCCAATGATAGATGGATCTTGGCCAAAAGTAGAGAATACCAGAGGAATGTCTATCTGTATTTCATTGTCTATGCAAAGGCGTTTCACTGTGTGGATCACAACAAATTGCGGCTAGTCTTAAAAAGAATGTGGATCCCAGAACACTTGATTGTGTTCATGTGAAACCTATACTTGAACCAGGAAGAACATAAAAAAAAAAAGTGGACTAGTAGTGGACTGGTAGGAGGGAGAGGAGGTAAAATGTGCAACAATAAATATATGAAAATCTAACTTCTTTATAAATGTGTATTAAAATCACAATTAAAATAAAGTTATTTTTTAAAAACAAAACCTAAGTCAGAACATAGCAGGGAAACACTGCATGGATCAGGATTAGGAAAGGTGTGTGTCAGGGATGCGTCTAGGCTCCATACCTTTCCAATCTATATGCAGAACAGATTATTTGACATGATGGACTTTATAAGGAAGAATGTGGCATCAGGATTTGAAGAAGACTAATCAACAACCTGAGTTATGCAGATGATACAACCTGGCAGCTGAGACTGTGGAGGATATGAGGCATTTGCTGCAGAAAGTCAAGGACTATAGTCTTCAATATGGATAGAAGGTCAACATTAGGAAAACAAAAATTCTTTCACCACTGGGTCAATTGCCAACTTCATGATAGATGAAGAAGAAATTGAGATTGTTAGTAACTTCAGCTTGCTTGTTTCCACAGTCAACACTCTTGGCATCAGCACGTAGGAAATTGAAAGATTGCATTGGGAAAGTCTGCTGTCAGGTACATCCCTAGAGTACTGAAAAACAACAATAATATAAGTCTGGTGACAAAGGCGCACCTAATCCAGACCATGGTCTTTGCATTTGCTTGCTATGCATCTGAGAGCTAGACAATAAAAAAGGATGATAGAAGAAGGATGGATGCCTTTGAGTTGTGGTGCTGGAGAGGAGTCTTGAACATACTATGGACTTCCAGGAGAACAAACAAGTCTGTCCTAGAGAGGATGAAACCTGGAGGTAAGGATTTTGAAACTCTGTCTCATAGTCCTTGGGCATATGGCCAGAAGGGAAATCATGCTTTGAAGATTGGAGGAACAACACAGGAGAGGAAAACCCAGGATGAGATGGATTGACTCAGTGACTGGAGAAATTGAATCAGGTCTGTCGGAGATGATGAGATTGGCTCTGGATAGGACAGGTTCAGAGCTAATGTGTACATAGGCTCAATGTGAGTCACAGATGACTCAATGGTACATAGCAACAACACGCATCTGAGAGCTGGACAACGAGGATGGCAGAAGAGTTCCTTCTATGCCTTTGAATTATAATGTTGGAGAAGAATATTGACAGTCCCAAGAATAAAAAAAAATGTCTTAATAAAGTGCAACTAGATTGCTACTTAGAGACGAGGATGGCAAAAGATGGCAAAGGTTTGTCTTATATACTTTGGGCATGTTGTTAGGAGGTGTTAGTCCTTGGATAGAAACATGCTTTGAAAGGTAAAGGGTTAGTGAAAGAGAGGAAGGTTCGATGAAATGGATTGACTCAGTGACAGCAGCAACGTACTCATGTATGTGAGGGATAATGAAAAGGGTTCAGGATAGGACAGGTTTAAGATCTGTTGTTCACAGGGTCGCTATGAGTCATACTCAAGTCAAGAATACTGAAAATCAGCAACGATTACTTTACTAAACATGATTTCTTCCTCTAGGGATTGGTCTCTCCTGATATCATGTCCTAAGTTATGTGTGATAACTTTCATCTTCTTTACTTAAAAGATATTCTATCTGGATAACTTCTTCCAAGACATATTTGTTCATTCTCCTGGAAATGTGGTATTCTTCAATATTCTCAATAAATATTAAAGAATATTCAATACTGAAACAATTCTATGTTCAAAAATTGCCAATATTTTGCCAACACCATTGTGATGGTAAAGGTTATTGGTCCACTTGTCAAGGCCATGATTCTCTATCTCAGTAATGAGGGATTTGCCAGGTATGTAGTAATGCAATCATTTCCATGATGAGGTTTGCCATGAACAGCCATTCACTTGAAGGACAGTCTCCTTGTGATGTCTTAGTTTTAGGTGCCATCGAGTCTAGTACAAATCATAGTGACCCTATGAATAAGACATCTGAACCCTGTTCTATCCTGTGCCTCCGTCACACTTCCTGACACAAAGAGACCATTGCAGTAGTCACTACATTCATCCATCTGGTTGAGACTCTTCCTCTCCTTTACCAACCTTCCACCCTTCCTAGCATCATGTTTATTTCCAGGGAATAACTTCTCTTAGCAACATACCCAAAGTATGGAGACTAAACTTCATCATTCTTGCTTCTACAAAGCACTCCAGCTACACCCTCTCCAAGACATATGTTTGTTCTCCGAGCTGTTCATGGGATGTTCAGTTTTCTTCTCCAGCACTTCAGCTCAAAGACGTCAATTCTTCTGTCATCCTTATTCATTGTTCAGCTCTCAGACACATAATAAGTGATCAGAAAGACTATGACCTGAATCAGACACATCTTAGACCTCAGATTGGCATCATTAGTCCTTAATAATTTTGAGAGGTCCTTAACTGCACATTTTCCCAGTGTAATGTGTCTCCTTATTTCCTGACTGATGGTATCAAGGGTGTTAATTGTGGACCCAAGTAAAATGAAGTTGCCTTTCAGTCCAGTGGTAAGAATCTTTGTTTTATTGACATTGGAAATACAATCCACACCTTGATGTGTGGCCTGCATCAAAACTTGGGATTTATAAGCCTCCTCAACCTGTGAACCCAGGGCCTGCCTGGTTGTCTGTCAATGTTAGTGTTTGTCACATTTGCAGCTTGCTGTCTGATGTGTTCATCTAAGGTTTGACGGCCCCTGCTCTATAAAATCCAGGCAAAATTTCCAGTGAGTCCATGATTTTACCCAGTACAATACGTCATCTGATTTCTTGATTGTTGCCTCCTTGGGTATTGACTGTGGATTGAAGTAAAAAGAAATGTTCATTGGTCTGGTTATGAAGATTTCTGTTTTCTTTATGTTGAGATACAGTCCAGATTGAAGACTATAGTCTTTGATCCTCTTCAGAAAGGGCTCTATGTCTTTTCACCTTCAGTAAGGAAAGTTGTGCTGTTTATATATAACAGGTTTTAACGGGTATTCTGACAATCTTGATATTATGGTGTTGTTCACATACTCTAGTGCCTTGGATGATTTGCTCATCATACAGATTGAAAGAAAGTATATTTCTCTGATAAAAAGATTTTCTGATTTTAAACCACCTCACAGTGTTCTTCTTTTCTATTTGGTTGACTCCCTCTTCTCCTTTCCACTAGTTCACAATTAGTTGTTCTGGAATTTCCATCCTTGTCAATGTTATCTATAATTTGTTATGATACTCATATTATGTGTTGATTCAGTGTTAGATGTGAACTGGGTTCATGAAGTGCTTATAATCTTGTAGAGGAAAGGCCCAGACAATAAAAATAATACTAAATTACCAATAAAAATCTCAGTGAATAAGTATTATTAAAGAAACCAAATAATCTTGAGATTCTCAACAGTTGTTATTTTCATTGTTGAAATCCCAAATAACAGTTCAATTACAGCACTATTTACCCAGTATCCAGCCACAGAGGATATTCTCAAATGTTTTTTAAAAAATATTTTAAATATTCCATGTTCTTTGTTCACAGGGCTACTCTTAAGGTGGTCTAAAATAGCCATTCTTTATTTTAGACAGTGATGATGCTTGGCAGTCACACAAAAGAATTTTAAGTATGTATTATTATGTAAGCATAAGGTCTAGGGTAGCTGGAAGTTTCATGAATAAAGATAAAATTGTGACCCTGAAAGACTCTCTACTGTGGTAGACATCCTTACTCACATAGGCTCTGTGGTTTGTGATGGATATGTTGTTGTTGTATACCATAGAGTCAGAATTGACACATAGCTGACCCTCCAGTGGGTTTTCAGAGGTAGTTAATTGCATGGAAGGAGATTGCCCAACCTTCTCCCACGGAGAAGCTGGTGACCTCAATGCCTTCGAGACTGCAGTACAGTTTCTTGCCACTAGGCCACCCGAGCATGAAAATATTTTGTCACCTAAACTTTAATGGAGTAAAGTAAGCACAAATTATTGAAGGAATTAAGATAAAATATTCTTATTTGCTGCTTGTGCTTAGAAATTTTTAACTCACTCAATGTTACCCTTTCTTTGGGTATATAATGCTTTTGAGGCTCTAATGTAGTTATATGCCCATGGACTGACAAGAGAATAAACATGTATGTCTTGGGAAAAGTGCAACCAGAGTGATCCTTGGAGGTAAAGATGGCGAAGATTCATCTTTCTAATTTTGGACATGTTTCTAGGAGACCCTATTCCTTGAAATAGGACATTATACTTAGAAAGGTCAGCAAAAATGAGGAAAACCCTCTCAATGAGATGAATAGTAGCAGTGATTGCAGCCGTGGTCTCAAGTGTGTCATAGATAAGGAGGATGGCACAGGAAAGGACAGGGTTCTGGTCTGTTGTTCATAGAGTTGGTACTTGACAGCACCTAACAACAACAACAAAGGAGAAAGTCAAATTATTCTGTTTGCTTATTTACATTTTAACTTATTCTGTACTCATTATAGGTGAGTTTTTTTAAATGACAAACTTAAAACTAGTAATACCCAAGTGACCAATACAAACATATTTGTCAAGATATTTTTGCAATATTTTGTTACTGTAGTTAATTCTGGAAAACAGTGCAGTGATTAAATGTACAACCCATCTATGAGGCAAGACTGAGCAGCCTTTCCACATTAGCAAAAACTTGGGCTCTGCTGGGTTTGCAACTAGAGTTACCTCTCCCTCTACTTTAGGAATCCACTGAGTAACCTGACAAAAATTTTAAAAAGGTAGGAAAGAAGATAGGAAAATTAAAAGGGAGGAAGGAAGAGAGGAGAAATTCACCCTGGTTTTCAGTTTAATTTCTAAAGAAGTTTTACATTTAATTAAAACTTAACAAGCATTTACTATGTGTTAGATGTTCTGTTAAGTATTTTCGTGAAAGTCCTTGATCTAATCTTCAGAACAATCCTATCAGGTTATTCTTTTGTGCAGCTTAAGTTTCTATAAAGTCAAATTTCAGTGATTCTTAGAAGTGATTCTTTTCCTCACCCAGCCAGAGATGATTATACTTCATCTAATAGAACATCCACTTGGATGTCTGTTGTCTTGCCTCTCTACACAAATTTCCAACCCTCAAGGATAGAGCAACTCACATAAACAACACTAAAAATAATTTAGCCAAGCACTTTGTTTTCTGTCATGTAAGAGAGAGACTTCTTAATAAGACCACTCACTTCTTTTCAATTAACAAACATTTAGGAGTACCTATTTGCCAAAAGAACAAATAGATCAATCTTGCAAGAAACTCAACCAGGGTACTTCTTGGAGGCAAGGATGGTGAAATTTTGTCTCATGTACTCTGGGTATGTTATCAGGAAGGACTAGTCCTTGGAAGACTATATTGTGCTAGAAAAAGTGGAAGGTCAAGGAAAAAAGAAATGAGCCTTAATGAGATGGATTTACAGAGTGACTGTAACAATGGGACCCAGCATGGCTTGGCAGAGACGGACTATGGCTCAAGATAGGGCAGTTTAGATGCACTGTTCATATGGTTTGCTGAGTCATAGTTGATTTGACAGCACCTAACAACAACATGAGCAAAGAAGAACTGATTCTTTCAAATTCTGGTGCAAGAAAAATTGAACTGCGAGAAAAATGAACAAATCATCTGTATCTTAGTTTGGTGATTAATGTCCCTGAACTTAAAAGCTTGCAACAACCTTGTGGCTCAACTTTTAGCCAAACAATCCCCTCTCTCTTCTCCGTCTGTCTGTCTTTGTCTTTTTGTCTCTTTCTGCCCCCTCCACTCTTTGCCCCTCCCTTTGAATCTCCCTCTCTGTTTGCCATTGAGTCAGAAAATACTTGAATCCTTCAGTGAATTTTCAGAGATTGTAAATTGCATGGGAGATTTATCATCTTTCCCCCAAGCAGAAAGTTGTCAATAATGAAATCTTTGATAAAGTGGATTAAAACAATAGCTACAATAAAGGATTCAAAACTTATCAATAGTTATGAAGATGGCAAAGTGCTAAGTAGCATTTTGTTAGGTGGTGCATGAAGTAACTATGATTTGGAACTGACTCAAGGATGACAACAACAACAATGACACTTTTAGAGTCTCTGAAAGGGTGCAAACTGTTCATGTGCTCAGTTTCTAACCAAAAGCTTCAAGGTTTTAGTACACTCGGAGGTACTGCGAAAGAAAAGCCTGCCAATCATCTGTGAATATCGGTCATTGCGGACCTGAGGTAACACAGTAACACAGTTTTACTCTGACACACCTGGGTTTTCTCTATGAGTTGGAACAGATTTGGCATTAATTAGTTGCATTGGTGGCTTTTTTATTTGTTTTGTTGGGTTTTGTTTGTTTGTACGTAGTCATATGTCAAGAGGTGCTGGGTGACTCAGTGCAAGAATTCTCACTTTCTGTGTGAGAGACTCAAGAGTGATTCACAACCAAAACAACTTATGGGTAGCCACCAACAGCCTGTCAGTAACCAGCATTCATAGCATTAGGATGATTAACAGGCTTTCATGAAGCTTCCAAACTAAGCTAGACTAGAGAGAAAAACTCAGAAATCTTAAAAAAACCAGCCAGTGAGAATCCTACAGATCACAAGGGTCCAACCTGCAAAAGATCACAGACATTGTGTAGAATTAGCCTGTGTTTCATCCTGCTTTCATCAAGAATTTGTACCAGTTCAGTGGCAGCTAATAACACAGCAGAAAGTACTAGTCATGGTGCTAGGTATTTAAATGCCATTGGTGAGGTTGTCAGAAGCAGACCCAACACACACAGAGCTCATGTTTCAGGGAAGGAATTAATAGCAAACTAGAAAATCATTACATGGTGAAAGAGCAAAATGCGGTGCTACATAGAGAAAATCAAGGATACTTTCTTTAAGTAGTCAGAAGGAGTCCTGGTGGTGCAGAGTTAAATGTCAGGCTGCTAACCAGCATTTTGAGCTCACCAGGCACTTGAGAGGAGAAAAGTGAGGCAATTTCTTGTAAAGACTTGCAACCTTGGAAATCAGACGTGGTAGTTCTACTCTGTTTGATGTGGTTGCTGAGTTAGAATCAACTCAGTGGCTGTGAGTTTCAGTTTTAAGAAGCCAGAAGACCTCGCTTAAAAGATGACTCTTAGCAGAGTTCTTGACATGGGTAAAGGTGGGAGGAAAATTTTCTCAACACCTTGCTAAAGAGTTAATATAAAAGTACTATATTTTAGGGCATTATGATTATCATAAGAGTCCAGAATGAGGGTTGCAGAGTGGAGTGTATTTGGGGTTGGGGTGAAAGTGGAGGTGTTGGGGGGGGTGGGATTGTGTACCAATGAAGGAGTTTTTCTTTTGCTTTTCAAGGAGAGGAGCGAACTGGGGGGCAGGGGAGGAAGTGCAACAATGAAAGAATGGAATTCCAAAATCTCTGTAGATGTTCATTGAAATTAATAAAAAAACATATATATAATTTTTTTTTTAAAAAGATCTAGCTTATCTTTACAAAAGCCAATGTGGCTGAGTGTGAACTTGGAATAAAATGAGCTTGAGGGAAAATTGGGAGGGACTTGAAAGCCAGGGACTAGGATTTAATTCATTCTAACTTTGAAGGGAAATCACTAAAGAGCTTCAAGGGAAATTGCATTATTTGATTGATAATTTAAAAAACAAACAAACAAAACCCAACCACCTTCTGACTACTTACTGTGTGTGAGCAGATAAGAGAGGAAGTGAGAGACCATTTAGCAAAATGATGGCAGTAGTCTGAGAGATGGAGATTGTTCAAACTGTGCTTGTTATTATGTGCCCTTGAATTGAGTACAACTCGTAGTGACCCTATGAAAAACAGATCTGACCCTTCCATCCTGAGCCTTCATCCCTGATGTATTTGAGCCCACTGCTGTAGTCACTGTGTCAATTCATAGCACTGAGGATCTTTCTCTCTTTTTCTAAGCCTCACCTTTACAGGTATGATGTCCCTTTCCAAGGAATAGCCCATCCTCACAACATTCCCAAAATTTCAGACAAAATTTCACCACTTATTTCTAAGAAACACTGAGTGTGCCTTCTCCAAGACTTACCTATTTGTTCTTTTGGCAGTCCATGGAATATTCAGTACTCTTTTCCAACATCACAACTCAAAGGTATGAATTATTTTCCTACCATCTTTATTCATTGTCCAGCTCTCAGACCCCTAGCAAATGATTGAAAAAAACATGGTGCTTCAATCAGGTGCACTTTAGTCTTCAAACTGGCATCATTACTTCTCAGTCCTTTGAGAAGGTACTTGAAGCAGATTTGCTCAGTGCAATACATCTTTTGATTTCTTGACTGCTGGTGCCAAGTAAAATGAAATCATTGGAACATTGACAACTTCAATGTTTTATTTGTCTAACATGATATTGCCTATTGACCTGTTGGTGAGAATTTATGCCTTCTTGATGTTGAGATGTAATCTGTGTTGAAGGCTGCAATCTTTGTTCTTCTGCAGCAAGTGTTTCAAGTCCTCTCTACTTTCAGCAAGCAAAATCGTATCATCTGCATAATGCAGATTGTTGATGAGTCTTTCTCCTATCCTGATGTCACATTTTTTCTTCATAGAGTCAGTTTCTCACTGATTTTCTCAGCACACAGATTGAATAGATGTGGAGAACAGATACAACCCTTTCTTAATTTTAGACCATGGAGTGTTCTTTTGTTCTGTTCACACAGTATCTTCTTGGTATAGGTATAGGTTCATATAAACATAATTATATGTTCTGGGATTGCCATTCTTCTCAATGTTAACCTTAGGTTTTTATGATCCACGCAATCAAATAAATGCCTTTGTGTAGTTAATAAAACACAAATAGACAGTCTTCTGGTATTCACAGCTTTCAGCTAAGATCTGACATCAGCAGTGATATCCTTGGTGCCACAGCCACTTCTAAACCCAGCTTGAATTTCTGGAAGTTCTCTGGCAATATACTGTTCTAGTAGTTTTTGGATGACCTTCAATAATATTTTGCTTTGTTGTTGTTGTGTGTCATCGAGTATCCTTCAACTCACAGCGACCCTATGTAAACAGGTCTGCAGCCTGCCCTGTCCTGAGCCAGTCTCATGGACTCCAACACCTACCACCATTGTCCCAGTTACTGTATCAGTCTGAGGTCTTTTGAGGTCATCTGAGGTCTTTTCTTCTGTGCTTTCCCTCCATCCTTCCAAGCATGATGTCCTTCTCCAAGGATCAGTCCCTCCTGGCCACATGCCTAAAATATGTGAGATGGACTTTCAAAATCTTAGCCTCCAAGGAGAAACTTGGTTTCACCCTCTCCAAGACAGACCTATTTGGTTTTTTTGTGGTCATGGTATGTTCAAGACTCTTCAGCACCACAACTCAGAGGCATTAATTCTTCCTCTGTCGTCCTTAGTCATTGTTCAGCTCTCTGATGCATAGCAAGTAATGGCGAAGATGATGGCCTGGATCAGGTACACCTTAGGAACAATATTTTGTTTGCAAATGATACTGTTCAATAATTTACACTTTCTATTGGACAATCTTTACTGGGAATGGGATAAATATGGATCTCTTCCATTCAGTTGGCCTGGTCTTCCGAATTTTCTAGTACAGACAGGTGAGCACATACCTGTGTTCAAATCAGAGTAGTGGAAACAGTCCAAAGTGATATTGTGGTGGTGGTATGTGCTCCTGAGTTTGAGTTCAAAGCAACTCATAGCTGACCCTCAACTAGGTTTTTAGAAGCTGTAAATCACATAAGAGATTGTTCAGAGCAACTGAATATGAAAATCTTAGGGTTGGCAACCCAACTTCTTATCACTAGGCTTCCAGAACTCCTTGAAGGTGGAGTTGAAGACAGTATTTGAAGTGTAGGGGCAAGAGAAAAGTTGAGAATGACTCCTGACTTTAGTTAAATAGGTGGATGAATGTTGATGCCATTAGCAGTGAAGTTCTAGATGGTTAAAAAGAATCATCGATAACCTTCATTATGCAAATGATACAACTTTGCTTGTTAAAAGTGAGGAAGACTTGAAGCACTTGCTCCAGAAGATCAAACACTGCACCCTGCAATATGGATTGTATCTCAACATCAAGAAAACAAAAATCCTCACCACAGGACCAATAGGCAACATCATAATAGATTTTATCTTACTCAGATCCACAACCAATATACTTAGTACCAGCAATCAAAAGATCAGGAGAAATAATCACTAGGAAAGTCTGTAGTCAAAGACCTCTCCAAATCATTGAGGAGCAATGATGTCAATTTGAGGACTAAGGTGTACCTGATTCAGGTCATGGTCTTTTCAGTCACTTGCTGTGTATCTGAAAGCTGGATAATGAATAATGGTGACAGAAGAAGAATGGCTGCCTTTGAGCTGTGGTTTTGGAGAAGAGCACTGAATATCCCATAGATAGCCAAAAGAATTTAAAAAAATGTCTTAGAGAGGGTGCAGCCAGTGTGTTCTATGGAAGCAAAGATGGTGAATCCTTATCTCAAACTTTGATAATATTGCTAGGAGAAATTATTCCCAGGAGAGGGACATCATACTTGCAAAGGTGGGTGGACAGTGAAGGAGAGGAAACTACTCAACTAGGTGGTTTGATACAGTGACTGTGACAATGACCTCAAATGTATCAGAGATTGTGAGGATGATACAGGTTAGGACAGAGCTCAGAACAGTTGCTCATAGGGTTGCTGTGAGTTGTACTTGACTTGATGGCACCTAACAACAACAACAACAACAACAACAGCTACATTGAGATAGTCAGATCTCAAAGAAATTAGGCACAACATGGTTAAGGATAATGGAACATTACACGTAATTTTCATTTTGGGTTGTTGAGAAGATTCTTTGTGATTTTATAGGATTTGGAGCTAATTTTTTGAACATCAGGTATCATTTTACTATAAAGACACAGAGAAGACCACCTTCTGACTTTAGTGTTCTATATAAGCCAGTTTTCACCTTAACTGTCAATATTGTTTGTTGATAAAGAGTTAAATTCAGCTTTTAGGGATCCTGTGTTACAAAGCAGATCAGCCTCAGAGGGTTTTTCTTGGCTATAGTCTTTGAGGAGCAGACCACAGTTCTTTCTCCCATGGAGCCACTGTGTAAATTTGAACTACCAGCCATTCTGTTAACTGTCAAAATAGATTTTATAAATGCCTGTTTAAGAAAAAACTATCAAGCTCTAGGTTATTATAACTTGAGCAAAGAAAAACTATATCCCTTTTTCTCCCAGACTCATCTTCTTCTTCATCTATGTTTGCACTGGGGAATTATTTGCAACTAAGAACTCCAGCATTCACTTATTAGTACTCATTTGCAATATTCAAAGGTGTCCTTGTAAATCTCCAATGGATTCAGCTCCAGGAACTTAATTAACTTAGTTCCCTCTGATGGGAGAAGGAGCCAAGTGAAAGGAGCTTTTTTCTCAGCCCCAATTGTAAGTGAACTTTTTAATTAATTGAACAATTTAACTGAAATGAATTATTTTAATTAATACCATCCAGGAATTTCTGGTGAGTCCTTGTGTCACTTATTTGTATGCCATCAGAATTATTTTTATTCGTTTTTTCTTTTGAATCTCTTATTTTGTACATTTTCCACCACAGCTTGTCAACAAAATGTTCCTACCACATCAACACTTCCTTGCATCTAATTTTCTATTGACTATTAGCCCTCATTAATATAACATTATTCGTGAAGCTCATACCTGTAGCTTGACACCTCATTCCCTCCTCAGATAAAAGAAATGCATTGTAACCTTTTATCTTTCTAGGACATTATTATTTTGTCTTTTACAGTATTTTTATCAGAATTTTCAAAGTAAGATTTTTGGGGTTTGTGTTGTTTGGGTTTCTTTTTCTTCTATTTAGATGGAAACATGAGAAAATCACTACACCACACACAACAATGTTAAGAAATGGATTTAAAGGAAAATAAAGCAGCAGGAAAAGAGGGGAGAAGAAAGAGCAAAGAAAATAGAAGAAAAGCAGGAGAGTGAAAGGGAAATGAGAGTGGAAAAGCAAAGCTTCAGTTCCTGAAAGGTGACATGGCCATGTGTTGACACAAATAAGAACTTGAGAGATACAGCTTCTTCTTTCTCTTTGTCTAGCCCATAAATAAAGAGCTTAATATAAACAACGAATTAAGGTCTATAGTAACAGATTTCCTGGGTAATACAAATGATTGACATGTTAGGTTTCTGTTTCAAAGTTTGGAGGTTTGAGTTCATTCAGATATACCTCGGAAGAAAGCCCAGGGATCTACTTTCAAAAAAAAAAAACTGCTATGGAAACTCTATGGAGCACAATTCTGCCCTAACACACACAGGGTCACCATTAGTTGGAGGGAACTTAACAGCAACTGCTAGTGGGAACAGTAAACCATGGACAAGGGGGAAGACTTATTCTTAAGGCTCCTAGGAACAAAATTTAGAAAGCAAAATGACTAGGGAAGGCTAAGTTCTTGAAGAGTTTCTACTATCTGTTCTATTGTCCAAGCAGAATCAATGTGTAAGAGAACTTTTCATTGAAGTTTCCTTCAGTTTGTGAACCAGGTACTCAACTCACTGTGATAAATGTCAGAACAGACCTATTACTGAACCTCCACTGGAGTTCTGAGGCTGCAAATTGCACAAGACATTAAAGGCTAGAACTGCTTCATGGTCTCACTCATCTCATAGAAGAGGCCTAAAGTCTTCCAGGAAACAAGGAAATTACTATATTTGCATCAATGCAATAGTGTTTCCAGCAGGAACTAAAAGGTGGTTACACCAGGAAGTAGCCCTCTCCACAGCCAATTACACAAGTCACTAGATGGGTTTGGACTAAGTTAGTAAAAGCAGTGTCCAACTAGGGATTGCTCTTTTTCTTTGTTCTCTCTTTCTGCTGGTAGTTGTTGTTAAATGCTGTTGAGTCGTAGGCAACCCTATGAAAGAAAGTCTTCAACACTTGTGTGACTTTCATCCTTTCTCCGGGTTCAAAAGCGGATGCCACTCCTGCTTCCAAGCTTGTTTTAATCAGGGAGCTCCAAAAAACACGGTCCGCCATGAGTAACCATTCATGCATTTGACATATCAGTGTCACAGGGTTCAGCTTCACAGTAGCCACAAGTTACCTCTGTACGGCAAGTGGACACAGGGCTATATGATCTAGAAGAATGTTTGTTCAAACACAATTAAAAACAGGCCTGCAGGCCGCAGATTAAAAGCCACCCACCTTTGGCTTGGTAACATCACTTTCTCTCCACTAGGCCAACTGATCTCTCTCTAGAAAGATACCAGGCAAAAAGTTTGGGGCCACACCTCACTTTTCAAGGGTGTTTCTCCTCTCTTCTTTCCGTTTTTCTTTAGCTCTTCCTCACAGCCTGTCTCTATCACCTACACTGCCTCCTTTTCATTACCTTTGTAAACCTTCTTCACTTGTTTTGCTAAATAAACACTGTGTGTGTGTGTGTGTGTGTGTGTGTGTGTGTGTGTGTGTTGATTCACTTAATGACAGTTAAATCACCCCCTCACATGAAATAGTAAGTAGCAAAGAGTTAAATAGAACTAATTTTAGCACGTTTCCAAAAAGACTCTCCATGTTTCTCCTGTGGGGTGGCTGAGTTAGCTGTGCAACTCTCCATGAACCACACCACCAGAGCTGCCTGGAGCAGGAACTAGTTTGGAGCAAAACCTTTCAGTCAAATGGTGTTTCCTGGTCAGGAATCTAATCATACTCTCTTCTAACTAGCCACTTAGCATCGTACATAAACAATATCACAGTTCTCCAGAGAATAGCCCAGGGCCATATACACCAGAAAAACTTGAGAACATTATCCTGCATGCTAGAAGGTGGTAGATTAGGTGGTTTTTTATTCTGTGACTATTACAATTAGAAAGCAGGACAAGTCTTTATGGATAAAGTATTAAAGTTAATGCATTTCTTCAGGGGAAAATAAAAAGCAAAAAAGTGATAGACTTTCCTAAAGAGGATAGCTAATCATTGCTTCTGGATGTTTGCAAGTATACGCACAAGATAGAGAGAGAAAAGGGCCCAATTAGGAGAGAATAATAGAGGGTTGTGGACTGGTAGTTTTCTACGAATATAGATAAAATACTGTACTCTTTCATGCCCAAATCTGCAGCCAGAAGGACACAGAAAGCCTGCAATATTGACAAAGTCTCAAGTTAATTAGTCAATGGCAGCCTTAAGCATCACACAGGCCACATCATAAATGACTTTTTAGCTTCTGTGGAGAGACATGAGGCAATTTTCAGGAAATAAAAGGGTAGGGTTGAAGGGCATCATGTAAATGAACATAAATAATGTGTTGACTTTTCTACAAGAAAGAAAAACATTATCTATATGGAGAGAATATGCAATGTGCAGTCTCTAAAAACCTAATGGAGTTGAACCATAATGAGTTGGTTCTGACTTAAGGGTACATAATTTCAACAGTGATGGAATAGAACAGAATCACACCATAACATTTCTAAAGCTATAAATCTTTAGAGGAATAGGCGGCCTCATCTTTCTCCTGATGAGCAGTAGATGAATTAAAACCGCTGACCTTATAATTAGTAGCCAAATGCCTTACCTAGGATGCTACTAGAACTGCTTAGAAGCTTATTGTTGCTAAGTGCCCCTGAGTCAGCTCCAACTTACTTTCAGCAACCTAAAGCACAATAGAGTGGAACCTTGCCCATCCTGCCAGCCACACAAGCTCCCTGTGTCAATTCATGCTATTGAGAGTCTTCCTCTTTTTCACTGACCCTCTAACTCTCCAAGTATGGTGTGTCCTTCTCCAGGGACAAGCTCTTCCTGAAAACATACCCAAAGTGTGTGAGACAAAGTCTTTCCATCCTTATTTCTAAGGAGCACTGAGAACATGATATAGATAAATCAAAGGCAAATTAAAATAGTTATTCAAAGACCGTGAGTGAAAATGGAGTAGATGGAATAAGAATGAGAGTCAGACTTCACTGAGTACTTTCTGTGCATTATTTTAGTTGTTATAATCAATTTATGTATTCAAAACTACACTTAAAGTTTAAAAGATGATAAATAAAACCTTAAAATTAGGAGGATAAAACCTTACCTGTGTGTTAAAATGATAATATAACCACACAGACAAAAGAATTCATTAATATAATTTGTGAATACTCCACTCTGACTGTACATCCTTATTACACAATGGTGGAAAAAAAAAATGGAAAATACAAAGAAATTCCAAACTTCACTTGGTAGGTTTGTACGGATGCAGATTCAAAGCAATCTCAATCAAGGTGGTCTCAATCAAAATCCCAGCAGAACTCTTTTAGAATAACAAGTTGATTCTAAAATTTACACAGGAATGCAAAGTTACTAGACTAGCCAAAACAATTCTGAAAAAGAACAAAAATTAGAGGGTTCGCACTCCTTGATTTCAATACTTAACTCTAACTGCCATAATCAAGATAGTGTGGTATTGGCTAAAGGACAGACACATAGATCAATGGAACACAATTGAATCCAGAAATAGACTCGTAGAGATATGATGTGATTTGCACCTTTGACAAAAATGCAAAGACAATTCAATGAAAAAAAGATAGCCTTTTCAGTGATCATTCAAACTCATTGTTGACCCATAGATGACCCTCTACTGGGCTTCTCAAGCTGTAAATTGTGTGGGAGGAAACTGTTCATCTTTCTCCCTCAGAGCCACTGGTGGATTTGAATGACCAGAAAGATAAAGTCTTTGGACGAGCAGCACAACTCCCTACATAGGCCTCCAGATCCTCCTCTTTTTTCAGTAAGTGGCACTGAAATAATGAGACATCTAGGAAAGGAAGAGGGTATTAAGTGTTGTGTTGCCAATAGAAAGGTCAACTGTTTGGTCTACCAGCTGCTCTGAAGGGTAAAGGTGGATTTCCTCCCAAAAAGATTCACAGCTCAGGAAACTTGTGGAGGGTTGCTCTGAGTTAGATGAAATGCATGCCAGTGGTTCGGAAGTAAGACTAGCAGGAACGAGGCAGGGATGCCTTGCTGAATGTCTTCCATTTCAAAAGCACAGGAAATAACTTCTAAACTTAAGCCATGAAAAGTTTAAAACATGTGATTTGCCCAAGTCATTGATAAAAGACTAAAAATACAAGCCACAGATTGGGACAAAATTGGTAAATAACACCTGACAAAAAAATTTGTATGCTGTTGTTGTTATGTGCCGTCGAGTCCTTTGCGACTCAAAGCGACCCTATGCACAACAGCCCTAAATCCTGCTCTATCCTGCGCCAACCGCACTGCCTCTGACACACCCATCCCGATTACC
>NW_006399780.1:2737468-2741765 GCF_000299155.1 Elephantulus edwardii | reverse complement strand
ATCACTAGGGTCTGCTTACAACTGTTCCTCCTCCTTTGTATTTCCATACTTGATAGTTCTACCTAGGTTGCCCTTTCTGTTAGTCTGCGTGTGTTCTGTTGTACATAAGGTTTTCAGAGACCTGCTATTTCAGAAGTGGGTGGCCAATCCTTCTTCCTAGTCTGTCTTAATCTGAATGTTCAGATTTAAAGGAGGATCTGACAGACAAGCAATTTGTGGAGCAGTGAAAGATAAATCCCTTATTGTGGAGTTAAGCATTTGTTACAGTGTTGACCCTACTCTTAGCCCAGTGCCTTGACCCACTTACTTCCCAGCTCCACCTCCAGCAGGATAACCCTTCACATCTGCCAAGTCCCTTTAGAAAATATCTTCCATTGTCCAACCCATGATCTGACAGCTCCTATCTTAAGCTTTCTTGGCTTCTGTGATTCCAAACACGTTGACTGCTGACATTTTTTTTCCTTTTGACCAGTGTCTCCTAAGTTTAGTTGTACTGTCTCCAAGGGAAGGTGACATGTCCTGTAGAACTCCTGTGTAGATTATGTTTTCCTTACTGTGGCCCGAGGGCCCACCGGTTTTTCTGTGTACCTGAAAGATGCCTCTTCGCTATTATCTGAGGTGACTTCCCCCGGTGCGCAGCTTCCAGGCTTCCCTTCCACCCAGGAGCACGTTCTCCCTGTCCCCAAGGGCCTCTTCCTGCCGGTTTTTTCTGTGTACCTTTGAAAGATGCCTCTTCGTTACTGTCTGAGGTGACGTACCCCTGTGCGCCGCTTCCGGATTCCCTTCCGCCCAGGAGCACGTTCCCCTGTCCCCAAGGGCCTCTTCCCACCGGAATATAAATAACCCTTATCACTCAGAAATAAGATGCTAAATAACTGGGGGAAAAAATGGTTATCTTTTAGAACAGACATTTTACCAAAGAAAATAAAGATGAAATATCTGAATATCTTCATTTCAAATAACTGAAATATCTTCAATTGTCATTTGAGATCTCTTAATCAAAACCACAATGGGATACTACTATATCATATATGTATATCTCAAAGTCACCATACCACAAAGAATTGGCTGACACAAAAGAATTTCAAGAAACAACATATCAAGAGGCAATGTTGATGAAAGAAGAAGTTCAGGCTACTCTGAAGGACTTGGCAAAAAATAAGGCCCCAGGAATGATGGAATACCAATTGACATATTTCAACAAACAGTTTCTTTCCTGGCTGTGCCAAGGAATCTGGAGGACAACTGCCTGGCCAACTGACTGAAAGAGATCCATATTTATTCCTTTTCAAATAAAGGTGACCCGACAGAGTGTGGAAATTATAGAACAATATCACTAACATCACACGCAAGCAAAATCCTGCTAAAGATTATCCAAAAATGACTGGTATAGTACATTAACAGAGAACTATCAGAAATAAGAGCTGTTTTTAGAAGAGGTTGTGGCACTAGAGACATTTATTGCCAATGTCAGATAAATCTTGGTAGAAAGCAGAGTACCAGAGGAGTGTCAATCTGTGTGTTTCACTGACTATTCAAAGGCATTTGACTCTGTAGATCAAATTGTGATTAACATTGAGAACAAGGGGAATTCCAGAACACTTGATTGTGCTCATGTGAAACCTATACTTGGACCAGGAGGCAATTGTCAGAACAGAGTATGGTTTAAAATTAGGAAGGGAGTGCATCAGGGATGCCTTTTCAATCTGTTTGCAAGACAGATCATTTAGGAGCTGGACATTAGGAGGAGAAGCATGGCATCAGGATTAGAGGAAGACTCAACAACCTGCATTAGCTAGATGATACAACCTTGCTTGCCAAAACTAAGAACCTGATGTGTTCCATACAGAAGGTTAAGGACTGTAAAAACACATTGTTACTTTGTTCTGTGCCATTGAATCAGAACAGACTCATAACTGACCCGCCAGTGAGTTTTAAAAGGCTATAAATCACAGGAAAGGGGCTTGCCTATCTTTCTCCCTTGAAGCAGTTAGTAGATTTGAAACTGTTGCCTTTGCAATGAAACACCTTATCCACTTGGACAATTAGGGGAAATAAAATGAAGTTGGCTCTTCATGTGCACAGCTACATGAGCACATTCTGTATGTTTCTGTCCGTGTGATCTTCTGGAAAAGGCAAAACTATGGCATCAGAAAATAATTCACTAATTGTCTGTGCTTAATAATGAAAGGAAGTGGATTTGGGGCATAGGAAATGTCCATTTTTTAAAAATTGTGGTGATGATTACACAACTCTGTACTGGCCTGGTGGGTAAGGAGTCATGCCACGAACCCGAAGGAAGGCAGTTCGAATGCAACAGCTGTTCCACAGAAGAAAGACAATCTCTTTCCATGTGATTTACAGCCTCTGAAAACTCGCCAGTGGATTCCAACTTAATGGTGCATAACAACAACAATGCTTTTTTCAGAACTCATGAAACAACAGCAAAACAAGTGAACCTAAATATGTATAAATGTTTAATATTTAAGTAAGAAAAAATATTAATTTAAGATTATACATCCATCTCACCCTCAGATATCATCTTATTGTTTGTTTCTCTGAAGAGCTCCACAGAACTGATGCTTCTCCTAATTATATTTTTTTCTAATTTCCTTCTTAAAGATAATTTTTCACCTTCACTCAGAACTTTGAATTCAGTTTTACTCTGTTTGAATTGCTTTCATGGCCCATCTTCCTACATTCCTTCCAAAATACCAGCTACTGAAGTTACATGTGGAGAAGATTATAAAGTTTTGGAGTCCCAGAGATGTCAATTTATCTCCCACTGTCTTCTGGTTTACAATAATGTGTCCATAACTACCTATTGTATAGTCTTAATATGTATTTCTCTCTGTAGGGTAGACTTTGACCATTGAGGAGACTGAGTCAGAGGATACGAGGTAATCTAGAAAAACAGATCAAAGATAGGTAATGACAGATTATCAACCCTGTTGTTATGTGTTATGTTGTTATGACTCATAGTGACCCTATGTACAATGGCTCTGAACTCTGCCCTATCCTGAGCCAATCTCAGCCAGTTTGATTGACTCAGTCACACCTATTATCCCAGTAACCTTGTCAAACCATCTCATCTGGAGTCTTCCTCTCTTTCAAGCATGATGTCCTCCTCCATGGACTGGTCTCTCCTGGACATGTGCCCAAAGTATGTGAGATGGAAATTCAAAATCCTAGCCTGCAAGTAGGAACTTGGTTTCCTCCTCTCCAAAACAGACCTGTTTGTTCTCCTGGCAGTCTATGGTATATTCAACACTCTTCTCTAGCACAACAACTAAAACGTATCAATTCTTCTTCTGCCATACTTAGTCATTGTCCAGCTCTCTAATTAGGGATTGAGTGATGGAAAGTATTTAGAATTATTGGACTGGATAGATTAATGAAATTAACTTTTTACTTAGAACAAATTGAAGAGAAATAACATTTAATATGATTGTTCATATATGTGAGATTACACAACATATTTTCAAGGTTCATCCATATCAAAGCAGTTTCAGAATTTAGTTTCTTTTTATGGTTTTATAACACTCCATCATATGTAATTGGTTGTGTAGTGCACATTTATATATGCATACTAAAAATCCTTGTTATTGAGTTGAAACTAATTCATAGCTAATCCTCCACTGCTTTTCAGAGGCTGTAAATAACATGATAGGAGATTGCCCATCTTTCTCCTGCAGAGCTTCTGGTGGATTAAAACAGGAGAGGCATGACCTTTAGGTTAGAAGCACAACACCATACAGATTTTGCCACCAGAGTTCCCTATTGTATGTATATAACACATTTTATCTATAATTCATCTTTTGATGGACACTTAGGTTGTTTACATCTTTTGGCTACTATAAATAATCCTTCAATGATGATTGATGTTTATGTATTTGTTTCATTTTCTGCTTTCAAGCTTTGGAGTATTTATCTAGAAGTGGAATTACGGTAATCGTTTGCTTTTCTTTTGAGGAAGCGATACCATTCTCCATTTCCACTAGAAATAGATGTAAATTTCAATTTCTTCACATCTTCTATAACACTTTGTTATTTTTCTACCTTTCTAATGATAGGGGTCCTAGTGATTGTGAAGTAGTATCTCAATGTGGTTTTGCTTTGTTCTGACAACTAACTGCCTCTTGGTCCAAGTATAAGTTTTTCATTAGCGTGATCAAGTGTTCTGGGATTCCCATTCTTCTCAGGGTCAGCCACAGTTTGTTATGATCCACACAGTCAAATGCCTTTGCATAGTCAATGAAACACAGATATACATACATTCCTCTGGTATTCCCTGCTT
>NW_006399780.1:2731255-2734883 GCF_000299155.1 Elephantulus edwardii | reverse complement strand
TTCAGTGACTGGGGTAATCGGGATGGGAGTGTCAGAGACAGTGCAATTGGCACAGGACAGAGCAGAGTTTAGGGCTGTTGTACATAGGGTAGCTATGAATCGCAAGCAACTCCATGGCACATAACAACAACAACGTCATATTGATTGTTTTTATTATGATGATCCATCCTTGCATTTCTGGGACAAATGTCTTTTTTTAAAAAAAATAATGATTTTATTTTGTTCCTGTTTTATTTCCTGATTTAATTTAGCTATTTGGCTATATTTTTTATTTAACTTTGTGAGCATATTTAATGACATTGTTTGAAAATAATTTAATTAAATAATTACTCATTCTTCAAGAACAAGTTCTGTTCTTTATTTTGTTGTTTTGCAAAGATCATCTGTACTTGTCTCTTTATGGGGCATTTTTTGTTTTTAAGTCAATACATGTATATATTATAACGTGATAAATCTGCAAGTTAGATTCTTCCTGTTCCTCCAATCATTTGTTCTTTTCTATTTTTTAAAAATAAAAAATTCTTGATACTGTAAGTGCCAGCCACTGCAGCCACCTTAAAATGGCTAACCTGATCTAGGGGTAAAGTGTGGGTAAATAGGGAGCAAAAGAGTTCCTACTATTTATCTTATCTTTTTTGTGATTCAGTATTTGCTTAGATTCTTTATTGTTTTGGCTAAAGTGCAGTTATGAAAACATTGCTTGAATCGATCTCTGTTTTGTTTTTCTGATGTTGCTGCAGGAGATATTGTTATGCTAGTGTGCTCCCTACGTAACTCACTATCACATTGACTGGGACTGTGAAACCAAGATATTGCATAAGTAACAGTGTGTGACTTCTCAGAGAAAGTCATAAAGGGCATTGCTCTTCATTAGATTCTTTAATGTGGAATAGCAGGCTCCCAAGTTGTGAAGACACTCAAGCAGTCCTCTAAAGAGACGCATATGGTGAGAAATTGAGGTCTTCTGCCAGCAGTTCTGTGAGTGAACTGTCTTCTATATAGACTTAGCCTGAGGCAAGCATTTAAATGACTTCAGTTCCAACTGATATTTTAAATGAAATCTTATAAGAAACTCAGCTAGAACCATCAAACAAAGAACTTCTTAATTCCTAACCCACAAAATCTGCAACGTTGCAGTAATTCTTTATACAATAAAAGATAACTAATATAGTAACTAAGTATAAATAGAAAATTATATCAGAAACACTGTAACAATGATTGACTTCTTATACAAAGTGCAAAATCCTTGCTTTTTAATTATATTAGGCATAAAATATAAGTTTAGAAATAATTCTGCTATGTTCAACACTTAAGTACGTGGAGAAACTAAAAATGACTGAGAAAATATATTTCTGATTTGTGAAAAAGTATCACATGAGTTTGTTGTTGTGAGCATAGTGTTGGAACCAACTGATGGTTGATTCTCTAGTGAATTTTCAGAGGCAGTAAATCACATGGGAGGAAATTGCCCATTTCTCTCCCAAAGAAGAGCTGGTGGATTTGAACCACATGCCTTTGGGTTGTCAGTGCAACTCCTTGTCACTAAGCCACAATGTGACAAGTAGTAACTAAACTAATTGTTCTCTGTCTAGCTTGATGTTACCCATCAGTCCAGTGTCAAATATTTTTGTTTTCTTTCTTTTTTTTCTGTGTGCTTATAATTGTAATTTACAGAAAACTTGGATTTCTGTTCATTCATTGTTGCACATTTTCCTACCACCCTCATTTCACTTTTCTCTTTAAAAAAAAATTCATTCATTGTTGCACAATTTCCTTCAACCCTCTCACCCCAGTTCACTCTCCTATGCACTTCTTATTCTGGACTGTTGTCATGCAAATAATGCCTAATAATATATTCCTTTTAAACAATTCTTTCCCTCATTATTTAGCTCCTCTTTTCTTAATTTCCCACACCTCCCCAATGTCAGTCCTGTTTCCTAACAGTGGCATTATACAGTATTTGCCTTTGCATGACTGAGATATTTCACTCAGCTTAATGTCCTCCAGGATCACCTGTTTTGTAGAATATTTTATGAGTTCCTTGTTTTTCAGTGCTGCATAGTATTCCATTGTGTTAATATGCCACCGCTTCTCTATCCATTCATTTCTTGATGGGCACTGGTGTTGCTTCCATATCTTTGCTATTGTGAACAATGCAGCAATAAACATGGTGTGCATATATCTGTTTGAGTTGCAATTCTGGATTCTTTAGGGTATATTCCCAGTAGTGGAATTGCTGGATCAAATGGTATTTCTATTTCCAACTTTTTGAGAGACTGCCATACTGTCTTCCATAGTGATTTCACTATTTAAATTTTTTTTAATTTTATAATTTTTGCATACAAAGTTCATAAAGTTTGTATACATTGTCCACCAACAGTGAATAAGGGTTCCAATTTCGCCACAACCTCACCAGCGTTTGTTATTTGCTTCTCTGTTGAATTTTGCAATAGTTACTGGTTTGAGATGATAGCTCATAGTTGTTTTGCATCTCTTTTAGAGCTATGGGTTTTGAACATTTCTTCATGTGTTTGTTCACCATTTGAATGTCTTCTTTAGTTAAGTGTCTATTCTTATCCTGTGCCCATTTTTCAATTGGAATGTTTACCATTATCTTGTTGAGGTGCTGGAATATTCAATAAATTCTAGATGTCTCTTAGCAGACATGTCATTACCAATTTTCCCCCCAGTCTGTGGATTTCCTTTTTACCCTGTTGGAGAAGTTTTTTAATGTACATAGAAATTTGATTCTTAGAAGGTCCCACTCATCTGTTTTATTCTCTCCTGGTTGTAGATTTTTCAGGACGCTTGGGACACTGTTGATGTTGTGGATTAGGGCTTCTAGAGGACATACAAGCTTTTCTGTAATGAAATTTATAGTCCTTGGTTTTAGTCCTACATATTTGATCCACTTTGCGTTAGTTTATGGTGTGAGGTGTAGTCTTGCTTGAGTTTTCTGCAGATAGTTTTCCAATTGTGTCAACACCATTTGTCAAAGACATTTTCATTTCCCCACTTAATTGATTTCATCTCCTTGTCAAAAATTAGTTCACTATAGGGAGATGAGCTTATTTCTGGGTTCTCAATTCTATTCCATTGATCTATGTATCTGCCACTGTACCTGTACCATGCTTTCTTGACCACCATGGCTGTGTAGTAGGATTTGGGATCAGGGAATGAATCAATGCCTCTTACCTTGTTTCTCTTTTTCAAGGATGCCAGATGAAATTGGAAATAGCCTTTTCCATCTTCTTGAAGAATGAATACGGTATTTGTATTTGTATTGCATTGAACTTGTAGATTGTCTTTGGTAGAACTGTCATTTTCACAATATTGAGTTTTCCTATCCATGAGCCTGGTATATTCTTCTATTTTTCCAAGTCTCTTTTGGTTTCTTGTAGTAAAGTTTTGTAATTTACTTTGAACAGGTCTTTTATGTTTCTAGTTAGATTTACTCCCAAGATGCTAGATGGATCTTGGCTGAAAGCAGAGAATACCAGAAGAATGTCTATCTGTGTTTCGTTGATTGTGCAAAGGCATTTGACTGTGTGGATCATAACAAACTGTGGCTGACTCTGAGAAGAATGGGAATCCCAGAACATTTAATTGTGCTAATACGAAACCTATA
>NW_006399780.1:2702084-2728607 GCF_000299155.1 Elephantulus edwardii | reverse complement strand
GACCCTCTATGAGATGGATTGATTCGGTGACTGGGGTAATCGGGATGGGTGTGTCAGATGCGGTGCTGTTGGCGCAGGATAGAACAGGGTTTAGGGCTGTTGTGCATAGGGTCGCTATGAGTCGGAAACGACTCGACGGCACATAACAACAACAACAACAATTTAATCTTGTGGTAACCTATCGTGATGGACGCCATTTCTTTATTCTCTTTGTCACTGTAGGGAGAGCCAATTTATTTTTGTATGTTGATCACTTATCCTGCCACTTTGCTGAATTGGCCAACTATGTTCAGTACTTTTCTTGCTGAGTCTTTAGGGTTTTTTATACTATCATATCATCCACATATAGAGATAATTTTACCTCCTCTTTGCTAATTTGGATGCCTCTTATTTCCTTGTCTAGTACTATTGCTCTCCTTATACTAATACAATATTGGAGAGGTTTTCTTGATATTGAGCTGCAATCCATATTGAAGCCTACACTGTTTATCCTTGTACAGCAAGTGCTTCAAGTCCTCCTCACTTTCAGTATGCAAGGCTGTGTCATCTGTATGATGCAGTTTATTGATGAGTCTTCCTCCAATCCTGATGCCATGTTTTTCTTCATAGAAGTAAGCTTCTCAAATAATTTGTTTTGTATACATATTAAGTAGGTATGGAGAAAGGATACAACCCTGACACATACCTTTCCTAGTTTTAAACCATATTGTTTTTCTTTGCCATAGTCACACAACAGCCTCTTGGTTTAGGTATAGATTTCACACTAGCACACTCAAGTGTTCTGGAATTCCCGTTCTTTTCAATATTAACCATAATTTGTTAAGATCAACACAGTCAAATGACTTTCTATAGTCAACAAAGCACAAATAGACATCCTTCTGTTATTATTATTTTTTTTTTATTTCAGCCAGCACCCATCTGAGATCAGCAATTATATCTCTAGTTCGATGGCCTCTTCTAAATCTAGCTTGGACATCTGGCAACTCTTTGTCTATGTACTGTTCTGGCTATTTTTAAAAATTATTCTTAGCAATAATTTGCTTACATACAATTTAATGATACATTAATGACTGCCAACAATTTCATCTTACTTGAATCCACAATCAACGCACTTGGTACCAGCATCAGGAGATCAAGAAACATATTGCTCTGGGAAAGTATGCAGATAGGGACCACTCTAAATTACTGAGGAGTAATCAGTTTGAGGACAAAGGTGTGCCTGATTCAGGCTATGGTCTTTTCACTCACTTGCTATGCATCTGAAAGCTGGACAATGAATAAGGATGACAGAAGAATAATTGATGCCTTTGAATTGTGGTGTGGGAGAAGAGTGCTAAAGGTCTCATGGACTGCCAAAAAAACAGCTATATTTTAGAGAGGGTAAAGCCAGAGTTCTCCTTTTAGGCAAGGATGGTGAGGCTTCATCTTGCATACTTTAGCTTTGTTGCTAGGAGAGGTTGTTTCTTGGAAAGGGACATCATACTTGGAAATGTGGTAGAATAATGAAAGGAAGACCCTCAATCAAGTAGGTTGATATGGTAGCTGCAGAAATGGACTTGAGTATGTCAGAGATTGTAAGGATGAAAGGGGATAGGACAGTATTCTGATCAATGGGATCTCTATGAGTCATACTCAACTTGACAGTACCCAACAATAATTACCACAAACTGTTTTTGTTGTTAGGGTCTGCTGAGTCAACTATGACTCATAGTGATCCTATGAACAGTAGATCTGAACCTTGCCCTATCCTGTATTATCTTCATAATCTCTGATATACTCAAGCAAATTGTGACTGTGCCAATCCATCTTATTGAAGGTCTTTCTTTCTTTCTCTGTCTCTTAGCCTCTCTCCATTTTTTCCAAGGATTGACCTCTCTTGACAACATGCCTTAAGCATATGAGATAAAGTTCTACCATTCTTGCCTCTAAGAAGCACCCTGATAGACTTATTTCTTCTTCAGGTAGTACATAGTGTATTCAGCACTATTCTCCAATACCGTAATTCAAATGCAACAATTCTTGTGATTTTTATTTATTTTCCAACTTTCAGATGCATAGGAAGCAATTTAAAAAGCCATAGCTTCATCAGGTGCATCTTAGTCTTTACACTGCTATCCTTGCTCATTTACACTTTGGAGAAGTCCTTAACAACAGATTTCTGTAATGTGACATGGCTTTTTATTGGTACTACAAAGGTTATGGAACCAGTGTTCAAAGTATATATTTAAGTTAGAATTATCTCTATAGCTTGATCTATGATCTTTTATCAAAAGTAAAATACTGCATTTCTTTAATCAGAAAACCTCTTGTACTCAAGTTTAGAGATTTAGAATTCAAGACTTTAAATTGGTGATTCTATAGCTTTTGACATTATGTTCAATTCTATATTAGATGTTGACAGGTTTGTACAAATAAGAAAGGTAAAGATTAGAGTGCTTTGTATCAAGGTCAAAGTAAATGTCTTTACCATTTTTAAAGCATTGACAAGTTCTAAGGCAATTTGCAACTACTCTAAGTTCTCTTGAAAGTGTTTCTCATACTGTATAATTCTGTCTGTCTGATAGAATAATTATTATGCTTAAAATATTAATGGAAATTTTCTAGAAAATTTGAAACTGTCCTATCAGGAGAACCACCAAAAGTTTTCAGCCCATTACAGTCTGAGAATTGTTTAAACAGAACAAGAGATCTGTGAGGTTTAAGATTAGAAAAGTTGTACATCAGTGATATACTCTTTCATTATACTTGTCAAATGTCATGCTAATCAAATAATCTGGAAAGTTGAATTATATGAAGAAGAACAAAACACCAGCATTGAAGGAAGACTGAAAGGTAACCTGCAATATGCAGAATATTCAACTTTGCTTGCTGAAGGCAAAGAATACTTAAAGCACTTACTGATAAAGATCAAAGACTTCATTAAGGGTTACAACTCACCAAAGAGTAGACAAAAGTCCTCAGAACTGAACCAATAAGTGACATCATGATAAATAGAAAACAGGTTGAAATTTGCAAGGATTTCATTGTTCTCTGCTTCACATTCAACAACCAAAAAATCAACGATGTAGTGCAGTGGGGAAATATACTGCAAAAGACCTTTTTAATACAGTTTTTTTAAAAAGTTAATTTGAGAGTGAAGATGCATCTGACCCAAGTCATGGTATTTTTCAATCACTTCACATGCATAAAGGATGAGTCATCACCAATCTGCATTATGCCGATGACACAGCCTTACTTGCAAATACTGAACAGGACTTGATGCAAATGCTGAATATCAAAGACTACAATCTTCAATATGGGTTACCCCTCAACATCAAGAAAACAAAACTCCTCATCACTGAACCATTAGGCAATAAAATGATGTTGTTGTTGTTGTTGTTGTTATGTGCTGTCGAGTCGTTTGCGACTCATAGCAACCCCATGTACAACAGCCCTAAACCGTGCTCTATCCTGTGCCAATTGCATTGCCTCTGACACACCCATCCCGAGTACCCCAGTCACTGAATCAATCCACCTCATAGAGGGTCTTCCCCTCCTGCGCTGTTCCTCCACTCTACCCAGCATGATGTCCCTCTCTAAAGACCTGTCTCTCCTTACAACATGTCCAAAGTATGTCAGAAGAAGCCCCAGAATCCTTGCCTCCAAGGAGCAGCCTGGTTTAATCCTCTCTATGATAAATCTGTTTGTTTTCTTGGCAGTCCATGGTACATTCAATACTCTTCTCCAGCACCACAGCTCAAAGGCGTCAATTCTCCTTCTATCCTCCCTAGTCATTGTCCAACTCTCTGATGCATAACAAGTGATTGCAAAAACCATGGCCTGCATCAGGCGGACCCTAGTCACCAGAGAGACACTGTTGCTCTTGAGTATTTTGGAGAGGTCCCTAACTGCAGACTTTCCCATCGCAATACGTTTTTTGATTTCCTGGCTACTGGTGCCAAGAGTGTTGACCGTGGTACATGGAGAAAAGATTGAAAGTGTCAATGGCAGCAATTTCATTTTACTTGGATACATAATCAACATCCATGGAAACAAAAATCAAGAGAGATGTTGCCTTAGGGAAATATGCTGTCAAGGATCTCTTAAAGTGCTACAGAGCAAAGATGTCAATTGAAGGACTAAGGTGTGCGTGATCCAAGCCTTGGTGTTTTCAGTTGTTTCCTACACATATGCAAGTTGGACAATGAGTAAGGAACACTGAGGAAGAATTAATGACTTTGAATTGTGGAGTATTTGAAGAATATTGAATATATTATAGACTTCCAAAAGAACAAAGACATTTATCTTAAAGGAAGTCACTCAGATTTTTCCCTAGAGGTAAGAAAGGCTAGATTTCATCTCTACCACTATTTACATGTTGCCAGGGGATACTAGTCCCAGGAGAAGGACATCCTGTTTGGTAAAGTAGGGAGCTACCAAAACAAAGGAAGACCCTCAACAAGATGAACTGATGCAATGGCAGCAACAATTCATTCAAACATGACAACGGTAATGGAAATGGGAGAGGATCCTATAGAGTTTCCTTCTGTTGTGCATAAAGTCACCCTGAGGCAGAATCAACCCCAGAGTACCCAACAACTTAGCGTACATATTCATACATATTTATTATCTCTCTCCCACTAACTCTGAAAAAAATGCTTTTTCTCCCTGGAAAGTAAAATGAAGGTATTGCAAGACTAAAAATAGTATTTTAATAAATTTTTCCATAAGTCATGCTAAAATTTTTCATAGCAAAAGTGACCATGGCCATTAAAAAGGAAAAAAAAAAGTTGTCTTTGAGTGGGCCAGTTCAGGCTGAAACAGCTATCATTAACACAGTTCGTAAGCAGCTAAATACGGTTAAACACCCACTACTCATTTCAGTGCTTAGCTGCCTCATATTTCCTACTTGTTTTATCTCAGAAATAATGTTTCGGAAAACCCTGCAAGGGAGGAAATTGGATCACACCCTTCTGTCAACTTTTGGCTTTTCCTCCCTCTATGCCCTCCCTCTATCCCTCCTGTGTGTTTTGCTATTCATTCATTCAACAATGATGTCAGCATTGAGTACAGTGCTGAGGATGTAAGTCAAACAGACAGGGTCTCTGTCTTAAAGGAGTGAGTGAAACAACAGAATGTAACTGTCATCACAAGGCAAATGTTACAAGTTTTAACTGAGAAATATTCCCAAGTACCTTAGAAGGAGCCTCTAAATGATATGGAGTTCTTGGGTAGTACAACTATCAACAGGTTCTAACCTGGAGCCCTGCTGGCCTATTGGATAAGAAGTTGAGCTGCCAACGCAAAAATAGGCAGTTCGAATTTATCAGCTGCTCCAAGGAAAGATGGGCAATCTCCTTCTGTGTGACTTACAGCCTCTGAAAACCACTGGAGAGCAGCTATGAATCAGTTCAGACTTGACAGCCGTGAGTCAGCTGCAGTACCCAGAATCTTAGAGGTTTAAATTTACAAAAGACGTCTGAAAAGAAGGGCTTGATAATTTGCTTCTGAAACTCGCCACTGAAAATTGTACTGAACTCAGCTCAACTCTGACATGCTTAGGGTCACCATGAGTCAGAGATGCCTGGAAGACAACTGGTTTCCTAAATGATGGGAGGTTAGATGTAGGAGGGAAAGCTTCCTGGGAGAAGGAATACTGTGAGATTGTGGTTAAAAATCCATTTTGACTCATAGCACAATCAGAGACAAAGGAGGGGGCTCAGGGAAGCAGGACTGTTTGGAAGCCATCTGTGCATCACTGGTAGATGTTCCCCAAAGTCACTTATACCATTTGAGTTTTAATATCCAAATTGCCCGTTTTGAAATGTGTCTACATGAATCTATTTAAAGTCCTGTCTCTTGCGCAGTGGAGCATTTGATACATGAGGAGTTTTGATTTCATTTCTCATTTATTATTCTTCATATTCAAATTCAGAATGTGTGATTTAGCTCTGAGAGTTCTGAGTCGAGATGTGAGTAAAATGGGGACACATCTCTCATAAAGTAAGGCAATGGCTGCTTAGAAGTCTCCTGTAGACGTGGAAACCTGGATTTACTTAGACTGGTCACAGTCTTGAGCCCATTTTAGGGCTAAGCAGACATCACCTTGTTGCTGTTTATCACAGTCTCCCAGCCTGCATATTAAACAATGAACTCATAGCATGTTTGGGAACCAAAGCCCCATCATTTCATCTATGAGCTCACTTTGCTCCGGCAGTTTTACAGAGGAAGTCCTTAGATGCAGAGCTCATTAAGGACCCTGTGGTCGTCCTGGCTTTCCCTGGCAATCTCGTGAAGGGGCAGCATCTGAGATAGCCCACTGATTGGGGCTCCGCTTGACTCAGCAGGGATCCAGGGACTCAGGAGCGAAAGTACAGTGTTCAGATGAAAACATGTCTTGGACTCTCTACAGCCCCAGAAAGATTGCTCAGCTCTGTGAGTGGCAGGAACTCGGGAGACCTAAGTGACAGTCGCCAGAACTGCCTGCATTTAGAATTATTCCAAGGTGGGACCTCAGCTCCATGAATGCAGCTTTGAATTTAATCTCCTCCTGGACTGATTGGCAATTATACTGCCATGCGTAGTTGCAATCAGATCTGAAATCATTTCAGCCCTGACGGTGGCTGGCGCTAAGACATCCCTTCCTTGCACACTGATGCAACATTCAGGGGCACTCACCAAGCTGGGTTATTAAAATAAGTTATACGCCCCATTGAATTTATTCTAAAGGCCCTTGGGTCAGAGTAGGATCAAAAGATGACAAAGTGTGAGGGAGCTCAAGTAGGGGCTGGCTTATTTGGCCAAAGAAAAAGAAAAATGCTAACTAATAAGTGAACTTGAAAAAAATCTTAAAACATCAAGAATTGGATGCTTTGATTTTTTTTAAATACAAAGAATCTATTTTGTCATCATTACTATGAAACATACCAAAGTAATACGTGTACTAAGAATGACTTCGTTTGCCAATGAGATAACTAACTAAACAACTGAGAAGAATCCAAAGGCATGGTCAGCCAGACATCCCAATGCTACCCCATGTTGCTCTGAAGCCAATCTGTCTGATATTTCTGTCCTCCTAGAGGTTGTTGTCATTAGCTACCATAAAGCCAGCTCTGACTCACGGACAGTGTGGTGAGCACTGTGCTGAATCCTGTGCCATTTCAGGCACTTCTGGGTCTGGTCACATTGTTGCAGCCATGCTGTCAGTCTGTCTCCTTGCAGAGCTGCTTCTTTTTCACTAAAATCTGCTTTCCCGACCATACCTTACTCCAGGAATTGACCGCATCTGAGAACATGTCCAAAATATGTGAGATAAAATCTGAGATAAGGAACATTCTGGCTGCACTTTTTCCAAGAGAGACTTGTTGGCTGCTAATCTACAGTCCATGGTTTGGACCCACAGGTGAATTCTCAGGAGAAACTTAGGACATTCTATTTCCATAAAGAAATACCATGACACAGTTCTATTCTGTCTTATAGAATTGCTATGAGCTAAAATCTACTCCATAGAAGCACCTTTTTTCCTTTCTTTTTTTCTTGCTGCTTTCTCTCTAGTACCTAAGTGAGGAAACTCTAATAACCTAGAGGGTATGGAATTGTGCTGTTGACCCACAGGCATGCAGTTTGAATCCAAGAGCTTCTCTGAGGGAAAAAGATAAGCTATTTCATCTTATTTGATTTACTGCTTCTGAAAATCCATAGGTCAATCAGCCAAGAGTCAGTTCTGACTCGATGGTACACAACAACAACAATAATGACAGTGTTTATACTTGTAACAGGTTTGCAGTATAGAGCAGGAGTTTTTGTGGTTGATGAGCCCTCAGTTACCTAGGCTAATTGAATTTTATAAGTAAGAAACCTAAGAACCAATTAGGAAGAAGCATTTCCTCATCTTTGTTCCAAAGACCTTCTATTTGCCCCACCCTCACCCAAGATGTACTTTCCACCCACTTCCACACTGTTCTCTGCCTCCAAGGCTGACATCCATGGGCTGTATTGGTAGATTCTTTAATTTCTGAGTTCTGGTTGGATTTGGCAAAGTTGGGTTTGTTCTAGTTGAGTTTGGGTTTAAATTGGATTCACCAGTCCTTCCCAGGATTGGAGGGAGAAAGAAGAGTGAACTAGAATCTCTTTCCTTGGTCCCTTTCCTGTGCTCTGGCCTAAGCTTGTTCTTTCCCTCAACTGAAGGTTACTGTTGCTCCTAACACAGTCTCTTACACAACTGTTTTAACCCAGGTTTTAGTGTAGTAGCTGGACCACCTATGAGTTGCAAGAGTTCTACACTATTAAGCGAAGAATTATGCCTGTGGTTTCCCTGCACTCTGCACTCACCTTTGAAAATAGTCCCTTGTGAATAATTTGCTTTGAATTGTTTTGTTTTGAATGTGTCATATGTTTCCTGCTGGTACCCTGTGGTGCAATGGTTTGGTGGTTGGTTTATTTTTAATGTTTTTGTTGTTTGTTGTTTTTGTTTGTTTGTTTTATAAAGTGGCCTCACTGGCCCCGAGTTTGTAATTCTCATAAAATGATTCCCTGGTGTGATCTTGCAAAGAACTGGTCAGTTAACGATATGCATAAGTGGTTCTGAGGATTGACTGGTTTACTGTTAACAAAAACACCTGACAGAGGTTGGTTGACACCTTGCAGAGGTTGGTCAATTTCCTACTTAGCTGCACAAGGAGTTTACAAACAGTTGGAGAGTTTACTAAGCTCATATCAAAACCAAAATTCACTGTCATAGAGCAGGTTACTAACTCAGAGAAACACTTCACTGGGTTTCAAAGCTGTAAATCTTTCCACGAGGAGAGTGTCCATCTTTCCTCCACCGCATGACTAGGGAGTTCAAATTTCAGACATTTCCTTTACCACCAGGATTTGCAAGTCCACGCAGTAGGATTGGGTCATTGGTAGTTTATTTAAGGTATTGATAAAAGAGTTCCAGTGGCACAATGGTTGCGTAGTTGGCTGCTTATCAAAAGGTTGATGAGCTTCTGTAAAGAAAACAGCCTTGGAAACCTTATAGGGCAATTCTACTTGTGTCCTGTGGAATCATTGTCAATCAGAAGCAGCCTAGAAAGCCAACTTCATATGAAGTGAAATATGCATGAATATAAATAGGCAATCTCACAGAGATTTTTCAGACCTCTTGATTGATGAGAGCCAGGAAAGGTGTGTGTTCTCTGAACACATAGCCCTGTCTGAGCTGAGAACCTTGTAGGAGATAAAAGGCTGCAGCACTGAGCTGATAATTCAACAATAGCAGGTACAGCAGATCTCTGCAGCAGAGAAATGGTGACAGTTGTGTGATTGGTGGAAGCCAGCAGGAGCTTTGGTTGGCATGAGGTCACCAACAGGGCAAAGGCTTGGACATATACCTTATAGAATCAAAGTTTTGCCTCAGGAGCTGTCACCATAGCAACCTAACTCAGGCATTGACCCAGAGACTCAGCAAAACTACTAGTTGAGAGGCAGACCAATAAGCACAGGGGGCCAGACTTGGCCAAGAAAAGGCAAGGAGAAAGACAGAGATTGAGACATGAGCACAGCTACAGCACTTCCTGAAATCTGGTCCATGATGTACCTGCCTGACGGCACAGATCTGGACATGTCTCATTTGAGAAGGGTTAGTGGGTCCCCTTTGGGACATGAACTTCTCTTCTCTAAGGGTGGTGCTCATGGGAGTGGAGGTGATCTGTTTACCTCAAATATCCTTTTCCTTATTTGTGGTTTGCTTGCCATAAATAATCTGTTCTTGCTGTTGACTTATTTTTTTTTTTGGTGCTGAAACTTGGGAACAAATAGGGTTTACTCTTTAAATGATAACAACAGCCTTCCATGTGTGAACACAAAGAGCCCTAACGAAGCAGCATGAAATCATTCAGCTGCTAACTAAAGGTTGGCAGTTCAAACCCACCAACAGCTCCATGACAGAAAGATGAGGTTGCTTTTGTAAATAAGCCTTAGAAACCTTGTGAAAAATTCTACTCTGGTCTACAGGTAAGCCTCAACAACAATAAGTTGAGTTTGGCACATCACCATCACTGCATAAGTTTATTGTGTACATATGGCCCAATGAGATCAGGCATGTGTTCTCATAACTTTCTGCCCCAAAAGAGAAAACAAGAATCACCCCTTAAACTTAATTTTTATCTTTTCTAACTACTCAACATTAATAAATGAGAAACATTTCTCTTTATTTCTTGAGTGTTTTTAATTGGAGGATCTACAAAGCAACACAGTACAGAAATTAATTAAATGTGCTTTGGACCTATGTTGCCTGGATTCAAAACCTGAATCTACCATTCGCTCAGTTTCCTCATCTGTAAAATGGTCATAATAACAATGTTTTTCTCAAGGGTTGTTTGGAAGATTAAATGTGGAAATACAGCTGAAGACTTAAAATAGCACCTGGTGCATAGTAAGTTCTCAGCAAATGCTGTGTTATTAATTGCAGTCAAGCCAGCTTCAACTCATTGTGAGCCTCTGTGCAACAGAACAAAACCCTGCCCAATTCTGTACCATCTTCACAATCTCTGTTGTGCTTAAATTGTTGCAGCCATATTGTCAAACCTTATCATTGAGGGTCTTCCTCCATGAGTACTATTACAAGTAGATCTACCAGAGTACGTTGTTTTGGGCTATTAAGTCACCTGCAACTCATAGTGATCCTATGTACAACAGCTCTGAACCCTGCCCTGTCCTGAGCCAGTCTCACTGACTCTGGCACACCTACCCCCATTACCCCAGTTACTGTATCAATCCATCTCATCTAGCGTCTTCCTCTCCTGTGCTGTCCCTCCACGCTTCTGAGCATGATGTCCTGCTCCAAGGACTAGTACCTCCTGGCCACGTGCCCAAAGTATGTGAGACAGAGTTTCAAAATCCTTGTTTCCAAGGAGAAACTTGGTTTCACCCGCTCCAAGACAGAACTATTTGTTTTCTTGGTTGTTGATGGTACGTGCAAGACTCTTCTCTAGCACCACAACTCAAAGGCATCAATTCTTCTATCATCCTTAGTCATTGTCCAGCTTTCTGATGCACAGCAAGTAATTGCCAAGACCATGGCCTGGATCAGACTCACCTTAGTCTCTAGATTGACATTGTTACTTCTCAGAACTCTGGAGAGGTCCCTGACAGCAGATTTTCCCAGTGCAATTCATCTTTTGATTTCCTGATTGCTGGTGCCAAGAGTGTTGATTGTGGAGCCAAGCAAGCTGTAGTTGTTAACAGCTTCAATCTATTCTCCATCTATCGTGGTGCTGTCAATTGGACCAGTGGTGAGAATCTTTGTTTTCTTGATGTTGAGCTTCAATCCATATTGAAGACTACAGTCCTTGACTATCTGCAGCAAGTGCTTGAGGTACTCCTTATTTTCAGCAAGCAAGGTTGTTCCATCTGCATAACCTAGGTTGTTGATGAGTTTGTTTATGACAGCTATAGAAAAGTCAGGTTGCATTGTCTCATCTCTCATAAGCATATAAACCAGCTCCTACAAAGCGTACAAACACCCTTTCCCCCACTGACCAAATTTGAAGAGAAAAATGTCATTTTAAATAGATACATGTTCTTTGTTTGCACAAATTAAGGACATATCATCATTTTCCTCAAAATACATGTTTATCTTTAAAGTCATAGATATTTTCAAGTTGCCCTTAACAAGGTTTAGAGAGGAAATAGTTTTCCACACCTGAACATAGAAACTATTGGGAAATCTTTTTGAAACTCTCTGATATAACTCAGTTTTAATTTAAGTCCTTGAAAATCAAGAAAATATTGTTGTTGTTGTTGTTATGTGCTGTCGAGTCCCCTGAGACTCACAGCAATCCAATATACAATAGCCCTAAATCCTGCTTTGTCCCTTGCTGATCTTACTGTTTCTGACACACCTATCCTATAACCCCAGTGGCTGAATCAATCCATCTCATCGAGGATCTTCTTCTCCTACACTGTCCCTCCACCCTCCCAAGGATGACATTTCTCTCCAAATCCCACCTTGCAACATGTCCAAAGTATTTCAGATGAAGCTTTAGAATCCTTGCCTCCAAGGAGCAGCCTGCCTTCACTCTCTTCAAGACAAACTTGTCTGTTCTCCTAGCAGTCCATGGTATATTCAGTACTCTTCTCCAGCACCATAACTCAAAGGCATCATCTCTTTTTCTATCATCCCTAGTCATTGTCCAGCTGTCTGATGCATAGAAAGTAATGGCAAAGACCATGGTCTGTATCAGATGCACCTTAGTTTCCAGACTGACATCATTGCTCTTTAGTACTTTGGAGAGGTCTCTGACAGCAGACTTTCCCAGTGCAATTCATCTTTTCATTTCCTGGTTGCTCATATCAAGAGTGTTGATTGTAGAGCCAAGCAAACTGAAGTTGTCAACAATCTCGGACTCTTCATCATCTATCACAGTGCTACCAATTGGCCCAGTGGTGGGAATCTTTGTTTTCTTGATGTTGCACTTCAATCCACATTGAAGGCTTCCATCCTTGACCTTCTGCAGCAAGTGCTTCAGGTTCTTCTCAGCTTCTGCAAGTAGGGTTGTATCATCTGTATAATGCAGACTGTTGATGAGTCTACCTCTAATCCTGATGCCACATTTCTCCTCACGGAGCCCCGCCTCCTGGATGATCTGTTCTGCATATAGATTGAAAAGATATGGAGACAGGACACATGCTTGGCACACATCCTTCCCAATTTTGAACCATGCAGTGTTTCCTTGCTCTGTTCTGACGACTGCCTCCTGGTCCAAGGATAAGTTTTGCATGAGGAAAATTAAATCAATTCCACAGGAACCAAAATTTGACCTTGAGTATATCCTATATGAATTTTAAAACCATCATAGGAACAGGTTTGAGGCTGTGGACTCTAATGAGTGAAGACTGGATAGGCTGTGGGAGGATATCAAGAATGCAAAAGGTCATTACAAAGACAGAGGAGGAAGAAAAGATACAAAAAAAAGGGAAGAAATCAAGATATTGAGGAGTAGAACAGAAGAATCCAGAGGGCAGCATGGGAAGACAAAGTAAAGTATTGCAATGAAATGTGCAAGGAGCTAGAGTCAGAAAATCAAAAGGGCTGAACTCGCTCAGCATTTCTTAAGCTGAAGGAACTGACGAACAATAAAATGTAGCATCTAGAAAAAGAACATCTATAGCATTTAAAGGTTAATGTGTGTTTGTATTGTTGTTGTTGTTGTTGTTATGTGCCGTTGAGTCGTTTGTGACTCATAGCGACCCTATGCACAACAGCCCTAAATCCTGCTCTATCCTGCGCCAACCAAACTGCCTCTGACACACCCATCCCGATTACCCCAGTCACCGAATCAATCCATCTCATAGAGGGACTCCCCCTCCTGCGCCGTCCCTCCACCCTCCCAAGCATAATGTCCCTCTCCAAGGACCCAACCCTCCTGGCAACATGTCCAAAGTATGTCAGACGAAGCCCCAGAATCCTTGCCTCCAAGGAGTAGCTTGTTATAATCCTCTCCAAGATGAATCTGTTTGTTTTCCTGGCAGTCCATGGTACATTCAGTACTCTTCTCCAGCACCACAGCTCAAAAGCATCCACTCTCCTTCTGTCCTCCCTAGTCATTGTCCAACTCTCTGATGCATAACAAGTGATTGCAAATACCATGGCCTGTATCAGACGTACCTTAGTCTCCAGAGAGACACTGCTGCTCCTGAGTACTTTAGAGAGGTCCCTAACAGCAGACTTTCCCATCACAATACGCTTTTTGATTTCCTGACTGCTGGTGCCAAGAGTGTTGACTGTGGAGCTGAGCAAACTGAAGCTGTGAACAATCTCAATCTCTTTGTCATCCATCCTGACGCTGCCAATTGGTCCAGTGGTGAGAATCTTTGTCTTCTTGACATTGAGTCCATACTGAAGGCTGCAGTCCTTGACCCTCCGCAGCAAGCGCATGAGGTCCTCCTCAGTTTCAGCAAGCAGGGTTGTGTCATCTGTATAACGCAGATTGTTAATAGATCTTCCACCTTCCTGATGCCACAACTCTCCTCATAGAGCCCAGCCTCTCGGATAATCTGCTCTGCATACATGTTGAAAAGGTATGGAGACAGAATGTATCCCTGGCGCACACCCTTCCCAATTTTGAACCATGCAGTGTTACCCTGCTCTGTTCTGACTACTGCCTCTTGGTCCAAGTATAGGTTTCGCATTAGCACAATTAAATGTTCTGGGATTCCCATTCTTCTCAGAGTCAGCCACAGTTTGTTATGATCCACACAGTCAAATGCCTTTGTTTAAATTAAAAGAGGCATTTTATCATTTTCATGATATTAATTTAATAAATTCAATTAATTAAAAATACTTGGAAAATTATTTTCAACCAACCAAAGCCTCATATAGTTTATACTCAACACATTACAGAAAATGTTAACATACAATATCATCTTGATTTGTACAATAATCATGTTTCCACTGTCTCTTACCCTTCCCAGATATTCTGCCTTTCCCCAGATAAAATACTGTAATCAATCATTATAACTACTTCTTTGAAAACACCCTTAATGTTTATTGCTCTTGTACTCATTTGGCAAAACCCTAAGCTTAGTTAAATCTGAATCTATATCCACATCATGCCTCTACACCTCTGCTCAATCACTTGATAATACCTGAAACTTTGTTTCCATATGTAACTTCTAAAACTGGGCTGTATTTCAAATAGATGTACTGTTACAGCTCAGACAGTATTTCCCTAGCTCACTCACTTCCCAGGAAGGTGTGGTGATACAGTGTGTTACATCCTGGACTGTTAACTTAATGGCATGTTTGGACCCGATAGTCACTCGTGTTTGGACCCAATGGTCACTCTACAGGGGGGGAAAAAAAGAGTCAGTCTGCTCCTGTAAAGATTTATAGCATCAGAAACACAATGGGCAATTCTATGTTGTCCTATAAGGAAAAAATTTGGCTGAGATGCTATGGTGTCAGTGTTTCAAATTTAGTCACTTTTTTTACTCCTGTAGGGCTATTACAAATTTTTTTTCTCTCTCAAACATTTTATATCTCCTTCTTATCATCACCTTTTTTTCTTATTTACCCCTATACATTTATGATTTCTTCCTACACTCTACAAATACTTATTAAGCATCTACTATGTACCTAACATAAAATCATTATGGCCTGGTGGTAAGAAGCTGTGAAGCAATCACAAAGGCATGTGATTCAAACCCACCAACTGCTCACTGGGAGATGGGTAATCTCTCCTTCTGAGCAATTTACTGTCTATGAAAACCAGCTAGGAGTCAGTTATGGGTGGGTTCCAAGTCAATGGCCAACAGCAACAACAACATACCTGACACAGATGTACTCAATCTGATTCCAATATACTCTGTCAGGTGAAGTCCCAGTATCTAGTTGTCATGTTTTCCATTTCATTGCTGACAATTTCCAAGTTTCCTAGGTCATACATTGCATGTTCCAATTATTAATAGGCATTTACAGATGTTTCTTCTCATTTTGAGTTTTGCCACATAAGCAAATGCAGATCCTTCGCTGACTGAAAGCTTTCCTCCATCTACATCATTATGATAAACTCTATTTCGGGGAGGCAACCCTTTTTCAGATGCATTTTTTTATAACTTCCAACCTGAGAGGCTGACTTTCCAGCATGTTATCTAACAACGTTCTTCTTTTGTCTATGAAGGTTTTGAAGGCCTATTTTATTTTTCAGAAATGAATGACTAGTCTTGGTTTTTAGTCTAGCCTTTTTTTGAAGCTCTGCTGAAACCTGTGCACTGTGCACTACAGGTGATCCTGCTGTTGAAATGTCAGTGGCACAACTTCCAGCATCATTGCAACATGCAAGCCACCACAGTACTGCAAACTGACAGAGGAGTGGTTAAAAAACATATATGGTAAGTGTACACATGAGCCTCACCTGAATAGGAATCAGATTGACTATATCTATGGAAAGAGATATTGGATAAGCTCAGTATCAACAGTCAAAACCAGACCAGGTGCTGACTGTGGAACAGATTATTGGCTACATGACAAGTTCAAATTAAAGATGAAGAAAAGTAAAACAAGGCAACAAAAACCAAATTATGGCCTTGAATTTATCTCAAATGAACCTTAAAATCTTATTGAGAGATTTGACACATTAAGCATTATGAATTGTGGAATGACAAAAAGGACATCATCCATGTAGAAAGCAAAAGGTTATTTTAAAGACAAGAAAGAAAAGACCAAAAAGGATGGCAAAAGAAACTCAGAAATTTGGTGGTTGCATTAGAATGGAAAACACGTGGAAGGAATACTGGGGTAAAAGAGTTGAAGAGAAGATTTCAAAAGCAGCTCGAGAAGACAAATCAAAGTATTATTATGAAATGTGCAAGGACCTAGCTGTAGTTAAAAAGCCAAAAGGAAAGGACATGGTTGGCATTTCCAATCTGAAAGAACTGAAGATCAAATTCAATCCTCATATTGCAATACTGAAGGAATCTTTGAGCGAAATCATGAATGATTCAGGAAGTAACAAAAGATGGAAGGAATATACTGAGTCACTGCATAAAAAAAATTGTCAACATTAAAGTTTTTGAGGTTGTAGCATATGATAAATGATGAGTAGTACTGAAAGAACTTCAAGCTGCCCTGAACGCATTGGCAAAAAAATAAAATTATGATTGATGGAATATCAATTGAGATATTTCAGGAAACAAAAGCAACCCTGGGTATGCTCATCAGTCTTTGCCAATAAATATGGAAAACAGCAACCTAGCCAACTGGCTGAAAATGATTCATGTTTGTTCCCATCCCCAAAAGGTTTGAACATCCAACAGAAAATGGAACTTATCAAACAATATCGTTAAAAATCTTGCTGAAAATGGCTGAGTACATCAGCAGGGAACTGCTATAAATTTAAGCTGGATTCAGAAAAGGCTGAGGCCCAAGGGACACCATCAATGATGGTGTGGGTTACAGCTGATAGCAGAGAATACCAGAAATATGTTTATTTGTGTTTTGTTAATTATGCAAAGTGATCCCATTGTGTGGATCAAAATAAATTATAACTAATATTGAGAATAAAGGGAATTCCAGAAAAATATATTATGCTCCTGCGTAACCAATACCTACACTAAGAAGCAGTTGTCTGGATAGAACAAATGAAGAGTGTATGGTTTAAAATCAGAAATGTTGTGCATCAGAGTTGTATTCTTTTTTCCATATATACCTATTCAATCTTTATGCTGGGCAAAATGACAAGGATCTTTTGTGAAAAACAATATATTCAAACTTTGTAAGTAAATCAGAATAATTTTTTTAAAAAAGCTGCTGAACAGCATAAAGAAGAATGTGAAATCAGGGTGGGTGGAAGATAAATCAACAACCTGTATTATGCAGATAACACAACCTAAGTAGAAGAAGCTGAAGAAGACTTTAAGTATCACTGAAGATCAAAGACTACAACCTTCATTATGGGTTACATTTCAAACTGTAAGCAAGATACAATGAGGATTTGAGGAGTTGTTGTTACGTACTGTTAAACCAGAACTGAATCATAGCTGACATTCCAATGGGTTTTCAGGAGTTGTAAATAGCATAGGAGGAATTTGGCCATTTTTTCTGTGGAGCAACTGGTGAATTCAAACCACATGCCTTTCAGTTTGCAGTGCAACTCCTTACCAGTAAGCCACCAGAGTTCCTAATGTTCTGATAAAAGATACTAATCAATTGTAATTGATGTTATAGAGCATTATGTATATGAATGGTTGAATGAAAACCAATCAAGAAAAAGAAAAAAAAATCTTTATGTTAAGAAAAAAACCCAAACCTCCAAATCCTTGCTATTTGATCAATAGATGATATCATAATTGCTTGAGAAAAGACTGAAATTGTCAAGGACTTAATTTTACTTGTGTCTAAGACCAATACTCTTGAAAATAGTAGTGAAGAAATAAAAAAAAAAAATGGGTTACACTGTGAAAATCTGCCGTCAAAGTCATCTCTAAAGTGCTAAAGAGCAAGGATGTCAGTTCATAGACTAAGGTGCACCTGATCCAATTCACAGTATTTTCAGTTGCTTCTATGCATCTGAAAGTTAGACAGTGAATAAGGATGACAGAAAAAAAAAAACCCAAGCCTTTGAATTGTGGTGTTAAAAAAAGAGTATTGCTATCTTACAGACTGCCAAAAGAACAAATCTGTCTTGAAGGATGTGCAACTAGAGTGCTCTTGAAAGGCAAGGAGGGTGCAACGTCATTTCACTTTTTGTTGACATATTTTCAGAAGAAATAAGTACTTAGAGATATTATACTATGAAAGTTGGAGGGTCAGTGGAAGAGAAGTAGGCCATTAATGAGCTGGATTGACATAGTAACTACCACAATGGGCACAACAGGTATCATGAGGATTATGCCAAACAGGGCAAGGTTCAGGTCTGTTGTTCCTAGGGCTACTATGAAGTGTAGTCTGCTTGATGGTGCTAACAACAACTCCACACAAGACATTGTTTTAAATACTAGAATATAGCACTGATTGTACCAAACTTACATTCTGAACATAGGAGACAATAATAAAAATAGCTAACATATTTAGTATGTTAAGTAGTAGTAATTAATATTTTGTTGTTGTTATGTGCCATCGAGTTGTTTGCAACTCCCAGTGAACCTGTGTACAAAAGCCCTAAACCCTGCTCTATCCTGTGCCAGCCTTATTGTCTCTGAAACACCTCCCTCCATAACCCCAGTCACTGAATGAATCCATCTCATCCAGGGTCTTCCTCTCTTGCGCCATCCCTCCACCCTCCCAATTATGATGTCCCTCTCCAAGGACTGGTCCCTCCTTTCAACATGCCAACTAAACTTCAGAATCCTTGCTTCAAGGGATCACAATCAAGTGCTCTGGGATTCCCATTCTTCTCAGAATTAGTTTTATTTTAATAGAGAAAGCCTTTCTGAAAAGATGGCATTTGAGTGAATGCAGTGCAGAGAGTTACTCAATGCAGTTTTTCCAGCTGTAGTCTTTGTTAACACTCATTAGATGAATGCGCACAAAGACAGTAATGTAAGGTGTTTGTGGTTCACCAAGACTATTGGATAACTTGCTAATAATGTAATTAAGGCATATGGCACCCCAGTGGAGTTGATGTTAAGTGCCATCAAGTTGAGTATAACTTGTAACAACTCTAGGGACAACAGATCTGAACGCTGTCCTATCCTGTGCCATCCACACAATCTCTGACACACCTAAGCCTACTGCTGCAGTTACTGTGTCAATCCATCTCTTTCTTCTTCTTCCCTGACCCTCCACTTTTCCAGGCATCATGTCCTTCTTCAAGAAATAGCCTCGCCTAGCAACATGTGCAAAATATGGTAGATGAAACTTTACTATCTTTGCCTCCAAGGAGTACTCTGGCTGTATTTTATCCAAGAACCTATTTGTTTGTGTGGCAATCTATGGAATATCTAATACTCTTCTCAGTGCTACAATTTAAAGGTATCAATTCTTCTGTCTTTAGCCATTGTCCAGGTCTTAGATGCATAGCAAATAACTGAAAAGATCAAAGCCTATAGGTTCACCTTACTCATCAAACTGACATCATTTTTCCTTAATAATTTGGAAAGGTCTCTGACTGTAGACTTTGCCAGTGCAATACATCTCCTGATCTCCTAACTGCTGGTACCATGTGTATTGATTGTGGATCCAAGTAAGATGAAATTTTTGACAGTTTCTATCTTTTCTCCATCTTTCATGATGTTGCCTACTGATTCTGTGGTAGTGACATCAGGGATATAATTGCTGATGTCAGATGGATTCTGACTGAAAGCAAAGAATACCAGAAGAATATCTACTTGTATTTTATTGACTATGTGGATCAGCAGAATGTTGTTAGGGTCTATCGAGTTGCGTATGACTCCTAGCAATCCTATGAGCAAAAGATCTGAACCCTGTTCTATCCTATGCCATCCTGACACACAAAAGCCCATTGCAGCGGTCACCACATTAATCCACCTGGTCAAGAATCTTCCTCTCCTTCACCAATCCTCACCCTTCTTAGCATCACATCCTTCTCTAAGGAATAGCCTTTCCTAGCAACATACTCAAGTATGTGAGGTGAAGCCTCATCATTCTTATCTCCAAAGAGCATTCCAGCTGCACCCTCTCCAAGACATATTTGTTTGTTCTTTTGGTCATTCATGGGATATTCAGTGCTCTTCTCCAAAACCACAGCTTCAAGGGATTAATTCTTCTGTCATCCTTATTCATTATCCAGCTCTCAGATATATAGCAAGTGATCTGTGGAATAGCACCCTGAAAATAAAGTGTATAAAGAATAAACATGGAGATTGGTCAGTTTTGCCACCCCACTAAAGTTAAAATGAGCCACCTAGAGGTGGAAAGGAAGGATCTCTACCATCAAGAGAGAAAAGCTAGGAGTGTGATCAGATCCTTTGGATCAGACATCCCTGTGTTGGAACTTTCTCAGTCCAGAAAACAGAGAGCTGTAACACCAGTATGGTGGTGAGTGACAGTGTTGGTATAATGAAGGCAGCAGACTTAGGAAAACCAGGAAACCAGCTTGAGAGAGAGCTGTGATTCCCCAGCTCATAAAATAAGAAAGGTGAGAATCTGCAGGCAGAAAGCTTGTTGGCAGAGTGTATGCCTTTGGACATTTTTTAGGAAGTTAAGTTTGCCAACCTGTGGAGGCAAGGTTGGGGAGCATCTTCAGGCCTAGGCTTGCTAGAGAGCAAGGAAATTTGGGGCACTTATATAATAAGAGCTAAAAGAATTTTGTAACTCCCACCTAAATATAGCATAGATTAGGCTGAGGGCCTTAGATAGGTCTGCCAGCTGGGCTGGATGTAAAGCTGTCTTTGCTGAAGAATTTAAGTGTTCTTGATCCTTAGATACAACCTATTAACTTTCCTAATAATCTCCTAATCGTGACTACAATCTCTGAGTTTTGAGTTGCCATTGTAATGAATTTTCAAACTCTGCAGAAAAGTATCAAGTGTTAGGGTTGATACCAATGGTGGTAAATATGTTTGGAGCCTGGGAGGAGAACTGACCTCTGTTTCATAGGAATCAGCTGTGAGCTGTGTAATTATCATCTTGGTGGTATCCTCCATGTGAGACAATATAGTTGGTCAGGCAATGCAGCAGGCTCCTCCATGCCAATTTTTACAGTAAGGGCAAAAATGAGGTTCTCTGAGAGAAGCATCTGCTAGGCAGAAGAAATAAGTGCTGAAGCAGATTCTGAAGGGACTTATAGGTCCTGAGCCCAGGCACACCTATTAAGGAATAACTCATTTGTTCTGAGAACTCTACATACAACTATTTATCACCTACTTGGATTGATGATGGTTTCATAGCATTTCTCTTAAAAAAAAACACCACAAACCCCAAAACCAAAAACCAACCAAAAAACCTCAACCCAATTACCCTTAGACTTCCCCCCCCAGAATCCAACTTCAAGAAGCAACACAATCCACTTAAAACAACCCTACTTGTAAAATGTTTCTACTTGCCAATGAAAGCCTTCTACACGCTGATCACACACCAAGATAATGTATTTCACACACATTTCTTCCTGCTCAAAATTATTATATGTATTCTTATTGCCAAAAATTACAGACCTACATTTGTTAACCTGCCCTTCAAAGCTCTTCTTTGTTTGACCATCACCTTCTTTCCCATCATTACTACTCTGTTCACATACTCAAGGTCTTTGGCTTCAACCAAAATATGTATTACTCATCCAAATACACTTCAAACACCTCTGCCTCGTATTGCTTTCTCCTCTGGGATACTGATACTTTCCATTCAGGATGTCAAAAAAAGCCCTTTGCCTTCAGACTGCACAAACTTCATCTCCCTCTTGTTAAATGTTCTCTGACTACCCTAATTCTCAACTTTTTCCTTCTTCTACAGAATTATTAAAGCATGTTTTGCCTATAAATGTATCCCTTGGCATATACTGCTTGTATTTTCTTAAAATAAAAGCATCATTGTGATCAAGTCTAGGCAGTAAATCAGATTGATAGAATTTCCTTGGTTCTAATCTATGAAAGCAAAGCTCTAGGCTTCTTTTCTCCATAGCATCACTGAGTAAGCTTGAACGCCCAACCTTTTTTGTTAACAGCCAAAAACTAAATATTAATATGACTCAGGGATATGTCTTACCATACCGTACTTCTGAGGCTTTGCAAATGCTTCTAGAGAGTTATTCCTTCCCACTGTCTCGGAAAAATGCATACTCTTTTTCAAGATTGATATCCTTCCCTTTGAAGCTTCTCTGATCTCACCAGGTAGTAGAGGGCTGCTGCCTTCCTAGTGCTCCCACTAAACTAGCTGTTATTGCAATTACCATACTAAATGGTACTCAAGTAATTACTAACGCCATTACACAATGGTGAGTTTCTCGAGAACACCAATCATAACCAGTATATTATTTTTAAAAAATCTATCCTATACTTTGAAAATATCCATTAATACATTTAACAAATACTGAATCAAAAATAATATGTTACTATTATAGTTTATTCATAAGTCCCAGTAAAAGTATCAACTAATTTTTTTAGGCTTAATGTAAAAGGTAGATTTTCAAAAAGATCTTGTCAAATGAATGTTTAGTATCCTTCCCTCTCTTTTTTCCATCTTTCGCTTCTTTTTTTTAATTATTAAATTTTATTAGTTTTAATGAACATTTACAGGGATTTTGGGTTTTCATTCCTTCATTGCTGCCATCTTTTGCTTCTTTTAAAAAGTACATGAATTGTAAATTTTGAAAGCCATAAATATTGAGTCATGAATGAAAAGGATCTCCTCTACCTTTCCATGCCTGGTTTTCTCACAAGATGCACTTTCTCTGATACAGTAGGAGGGAAAGAATGGGTTCAATTTCTTCCAAAGCAGAAATGGGCTAGAACACAAGAATAGAGGGGTAGGTACTTGGAGAACCTAGAGTTGTAGTACTTTCTCCAAACTCCTTAGACTCAAATCTTGTTTTGATGTTTAGCTAGAAAATGGCAAAAAAGTTTAAGAAAGACCAAATCAAAAGAAAATATGAAAGAGGTAGAAAACCCTTTAATTAAAAGTCTACTTATGGTTTGGACAAATAATTTTTTGTTTGTTTCTTTCTATGACTATAATCTCTCTCATGGACCAATCCTCAAAATTCTATTGGCCAATCATCATAGTATAGATGGAAGTTTCTGGGATTAAAGACGTTTATGAGCCATTTATCTTTGCTGATTTCTACCTTCTCACTGATGTGAGTAACCCTAGCATATCTGACTTAAACAAAAAGTATACTGGTTGCCAAAGGGAAAATGTTGACCTTGTTAACACTGGAGTGTAGAACTCTGGACCAAGTGGGAGTGAGCTTACCTCTAACGTCAACAGCAAATACTTGAGCAGAGCTGGGATCTCTTCTGGTCCTCTCTCATTCACACGTGTAATTTTTCATTTTAAATTTTTACAAAATTCTTTATTCCAGACCTCAGCCTCTGATTTATTTTGCTTTCTATTTTTATTTTGGCAGCTGTTTCTCCAGAGTTCATATCCACCCACAGCTGTTGCTCACTGAAATATTTGAACTACTGCAATATGCTTCTGCAAAGTGTTCACTTTCCTATTAAAATGCAATCAGGAATGTTCTGTTTCATGCTATTGGGTTTTCTCCTTAATTTTATTTTGTTACATATTATTGCTTCTCTAAGTCAATCCATTTACCTTAGAAATACACTGAAAACCTGAAGTGGTTATCAAAATTATTACTAGCCATGAGGATTTGATGAAATGTGGTGATAAAAGGCATTGAAAAAGTGTTATTCGTTACATAAAACACAATATATATGAATGATTGCATGAAAACCAATAAAAATTATTGCTAGCCAGAAATACAATGGAGCAGCTGGTGGTTTCAAACCATGTGTGTTCAGGCTGGCAATGCAAATCCTTACCACTAGGCCACCAGACCTCCCTAGCCAGAAATATGTTTTAAATATAGTAATATTTTTGTACAGTATTATATGGTATAAATTGCATGGTATCCTTTCTGCTCAATTTGTTGCTAATTTAGTCCATGTCAATTTTTGAGGTATGTTCCTCAATAGTCTTTTTAATGATTATATGAATTATAAATTAAGGAACTTTTATAATGACAAGTAGATTATACTAACATGAGAAACGAGCAGAACATTTATTAATATAGTCACAATGACAGACAAAAATTATTTATTCACCAAAAATTATTACATAGGCTGGTAAGGAAAAATAAGCTGTTAAACTTCTGACTTCAGGAAATAGAGTCTTCGTACGTAAGTCTTAAGAGTCTTCTTTTTAATATAATTTTTTTAATGTAACATATAAATTTTTAATGTAACATATATATTTTTACAGCATATTCTTTCCATTTAATTTTTCCCCATTCATTCATTGTTACACATTTTCCTCCCTGCCAACCCCTGCCCCTAGTTCATTTTTCTTTCTGAAAAAAAAAATTCTTTCATTGTTATACAATCCCCCCACCCCCAAGCCCCACAGTCCATTTTAATATGCATTTCTTTTTCTGGAAATTTGTCATGAAAATGATATCTAATCCTATATCCTGTATTCATTTTAAACAGTTCTCTCCCTCATCTAGTTCAATGCCATATACATTATCTATCCCCTCTTTTCTTAGGTTCCCCCAATCCTGATGTCAGTTCCATTTTACAACAGTGACACTATGTAATATTTGTCCTTTTGTGACTGAGATATTTCACTCAGCAAAATGTCCTCCAGGGTCACCCATATTGTATAATATTTCATGAGTTATTTGTTAATGCACCATAATATTCCATTGTGTGCATATATCACAGCTTCTCTATCCATTAGTTTGTTGATGGGCACTTGGGCTGTTTCCAACTCTTTGCTATTGTGAACAAAGCAGCAATAAACTTGGGTGTGCATATATCTGCTTGGGTGGCAGTTATGGTTTCTTTAGGGTATATTCCCAGTTGTGGAATTGCTGGGTCAAATGGTATTTCTATTTCCAGCTTTTTGAGACAGCACCATACTGTCTTCCACAGTGGTTGCACCATTTTACACTCCCACCAACAGTGAATAAGGGTTCCAGTTTCTCCACAACCTTGCCAGCATTTGCTGTTTGTTGCTCTGTTGAATTTTGCTAGTCTTACTGGGGTAAGATGATATCTCATAGTTGTAAGAGTCTTCTTTTTCAAATCTCTATGTGTTGATCCTTTGTATCACAAAAGTCATTAGTATTTATAGCAGATTTGAGAAAGAAAGAAACAATTCCTGAAGTTAGAGATAAACAATTAATAGATCAGCATAAAGTAGCTCTCAGGCAATAACATTTAGACATCAGCCTCTTAACCTATATTGATTGTATCATGAATTAAACAGTCCAGGCAGTGTATCCTCAACCTTGATGGAATCTTTGCTTTTTTGATTGAATCTGACTTGCAGAAAATAATAAAGAACCAGCTATGAATAGACGTGCAAACTATAGTCACTTGCTTGGAATTATAGAAACTTCAGAAACGTCTCCTTTACCATACAAGTTGTCTAACTTGGGGGGAAAAAAAACCACACCCAACCATAATTTGCTTACCATCATATTAAAATCTTGATAAGGTACTTCATTTATTATAGGACTTCCTTGCTTCCTTATCTGTTCTTGAGACATCTTGTAATAAGATTTTCTTTTTTTTTCTTTTTTTTTTTTTTTTTGGTCTATAGTGCTTTTTCAATCAATGTAGCTGACACTAAATAATTTCAACACAAGGGATATATCACACTAGCTCTGTATGAACATTGACCTAATTTAGTTAATCTTAGAATATTTATCCAAAATATCTTGCCTGTGAATATTTGAAAATGTATAACCATTGTAGTCCATAGCGGTAAAGTAGAAAAGAAAGCAAATGAGAATCTCTCTAGTTTTATAAGATAATGAAACAAATGAGACTATGCAATACATATATTAAATAAACAGAAGAACAAGTGAATTGGGAACCGTGCTGCTATGTCAAATTTTTATACTGTCAGGCTTGGTACAATATCTGTGTGCTTCTGAGAGTCTCTTCTCCATGCTTGTTTATAATTTTTCATCCTCTTACTCCTAGATGATTCTGAAAAAGTAGAAGAGCAATGTTTGACAGTAATTGGCCAAATTCTTTGCATTTGCTCTTTAACAGTCAGGAGCTATAATGAGTACAACAGACATGAGTCATCACTCACACAAAATAATCAGCACTGTGTTATTAATAAATACACCATCCTGTGCATCCAAAGAGACCATTCAGTTTTCTAATGGGCTACTGGTGATCAAGATCCAGGCTAAAATTATGTAGCGTGGCAATGCTTTTTTTAAAACGTCACTGTGATTAAAGAAGAAAATCTTTTTATTATCATCCATTAATGAAACCAAAGTCTCAAATAATAAGAATGATCTTTTCCAAGGACATAATACAAATAATAAATTATTTCAATTGATTTAATTACATAAAGTTGATCATCCTTTGTATTTTACAATATTTTTTTCTGTCCTACAATTTAGTCAAACAGAACAGTAC
>NW_006399780.1:2689026-2694234 GCF_000299155.1 Elephantulus edwardii | reverse complement strand
GTCAGAGACAGTGCGATTGGCACAGGACAGAGCGGAGTTTAGGGCTGTTGTACATAGTGTCGCTATGAGTCACAAGCGACTCGACGGCACATAACAACAACAACAACAACATCTCACATACATTGGGCACATGGCCAGGAGAAATCAGTCCTTGTAGAAGGACATCATGCTTAGAAGGGTGGAGGGACAACGCAGGAGAGGAAGAGCCTGGATGAGATGGATGTGTTGGAATTAGTGAGACTGGCTTAGGACAGGGCAGGGTTCAGAGCTTCTGTACATAGAGTCGTTATGGGTCATGGGTGACTTGATGGCACATAATAACAACACAATAGGTTGAAGGCTGTCAAGACCCTCAGGATGAACCAAACTGGCAAAAATTCCATCCTCACAGAACTTTCCTTATCTTCTACATGCTTTTCCCTTCCATCCATGATCTCCAAAGGCCATGCCTCTGGCTTCAACCCTTGCCTTTGCTATTGCTGGTAGTGGGTGGGGCTGTGGGTGGTAGCATATGAATATGAAGTGGGTAGGGTAATTTCCATTTTGAAGGAGTTACAGATACATGTTGCTGTTAAGTGCTGTCAAGTCCAATGCAACTCATAACAACCCTAGTGGTAGTAGTAGTTATGTGCCGCCAAGTTGCTTGCGACTCAGTGACCCCATGCACAATAGCCCTGAAACCTTATCTATACTGTGCCAACCTCATTGTCTCTGACACATCTACTCTCATTACCCCAGCCACTGAAACAATTCATTTCATTGATGGTCTACCTCTCTTTCTCTGTCCCTCCACCCTTCCCAGCATCATGTCCTTCTCCAAGGAATAGCACTTCCTAGCAACATGACCAAAATATGTGTGGCAAAGACTCATCATTCTTGCCTCCAAAGGGCACTCTGGTTGCACCCTCTCTAAGACATAGTTATTCATTCTCTTGGCTGTCCAATGAGTGTTCAGTGCTCTTCTCCAACACCACAGCTCAAAGACATCAGTTCTTTTTCTGTCACCCTTATTCATTGTCCAGCTCTTGGGTGCATAGCTGAAAGGTTACCTCCTGAATCAGATGCACCCTAGTGTTCAAACTAACATCACTACTCCTCAATAATTTGGAAAGGTCCCTAACTGCACACTTCCAGTACAGTGCATCTCCTTATTTCCTGAGTGCTTGTACGAAGGTGTTACTCCAAGCAAAATAAAGTTCTTGACAGCTCCAATCTTCCCTCCATCCATCATGATGCTTCCTATAGGTCTAGTGGTAAGAATCTTTGTTTTCCTGTCATTGAGACACAATCCATACCAAAGGCTGCATTCCTTTATCTTCTCCAACAAGTGCTTCAAGTCCTCCTTACTTTCAGCAAGCAAGGTTGTGTCATCTGCATAACACAGGTTATTGACGAGTTTCCCTCCAATCCTGATGCCACACTTCTCCTCATAGAGTCCAGCTTCTCAAATAACTTGCTCGGCATATAGATTGAATAGGTATGAAGAGAGAATACAACCCTGGCACACCCTCTTCCCAGTTCTAAGCCATGCTGTGCTCCCCTGCTTTGTTTGCAGAGCAGCCTCCTGGTCCAGGTATAGGTTCTGCACAATCAAGTGCTCTGGGATTCTCACTCTTCTCAATGTCAGCCACAACTTGTCATGATCCACACAGTCAAATCCCTTTACATAGTCACTAAAGCACAAATTGGCATTCTTCTGGTATTCCTTACTTTCAGCCAGGATCCTTCTGACATTAGCAATGATATCCCCGGTGCCATGGTTTCTTCTAAATCCTGCTTGAACTTCTGTCAGTTCCTTATGTATGTACTGTCCAAGCCGTTTTTGACTGATCTTCAGTAGTATTTTGCTTGCATGTGACTTACAAAGTACTATATGTCTCCTGATCTCCTGCCTGCTGGTATCAAGGGTGTTGATTGTGGACCCAAGCCAGATGAAATCATTGACAATTTCAATCTTTTCTCCATCTGCCATGATGTTATCTACTGGCCCTGTAGTTAGGATTTTTGTTTTCTTGATGTTGAGATATTATCCATATTGAAGTCTATAGTTCTTAATTTTCTCAAACCACCATAGGGTCTTATCTGTGGCCTATTCAAACATCAAGCCCCAAGTTTTACAATTTTCTGAAGAAGAAAATAGCGGGGGTGGGGTGGGGAATGCATTCTGGTTCAGTTCATCATATATAAACATGGCCTCCAATATTACTCCTGCTTTGCAACCAAAGAAGACATAACATCTTACTGCCGTCAAGTCGCAGTTAACCCTCTTCTGAGGCTGTAAATTTTATAGGAGGAGATTTTGCATCTAGCTTCCTGGGAGAAAGGCCTTTATGTTAGTCACACAACTCCCTATGGACTGACTATCCCAAAGAAATAGTGGGATATTTTTTTGCATTTATGTTCCAGTTCTCCTTGTTGCACTTATCAAACAAAAAACCGTGGGTTGTACTCTCTTCCACATTTGTGGAGAAGCAGGAAGACTAGTACACCCTATGGTCCCTGGGTGTGATGAGAGACATCCTAGTGCTTCAGTCACCTAAGACCTAGGAACTTTCCTTTACTCTGCTCCTGCTCCCAGTTACAAACTGTGCCAGTGGCTTTTTTTATATGGAAAAAAAGTTACCTTTTCCTAGTAAATCTTTCCAGTGCATGGAGGAGAATTGTTGTTGTGCACCATCAGGTTAGAACTGCCCCATAACTGACCCTTCAGTAGGTTTTCAGAAGCTGTAAATCACATGGGAGGAGATTGTCCATCCTTTCCTGCAGAGTAGCTGGTGAATTTAAACCTTGTGCTTTTGGATTGCAGTGCAGCTTCTAATCATTAGACTACCAGAGCACCAACATTTCAGAAAACAGCCAACACCAAGTCCTATGAAGAATAAAAAGGATAGTTTTAAAACAAATGGAGGGGCCCAGAAAAGAAAACAAGTTTGTTCAATGGGGAAAGTTGCTCACTCTGGCAGAGAAGACTGTCTATCAAGTAAACCTGAGCCTCACTACAGCTCCATGTGTCTCAGGGGCCCCAGTCTGGGCAGGTGTGCTAGGAGCAGGGACCCAGAGCACCCAGCACCTGCAGGTTCAGAGGCTGGCTAGTTCTCTAGCCTGCCTGAGGCTGCAGTCATATCATTGACGGTGGTTCAAGTCTCTCGGGGAGATACCAGTCCTCTAAGGGTTCCAGAGAAACTGAATCACCAGGACAAGAGGTCAAGGAGGAGGGAAGCTGGAGGACAGAGAGGAAGATGCCTGCGGTCATCTCGACAATTTTAGGAGCACAGACAACTGCAAATTACCCAAACGTGTTTCCTTTCAGAAATTCAAAGTTCATAAAATGCCTCTTTGAGTGCTGCTGAATAGTGTTGTTTAACCTGTGATCACTCTGATACTGTTTGGGCCTCAAATCAAAACAATAAAAACCCCTCAAAAACAGTCACTCACCAGTGCTAGCAATAAAACAGAACGTGGCGTCTCTGTTAAACTCACTCTTCTTGACACCTTGATTTCGTTCCTTTAATATAAACTTGCAAGCAACGTGTTTGAGCAAAACGTTGGGGGAACTAGAAAACAAAACGGGGTGGGAGGGGACTTGGAAGTCTCAAGGCCGTTGAATCAGACATTCAACTTCGAAACCCAAGGACGATTTTGAAGTTTCTAAATGCACCAGAAGAGGAAATTATGGATAGATCAGCTGTTGTCACTTGTAAAACTTTCTCCCTCCCCCAAATCCCCGCTCTTTTCTCAGCCTCCAGCAACAGAAGGAGAGCTGGGCTTTGAAACTTGTCACAGAGAAGAGAAATCTTTGCAGACGAGGTTGCTAATGAATTCAGATTGTATAGTTTTCAAAATCTGATGTTTTGCGATGATGACATTAGTGTGGCAACCGAAGGTCCGAGGCGACGAGCCTGCCGCAGCTGCTCCGAGCTTTGAAATGCCCAAGACAATGGGCGCCACTGTTCCCGGCGCTTCGCCTCTCCACTCCATTTGCATAGTCTGTTCTGCCTGATTGACCAGCCTGGTTTGACCGAGAGACCAGTATTGTTCACAGATCACTTCAAGATGGCAGAGATGACAAGATTCAGGTGAGAGATGAAGTGGGATGATTCTCGAATTAAAAAAAAAAAAAATCAACTTTAAAAAACTCTCCGGAGTCCTGGGAAACTCAGGAAAGGCTTCCGTTTGTTGCTTTTCAACACTTGATTTACTTGTTTGTTTTAGAAAACCTTGTCAGTGGTAGATGGGAGGTTTGCAGAACTTACAGATTTTAAAAGGAATTGACAGCATTGTTTGGGGATTAATTGGGGGAGCAGTCCTCATTTATATAAAACACTCGATGGAGACACTTCATATATATTTTCCCCACTTGGAAGTTTAAGAGTTCTATCACTAAAAGCAGCCCGAAAATAACTAGAAGGCCCAAATGAGTGTCGCGAATAGACTGTGAATTTGCTACTTTTCAGAAACGTTTTGGGAAACGTTGACAACATAGCAAATCCAAGTTTAGAGGCAAATGGATTCCAAGTGGTTTGCTTGGTTTCGGAAACAAATCGTTTTACACCCGGACAATGAAATAGCACACCACCACCACCACCAAAATGATTTTCACTTGACACTGATGTTTTGACTTCAGCTCAAATACGAGTGCTTTCCCCCTGAGAGGTTTCAATACCGTTTGTTCTCATTTCTTTACATCTAACAGTACACGGTCTGATTTGGGCTTGGGGCCTGGAACTTATTTCTGCATCCCATACTCCCATGGATTTCCGCCCCCCACACACACACACACACTCTTGGGAATTCAATCATGATTAGGGTAAATATTGCCAATAATTTGCAGATAACGGGATATTGAAGGAGGGTGCTGTTGGAGGAGGGACCGAAGGCGGGGACTGGGTGGGTGGGACAGGAGATTGAGTCAAAGGAATGCGGAGGATGGGAGGAAGAAGCTTTCCTGCAGGGCCGGGGGTGGAAGGAGGAGGCCTGACTGCCCTCTGGCTACAAAAGCTTCATTCTGATGCTGACAACGCAGCGGCTACACGTGGAGCCCGAGCCCCTCCGACACTCGCTCGGGGCATGGCCGCTCAGACCAGGCGGAGAACCAGCGCTGCACCCTGCAGGCCCCGTCACCTCGCACAGCCTTCCTCCTCTCCCTGGGCCTCCTCCACCCAGTCACCACCAGGGGAAGAGACAAAACAAGATTTTGAAAAGGCAGGG
>NW_006399780.1:2684368-2688926 GCF_000299155.1 Elephantulus edwardii | reverse complement strand
AAATAAATTATTATTAATATGAAAATTAAATATTATTAGCATGGACATATGAATAATGTTTAGTAAAAATCATTATTTTACAGCAAATTAAATAAATAAATGCAAATATCAATTTTATTCAAAATTACCTGAGATAGTTCCACTATTCTAATAAATCCACCATACATTATTGCTGACTTTTTCTTTAACTAAATATATAAACTTCAAGGTAAATACATAAAAAAAATATGTTGCATAAATATAACAAACATGCAAGTAGAACTTCAGTGTTTGAGTTACACTGAATTTATTAAAACATTACTTCTTGAAGCATTCTCTTCTCTCTTATCAATAGGTAAAATACAACTTCTAATTTCTGGAAAGCCATCTGGTATACAAATCATCTTTTTGAACCAAGTATGACTTTAAGATTACATAAGCTATAAGTCAAACACAAGGGGAGTGGGGCACAGAATATATATATTTAAGGAGTTGCCAACTCAAAGGTGGGAGATTCAAATTCACCAGCTGCTCCACCCCAAACAGATGGGCAATCATCTTCTTTGTGATTTACAATCTCTGAAAACCTACTAGAAAATCACCTCTGGTCAGTTCTGACTGGCAATGAGAAGGGGAGGAGTAAAGAGAGAGAGAGAAAAATAATTCTTCTCTAGATTAACATTAACAGAAATGAACTTTTCATTGGATTTAAATTTTTACTTAAGCTTTTTGGTTTTTATTTTTGTTGCAGTTGAGCTGGGTGGGAGAGGAAATGAATTGTAGAGGAGAAATAAAGCAAGAAAATAGCAAGATGGTGACCTGAAATGTAAAAATAACAAGAAGGGGGTTGCTTTAATACTGTGTAGATATTATACAATAACCTGTAGTAATTTACATTTCATCATTATCCAACATTTGTAGCAAGATTCTTCAAAAGTTACTTGAGAGTTCATTTAAGATTGCTGACTGATATCACAATACAGTAATTAGATGGAATTAAAGTTAAAATGGAAAGTGAATCAAGCAGTAAAATACAATGTGTAATGCCCCTCCCCAACCATGCATTCTTATGAAAGGAAAGAAGCTTTTGATAATATATTATGTTACAAAAGCAGCTTTAAAACAGGCTGGTTCTGTATTGGCTTCCTACTGTATCTCATGGTGAACCTTTTCACCTTTTCTTTTATTGACTGGGCTAGGTTAGGTGGATTTTTTCCTTTCCCTGAAGGAATGGAAGGACAGTCTAGGTTTGTCCAAAGAACTAAAATGCAAGCTAGAGATTTAAGTTGCATATTTCAAGTTTGTAATTTCAAGTTTCCTAATAATACAACAAAAAATTAAAAAGAAACAAATAAAATCCATTTTAATAATGCATTTTTATGTAACCCAATATGAGGCTTTTCCTTGAAAAGGGACATTGTCCTTGGAAAGTTGAAGGATCGGCAAAAAAGAGGAAGAGGAAGGCTCTCGGCGAGATGAACATGGTATTTTCAGCAAGGGGCTGACATGATGAGGATGGCACATAGTAGGGCAGGGTTCAGGTCAGCTGTTCATAGGGTTGTTATGAGTCACAGTCAGCTCAAAGACACCTAGTAACAACAATTAAAAACATAATCATCATTCTAGTCTATAAGTAATATTTAAAATGCAGTATTTTTACAAGTTTGGGTTTGTCTGGGTTTTTTTAACATACTAAGTTTTAAAAATCCAATGATTATTTCATATATCTAATCCCTTCCACTCTTAACTTAGACTGGCCACATTTTAAGGACTCAATAAAAAACTACATGTGACTGTGGCTACTATATAAAAAAAATGCAGGGATAAGAAACACTCGAGGACATACAAAGAAAATATGCTGGGAGAAAATATGAATCTGGAAACATTATAAACACAGTACTAGTGGTGTGGTCTATAGTGCTCCTCCTACTAATCCAAAGGCCTCATCTCCTCTGGCACTTCAAATCTACTCCAAGAGAGAAAGATAGGAAATCTCTTTAGGAACAATTTATAGACTCAGAAGCCCAATGGAGAGTCAGCTATGATTCAGCTCCAAAGTGGTGGCAATTAAGTAGAGCCTAGTGATCAATGTAAAGCAGGCATCTGACTCTAAAAGATAATGAAATATTAAAAAAAGGAATATTAAATTTCAGTAGGGAGCTCTAGTGTTCAGTGGGAAAGGACTTGTGCTTCAAACCCACCAGCTGTTCCTTCAGGATAAAGCTGAGTAATCACCTCATGTGTGATTTACAGACTTTGCAAACTTACTGGAGGGTCAGCTCTGCAACAGTTCTTACTCAAAGGCACAAAACAACAACTCTAGAGCTCAGGATGAAGCATGCCCTGTCTTTCATTGGAATCAATATTTCATTGTATTTAATGAAGTTCTACATGGAGTTGTTCACTCCATGCTCATCCATATGTAGGTGTGTAAATGTGGACGTGCACCTGGTGTGGGTAGGGAATATGAGTAAACTCTTCCTAGTTATATGACTCCAGGATTTAATGAAATACCAAGTGGAATATTTCAACAAATAGATGCTGCCCTGGATATGCTTTCTAGGCTGTGCCAAGAAATCTGGAGGACAACCACCTGGCCAGCTGACTGGAAGAGATCCATATTTATTCCCATTCCTCTCCAAAAAAGGTGACCCAACAGAGTGTAGAAATTACTCAATGATATCACTAATACTACACACTAGCAAGATTCTGCTGAAGAGTATCCAAAACAGAGAACTACCAGAAATACAAGCTGAGTTTAGAAGAGGCTGTAGAACAAGGGATATCATCAGAGATGTCAGACCATCTTGGCTAAAAGCAGAGAGTACCAGAAGAATATCTATCTCTGTTTCATTGACTATGCAAAGGAATTTAATTCTGTGGATCACATCAAGTTGTGGCTAACCTTGAAAAGAATAGGAATCTAAGACACCTGATTGTGCTCATGCAAAACCCATACTTGGACTAGAAAGTGGTCCTCAGAACAGAGCAGAGAAACACTGCATGGCTCAAAATTAGGAAAGGAATACATCAGGGATGTGTCCCGTCTCCATACTTTTTCAATGTATTTGCAGAACAAATCATTTGGGAACCTGGACTTTATGAGGCGGAATGTGGCATGAGGATTGGAGGAAGACTCACCAACAACCTGTTATGCAGATGACACAAACTTGCTTGCTGAAACTGAGGAAGGCCTGAAACATTTGATGCAGAGAGTCAAGGACTGTAGTCTGAAATATGGACTGAAGCTCAGTATCAAGAAAACAAAGATTCTCACCCCAGAGCCAATTGGGAATGCCTTGATGGATGGAGAAGAGATTGAGATTGTTAGCAATTTCAGCTTGCTTGGTTCCACAATCAGCAGTTAAGAAATTAAAAGACAAATTGCATTAGGAAAAGCTATTGTTAGGGACCTCTTCAGAGTACTGAAAAACAATAATGGCTGTCTAGAAACTCAAGTGCACCCGATCCAGGCCATGGTCTCCACAATTACTTGTTACGCATCAGAGAACTGGACAATGACCAAAGAGGACAGAAGAAGAACCAATTCCTTTGAGTTGTAGTACTGGAGAAGAGTATTGAACATACCGTGGACTGCCAAGAGAACAGGTCTGTTCTGGAGAAGGTGAAGGCAAGCTTTTCTTTGGAGGCAAGAATTTTGAGACTCCATCTCACATATTTTGGCCATGTTGCCAGGAGGGATCAGTCCTTGGAGAAGGACATAATGCTTGGAAGGGCAGAGGGACAGTACAGGAGAGGAAGACCCCGGTTGAGACAGTAATTGGGGTAATGAGGGTAAGTGTGTCAGAGACAGTGAGATCGGCTCACAAGAGAGCAGGGTTCAGAGCTATTGTGCATAGGTTTGTTACAAGTTGTGCTCAACTCAACAGCACATAACAACAGCAGCTATATGATCTTTCCTCCCATAAGGAGTTAGGCGTCCTAGTAACCACAATTCACTCTATATTTGGCTACCCTGTCCCTTGTCAAATAGGACTAGAGACAGATCTAGGGAGTGTGTTGTATGTATGAGACTTCCAGCACATGGATAAGTTTGACTTAGTAAGAATTACATGTGAGCGTAAATGTGTGTGAATCTGTGTGACATAGAGGAATGTGGGTAAGACAATTAGGATCCTGTGCAGTATGTGCTGTGTTTGACAGTGTGTATTTGTGTATGTGTATGTCTGTGGGGAGGAGTTATTTTGTGAATGTATTACTATGTATGTGTAGGAACACTTGTTAGATGTGATATAGTGAATGTGTATGTGTGAGAAAGGAGAGAAAGGCAAAGGTTATTGATTTCCAGGATGCTTAAAAGGGTACATGAGTCTGCTGGAATGTGGGTGCTGAAAGCAACTCTGTGTAGAAAAGAGGCTCAATGTGGCAGCACAACATTGCCTGAAATTGGGGTTCACCTTGGCTGTGGGTCTCTTCCTTTCATTAGCAAACATATTTTGAGGACCTAAATAAATGAGGTTGAAACAAAGTCTCTCCTTGGAGGCTAGGGTTTTGAAGCTGTATCTCACAGAGTTTTCAAGTATGGAAATACAAAGGAAGAGGAACAGTTGTAAGCAGA
>NW_006399780.1:2664870-2676728 GCF_000299155.1 Elephantulus edwardii | reverse complement strand
AGCCTCCCGCCCTCCCGCAGCCACACGAGGACGAGAGCCCACCCTGTCGCGGGCGCCCGCAGGTGTCTGGACGGCTGTCCTGTCGTGGGCGGGGCTGACCTCCGCACCGGGCACCCGGGCACCCCGGGATGGGGCCTCGGCACCCCTGTGCCCCCGTGTTTACCGCCGATTGTGGCGACACTTATCTCGGGAAATATAACGATTAATACAGCCGCAGGTTTCCAGATAAGTGATTGTGATGGAGATTGTTGGCGAGAAAATAGACAATTATCCGCTGTTAGCTTTACATAAAGATCGCATTAACTCGAATTAGTTATCAGACAAAAGAGCGCCAGCGCCCGCCGCACCTTCCCGCCGGCCGCCAAGGGGCCGGGCGCGCGGGGTACGGGGGACGCCCGGGGCGAGGGCCCCACTCCTCGCCGCGCCTGGGACCCCGGCCCGCCCCGCCCCGAGGGCTCGCGGCCGTTAGCGCGGGCTCTGCGCGCAAAGGGCAGGGGCGCAGCTGGGGTGGGGGGCCCTGCGAGGACAGCGGGTGGCCAAGGGACGCGCCCCCGCCCGGCGCGCTCGCCACCCCGCTGCCCTCAGCTGCCCACACCCCCTCATTTACGGTCTCCGAGAGCGCGAAGGGGACATAATGAATCACTGCGGGCGGGGGCGGACCCCTCCTCTCCCGCCAAGAATAATCGGCTGCCCAAGAGGCGGCCTCCGCCCCGTCGAACGCTGATCAATGGCGAGGCCCCCGCACCCGGCGCTCGCACTCTGATCACCAAACCCGCTGGGACTCAGGCCGCCCGCTGTGCGACCACCGTGCCCCCCAACCCCCACCCCCTCACCCCCCACCCTGTGGGGTCCTGCCGAGGGGTCGCTCTGCTGCGGGGTCCCCCCCGCCCCACCGCCGTGGGAAAGCCCAGTGGGAAGGGCGGGCCAGCGAGGTGATAGCGGCCTTCGGGCGACAGGTGGTGCTGACGCAGGGACAGGGCAGTGTGCTGGGGGCACGGCTGGCGCGCGGTTGGCGTGGCGGCTCGCTCTCCCCTGCGCCTCTTCTCCCTGTGTCACCATTTAGGACATGGGCTCGTCTGAGCGAGGATCTCTTTTGAGGCCCGAGGTGGAAAGTACTCTATCACCCCACCTCCTCCGGCCCCGATGCGCCACCACCACTGGGTCCCCGCTCCCGGCAGCTCCCGGGCGCCGGCGGTGGCGCTGCCTGTGCGCGCTGACCTCCCCCGGGCCTTCTATGTCCCCGGGGCCGTACGTGCAGGAGCCACCGTTCGGCCGCCGCCGCCGGGACCCCGCTGAATAGAGCGGATAATGACCCCCGGTTCCCAAGACAGGCTTTCTGCTGCCTGGTGAGCCTTGGATTTGTGTGGTCCAAGTCTTTCCCATTCTGTCACCGGGATAAGGGGCTCCCTCGGCTCGTTTGCACCTGCGTCGCTTTTGGCTCCTTCAGGAATGCGCTGAAGCTTGTAATCAGCTTTGTGAAGCCATTGAGTGCACGGCTGAGTGAAACTTCCAAAGCTCGAGGAAAACTGGCCCGCTGAATAGGAGCCAGCATGGGGCTGCTCTCCAAGCCTCTGCGCTGCCAAATTCCAGCAGAGCTCCTCACAATCAGTCCACACAAGCTTTACTGCTTTCCCCACACTAAGAAAAGTGAGAAAAGAAAAGCTAAAATACCAGTCACCGAGGTTAGCAGTTTGTTCCCAGATTAATGGCAAGCGGCTCTCTCCCACTCCTCATTCCCCAAACCTGGTTCACCGATTCAGGAAATACACAGTTGGGGAGGGGAGAATGGTAAATAACTTTTCAGGGGATTTTATATTTTCTGCCCGCTCCCCAGCGCGGGGTGTCTTTACACCAAGCCTTCAAGGTTCCTCCAAGTTGCTGGGTGCAGTTGTTGTCCTGGAGCTTCTAGCCTAGCGGCCTTGGAAAGAAGCTTCCTCTGCTGTGCCTTGCATGAGAGAAGTTAGATGAAGCCAACTGAAGAAGTCTAAATCAGAGCCACAAGGTCTCCAAAAGATTTCCTCAAGAAACAAAATACAACAAACCAGGCCTCTCCCTTCAACTAATTGCCCACCACCACTCTCCTGTGAGGCTCCATCCCTGCCCTCCCGCCAAAACAGGTTCATTTGAGTTTCATTGGCTTGGGAAGAGAAGCTGGTAGAGTAAAGGCAGAATTTGACATCTAAGGCATTTTGTTTTGTGTGTCCATGCTTCTGGCCTGACCGGACAGCTTTGGAATTGGGTATCTGGGCCACTGGAGTTGTGACTACTACTACTTGGTCTAGAAGAGAGGAGTTTTTCCAGTTGTGTTTCCTGAGAAGCCTGGCCTTTCCATCAGCATTTTCACACAGGTCCTTTGGGCCTTGTTTATTTTACACTTCACACTCTCTTCCATCAATGTAAAAAAAGTAGGGAAGGTGTGTTTTTGGTTTTTACTTGGGTTGGTTTTTTAAAAAGGAATAATTAAAGAAAGGGAAAGTGAGGAAGGAAGTCTTTGGTAGCCAGTAGAAGACAAGCCAGTTTTCAAGAGGCAAACTCATACTTATCAAAACATACCAGTGTCACCAGGGCAGGGATCTTTTTGTTTGGTTTTGTTTTGTTAATACCCCAAGATCCCAGATCGGTGCTTGGCACATAGCAGATACTTACTATGGATTTGTTGAATGAATGTTGTCAGGCTTCTCTGCTAAGCCTGGAAACAGGTCTTCCTTCTCTCTCTTCACTGAGTCCTAATAGACATTACTCGGAGAAAAGAAAGTGGAGACAGCATTATGATCCATTGTGTAAAAACTCCCTTCACAATTGCTGTAGATTTCTTTAGGGAACAAATTCCTCCCACCATAAATTGGAAGTCTCTTCTCTGTTCTTTAAGCACAAATACATCACTTCCCTCCCTTTAAGATTTAATGTAGATTTCCACACTTTCCAGTAAACATAGCCCAGTCCTGCAGTGTATGTTCCTGCCGCAGTGCTTTGCTTTTGTGGGTGCACCATCATAATGCCTTACTGCTGCTCTGTGCTATAAATAGTCCCCTGGTGGATTGAAAGACTTAATGGGCCTCTTTAAATACCTAACTTATTATAAAGCCCTGGGGAGAATAACGATTAACAGGCAGAGAGGAACAAGAAGAGCACTCCCCCTGTAGATGCCCTATTGTACAGTTCTTGGTTACACTCTTCTGAGACACAGAGTAGGGAAGACTTTCCTATTTATATACATTAATGTGCACAAAAAAAGCTATAAAATGTTAGCACTGGGAAGGGGCTTGGATGTTAAACAGCCCAGCTGAACAGGGAGGAGACTATAGTTAGAGAGGTCAAGTGATTTTCCCAGCATTGCTCAGGGGCACCATGACTGTTACCAATAACAATAATAAGTATAAGCAGAAGTTAATCACTGGTCCTGTTTTAAAACACATCAGATAATTGTGTTTAAGAGTGAGGCACTCATTCCGGTCAAACAGTCCTTAATCCCCAAAGGTAGTACAAGGAGAGAATTCCTTGCCCCAAAGAAGTCAAATATCTCCTTGTGTCAAGACTTTGTGTATTTCTCTGTAGAGGCTAAAATGTTTCCAACAGACTCAATTCATATCACACGCTGTAACACTTAAAGTTTACTTTGTATGTTAAAGTTCCATGTGCTGTTTTCAGCAGTGTCTCCTCTTCCAACCATTCTCAGTGACAAGTCAGGAGGATATGCAGTAATTCAGAAATTAGCGAAATTTTATTCTTGGTGGGGGCATTGGATTAAGAGGCTGGGAGAGTGTGAAACAAGTCAACGTGTAATTGTATGATAAGGCTCTCACGAGGAATTTATTGGCCAAGTTGCTATTTCTATTCCTTCCTAATCTCGTTTAGCACATTCATTCTCTGCAATCTGTCTCCATAATCTTCTGTGGCAGAATGGCAGCCAATAGAAGCATGCATGTTTGGAGAGAAGAGAAAATATGCAGAAGCGTGATAAACTGATGCTAATTATCCATATTTAGGACACCAAGTGCAGAAGATCAAGGTTTACAAATAACAAACCAGAGCCAATGATGATGGCTTCCTAGTGTGGAATATAGTGGAGGGGACAAGATAAGGGTTTCACGGGCAGGAGAGATTTATTGGTCAAAGGGTTCACCTTCCACTCTTCCACTTTTATATAGCAGTAAATTATTTAGGCTAAATTCACCAGAACATTACTCTTTTATTTGGCGATGTGCCATGACTTGCTCTTTCTTTGTGTCCTTTCAATGCAAATGCTTGTAGTGTAACATCAGTTGATAAGAAACAAATAATTGAAGTAATAGGTAATTCTCTTTAAATCGTGCATCTAGGACGATGAGGTAATCATGCCAGGAAGAATGAGATGAGGTAAAGAGCAGAGGGCTGGAAGTGAAGCAATATCAATCTCGGACATTAAATGACATTGCTGTCAGACAAAATATGAATCTAGATTGTCATCCTCTGTATGTGTCTCTCTAACTTTGTATGTTCCACAAGTCAGTGTGTTTGTGGCAATAAGTAGGTTTGCTGGCATATCGATAATATTGCAATTTTTTCTGTTATAAAATCTCTATCTCAATTCCTTTTTTAATATTTAAGGCTATGCTTTATTTTCTCTCACACATTACCTTAAACTGACTTAATATCTAAAATTGATGCCAGTCTATCCAACACATTTGGCTAAGAAGAAATAAATAAGTATAAGTTTAAAAAGTCGTTAGAAGAAGATTCCAGGTTGGAAATATTTATGTGGCACGTCTGAAGGGTCAGTGGTAGAGATTTTTCTGCATTACAATAATTGCCTTTTAAAGTTTCCAGAGAACAAACACAAATACAGCACAGTATTTTGCTGCAAATTGACATACTCATCTTGTAATTTAAAATATGAAATAATCCCATTTATCACTGATACGAATTAAAAACAACAACAACAAAACCAACCAAAAACCAAAACTTACTCATCATCAGTTTGGATACCAATTGGGAAACTGGGCTTTGCTTTTTCCATTGCAACCTTTTTAACTGATGACAGACAAAGCAATATTTTTTGTTAAACACACACTGTCAAATAGTGTGAGCCACTAGTGAGTGCCAGAATTTTTAGATAAAAAGAACCATTGCTGAAGTTTCAAGGTATATAACTCCTACATGAAGAAACATTTTCAGAAAAAGCAGATGATCCTTGACTCAAACAAAACACGCACACACACACACACATACACACATACACCCTGGACACCATAAAATCATTCATAGATTACTTAGGTCTACCATGACTACCATCACACACACATACATTTGCTCTTTCTTTCAAAAAGTCCAAGGTGTTATTATAACATGTGTTTTTATTTTACCTTCTATTAAGACACACACACAACAAAAAAACCCCAACCAAAAACCTCCTGGAAATTATAACTGCAAATTGTCATTGTTGATGATAATATATTTAGATTATAGAGATGATAAAATATTTTTAAATGTGTGATTAAGATATGCAGTGCTGTCAATTCTGACTTGTGGCAGCATGCCATGAGGTTTTCAAGAGTGTAAATCTACACAGAATTTATATATTTTTCTAGGAGGAGTTGATTCATCTTACTCCCTAATAGGGGTTGGTAGATTCGAACTGCCAATCTTTTGACTAGCAGCAACCTGACATGTTATGCATTTTAACACCCAAGCCTCTTGAATATGTTAAAACTCAAAATTCAAACTTTCTGTCAGTTCTGACTCATAGTGATCTTTGTCAGGTTTGTGAGACTACCATATCACAACAAGAGGAGCCCTTAGACTTGCTAGTGGGTTCAAATCACTAGAAATATAAAGCCTGTGGGACTGTATGGATAGGCCATCAGAAGTTGGGCAAATGTGCTACAGAGCCAATATTTCAAAATGCAGGATGTGCCCTTGTTATCAAATAATAACTTGGTAACATTTTGCTTGACTATTTTCGAAACTACTCATTACTCTATAGAAGTTAACATTGTTTTAAGTTAACAAATGTTACCAATTATTTAGGGGGTCAATACATAGGATAGATACTCTAATTATGCATAATTTAATATGTAGACTTGAGAATTCTTCATCGAGTCCAACTAAACAAAAAGGATAAAAAGCAAGAGCATGAATATTCTTTTTCAAGTGTAACCTGATAATTGAGGCAAAAGTTGTACTTTGCTGGCCTTTCTAGAATTACTAGACCTCAGTTAGATAAAAACCTCAGTTCTTCCCTTCATCCTTCATTGGATGCACGCTAAGTTCTCTGTGTTACTTTACACATATACATATTTTGGCAGACACCAAAGTAAAATAATTTAAATTGGCTTATTTTTTATTTGGCTTTTATAGTCCAGAGAGGGTATGGTTCATTTGGCTCCCAGAATCAGATTTTCTTTCTGAATTATAGTGTTTTTGTCTAAATAATCTGAAGAATGTTTAAACTGTCTATTTATATGATTTTACATTTACCCCTTAATACCTCTATACTGGCAGCTACTAATGCATCCTTAAAAGCTACTTTTTTAAAAATAGGAGTAAGTTCAGTGAGAGGTAATCAATTGGTAAAATAACTAACCAGTTAAGTGTAAGGAATCAATTAAATTGATTATTTTTTTGAAGCTCATTTTAAATTGCTAACTTCTTTTTAACTAAAATTCAGTGTTATTTTACACACTAGCTTGCATCTCTACACGTGGACACGAAGACTTCTTTCAGCCTTCAGTGAGCTGGACTGAGAGAGTGACTGCAGCCATGGGGCTTGAACATGGCTTTGATTGTGAGGTTGGTACAGGATTGGGCAGGGTTCCTCTCTGTTGTATATGGGGTCACCATGAGTTGGCATGCTTTTTGAGTCCATCAGCTGCTCTACAGGGGAAAGATGGACAATCTCCTCCTGTGCAATTTACTGCCTTTGAAAACTCACTGGAGGATTGTCTATGAGTTGGTTCCAACTCAATAAATAGTACACAACAACATGAACTAGAACCACAGATGTACTATAGAAGAGCATGGGTGCAACCACTGTGGAAAATGCTGTGGCGCTTTCTCAAAAAAGTTGCAAATAGAGATACCATTTGACCTAGCAATTCCACTACTGGGAATATACCCTAAGGAGACCATAACCGACATCCAAGCAGATAGATGCACACCCATGTTTATTGCGGCTTTGTTCCCAATGACAAGGAGTTGGAAACAACCCACATGCCTATCAACAAACGAATGGATAGAGAAGCTGTGGTATAGTCACACAATGGAATACTATGCTGCATTGAAAAACAAGTAACTCATGCAATATTAGTCAAAATGGGTGATTCTGGAGGACATTATGCTGAGAGAAATATCTCAGTCACAAAAGGACAAATACTGCATGGTGCCACTGTTGTAGAATGGGACTGACATCAGGGTTGGGGTAAGACTGAAAAAAACTGGATAAATTATGTATGCTGCATTGAAACAGATGAGGGAAAGAACAATTTAAAAGTGATATATGATAGGATGTTATAGTTATCACAAGAGTCCAGAATTAAGGTTGCATAGTAGAGTGTACTCAGGGTGGTGGGGGAGGGTGTGTGTGTGTGTGTGGGGGGGTGTACACCAATGAAATAATTTTTCTTTTACTTTTCAAAGAGAAGAGCTAACTGGGTGGGGAGGGCTGGGCAGGGAGAAAAGTGCAACAATGAATGAATGGAAATCCAGAATCTCTGTAAATGTTAATTAAAATTAATAAAATAAAATTTTTTTAAAAGGAGAGCATGAGAAAGTATATGAGAGAAGGTGAGAAGGGATCAACTGTGTATAGCTGCTGTCACACACACCCCACACCCTTCTGTGGCAGCACAGCATGTGTGTGTGTGTGTGTGTGTGTGTGTGTGTACTCGTTTGTACACATATGTATGCATGTTATGTTTGTGCTATGTTAACGATTGCACTACAGCAGTTCTTGTTTCTACCATTTGTAACTACTGATTTGACTGTAGCTGATGAAGAAAATATGACTAAAAGAAGATAGACATAACTAAAACTCTGAATTAATGGGGTTTTTTTAGGGACCAGTTTAGTTTTCCTTGACAGGTTGCTTTGTCAATATATGCCTGAATGTAAAATGCATGTTCAACTACCATTCTCAGGGTTCTTTCCCATTGAACAGAATGGTTCTTTTGTTGTTTGGTTATGGTCTTTCCTTGCTTTCATTCTCTCTAGAACCTGCTCAGCCTGACATTATATCAATTAATAAACAATTTATTCAGTTCATGCAAACATCATGACGTAGCTCTTTCCTAAATACCTACTTCATATTGACTTTTCAAATAATGCAGAAGATGTCTGTGGGTGTTCATCCTCTTGGATCACTTTCCTGGACTATTTTTGTAAAGGTTTCAGCCTCTTATTTCAGCTTCTTATTTGTGGGCAGCATACATTAAGGAATCTGAAACAAACACAGAACTTCAATTATTGTTTGTGAAATGGTGAGCAAGATGATTACAAGATACCGTAAATACGCTTGGCATGTTGAAACATACTTTCAGCTTCGATGACTTCAAATAGCTTCTAAGTAAAACAAATAAACGGAATAACGGTTAGCTTTATTTGGAATTATTCATTATTAAATTACCCAAAGTATGACATTTCTGATCACATTTTCATTTTCTTTAAAGGAACAGAAGGGGTTTTGGTATCTTGATAACGTTCATCTTCTTGAGCCAGGGGCAGTTTCTTTCTATGGCTTCAAGAGGTACCTGAATACTGTGGAGTATTTTGCAAATTATGCATGGTTTGCTTTGGCTTGTACACATTAAAAGTGAAATAAATACCCAGATTGACTCTCCCTAGATTATGATCTATGAGTTGATGTGTTAAATGAGCCCGTTACTTTAAAGGTTATAAATGACAAGAGTTTTACTATTACAAGTAATTTATAGCTATTTCCTGTTCGACTTGACAGATCCTCTTAGAGAAGTCCAAATTTGTCTGCTTGACATACATTTATTTTAACACTATTCCCCTTTTCCAAATTCCAGAATGCATTAACTACTGTTTTCCTAGGTGTCAATTTGCACCTGTGGGGTCTACCTCTTGAGGCTTCAATGAGGTCCCCTGGTCTCTACTCCAGATGGCTGCCTTCATTTTAACTGCTAATGTGGGTGATTACTGGCATATTTACTGTAATTTATAAAAATCACAGGAAATGACATTTTTATTAGTCACTGACTCCACCATCACCAACTGCAATGGATGTTATGCATACAAATCCATTTTTAAACCCCACTCTTCCAAAATCAGAGACTCCAGTTTCCAAACCTGTGAAATGATATTTCAGCTTAGATTACCAAGAATAGGATCATAAAAGAGATCAGGTTCCACTTATTTCTTAGTCCCTGAGATTCTTCAATGGGAGGGGGGGAGGTGGTGGGAAAAGAGTCAGAAAAATGCTCTCAAGAATTGAGATACTTATTCAGAGGTGTCTTTACCTCAGCCTAAAAGCAACAAGAATCCTGGAGCCAAGCTGCAGTGCATAGATTAATAAGTGGCCCATATTAAGTATTATGTGTTTGCTACTATCATTACTGTGGTGTGTGCCTCTTCTTGTAAATCCCACTTTCTTTGATAAATTCCATAAACATGTTCCAGAGCCAGTTCCATGCATAGGCAAATGATTTTTACCATAACAGCATGCTGGTTTTCTCAAATTCTTCCCTTCCCTGGCTACTGTCTCCAGAAGGTCTTTCTTGCAGTAAAGAGAACAAACTGAGACTTAGAATAGAAATTTGCTACATTAAATTGCTACATGAACTAGAATAGAGAGATAGTGTTGTTGTTATGAGTCAAGTATGACACAGTAATCCTGTGACCAGTGTATCTGAAATCTGTTCTATTCTGTGCCATCCTCCCCATCTCCAACACACTTGAGCCCATTGCTACAGACTGTGTCAATCAATCTTGTCAAGGGTCTTGCTCTCTTACACTGAACCTCCATCTTTCCAAGTGTGATGTTCTTCTCCAAGAACTGGCCCTTCCTGGCAACAAGCCCAAAGTATGTGAGCCTTGATTCCAAGGAGTACTCTGGTTTCACTTTCTCCAAAATGAGACACAGGGGAAAGTTTATGGGTTTAAATTGGCAAGTTTTGGGATTTTTTTAAAAAAAATATTTATGAGTTTTGGTTGTTTTGCTATAAATAGATGGTGGAGTGGAGCTCTGCTGGTGTAGTCTATAACAATTTGTACTGCTAACTCAAAGCCCACACCTTCCTATCAGATTGACTCCACTAGTACATTCATGGAGGAAAGTTGGACAGAAAATCTTCTTGAACTGAAATTTACAGTCTTGGGAACCAAAGAGAGGATTCTGAAATAAAAAAGGTCATTAGACCTTGGGGGAAACCCCAAAACACAAAAATAATAGAGGAAATAAGATTGGCATGATTTTTGAAGCTAGGTCAAAGGTAGTCACTATTTCACTATCTCTGCTTGTGTATATATTTGAAAAGTACCCCAAATAAAAGTTATACTTTTTCCATTACTTGGAATATACCCCAAGAATATGAGAACTGAATCACAAATGGAGACTATACCAATGTTCATAGCAGCATTATTCACCATCACAAGAACATGGAAACAGCTCAGGTTTCCAACTACAATCGAATGGTTTGGCATAGTCACACAACAGAATACTATGAAACATGCAGGAACAATGATTTTGTAAATTACTGTTTAAATTGGGAGGGACGGGAGACCTTATACTGAATAAACTAACTCAGTCCTATAAGCACAAATACTGTATAAAACCATTATTGTTTTTCACAATTAATCATGGGATCATACAATTTTATGGAGGGAGTAGGGAAATGGGAATAATCTGTTGTGAAAAACAATGTATTTGAATTTTGAAAATAAACTAGTATAAAAATAATATAAAATAGACTGTATATGAATGACTGTATGAAACAATGTAAATGTATGAGAAATCCTGTAAAAGTATTATTATATTTTATAACCAGGAGAGGATAAAATAGGTGAATGGGACCTTCTAATTATCAAATCCATATGACATCCAAAAACTTCTCCAACAGGGTAAAAAGAGAACCCACAGACAGATTGGGAAAAAATATTTGGTAATGACATGTCAGACAAGGGACATATACCTAGAATTTATGAACTACTCGAGAACCACAACAAGATAAAGGTAAATAACCCAATTGAAAAATGGGCCCAGGATATGAACGGACAATTCACCATGGAAAACATTCAGATGGCTAATAAGCACATGAAGAAATGTTCACAATCTCTAGCTCAAGAGAGATGCAAATAAAAAAAAAAACACTATGAGGTATCATCTCACCCAAGTAAGAATAGCAAAATTTAACAGAGCAGCAAGCATCAAATGCTGGCGAGGTTGTGGAGAAACTGGAACCCTTATTCACTGTTGGTGGGAGTGTAAAATGGTGCAACGACTATGGAAGGCGGTGGCACTTTCTCAAAAAGTTGTAAATAGAAATACCATTTGACCCAACAATTCCACTACTGGGAATATACCCTAAAGAGACCATAACCGCCAACCAAGCAGATATATGCACACCCATGTTTATCACGGCTTTGATCACAATAGCAAAGAATTGGAAACAATCCAAGCACTCATTAACAAACGAATGAATAGAGAAGCTCTGGTATATTCACACAAAGGAATACTATGCTGCACTGAAAAACAAGGAACTCATGAAATATTATACAAAATGGGTGACCCTGGAGGACATTGTTGTTGTTGTTGTTGTTATGTGCTGTCGAGTTGCCTGCAACTCATAGCGACCCTATGTACAACAGCCCTAAACTCTGCTCTGTCCTGTGCCAATCGCACTGTCTCTGACACTCCCATCCCA
>NW_006399780.1:2635988-2659313 GCF_000299155.1 Elephantulus edwardii | reverse complement strand
CAATTCCACTACTGGGAATATACCCCAAAGAGACCATAACTGACATCCAAGCAGATATATTCACACCCATGTTTACCATGGCTTTGTTCACAATAGCAAGGAGTTGGAAACAACCTAAGTGCCCATCAACAAACGAATGGATAGAGAAGCTCTGGTATATTCACATACATGCATTGAAAAACAAGGAATATATGCAATATTATTCAAAATGGGTGACCCTGGAGGATATTATGCTGAGTGAAATATCTCAGTCATAAAAGGACAAATACTGCATGGTGCCATTGTTGTAAAACAGGACTGACCTTGGGGTTGGGGGGAGACTGAGAAAGATGGGTTCAATAATGTATACTGAATTGAAACAGATAAGGGAGAAAACTGTTTAAAAGGGATATGTGATTAGGTATTTCTGTCCTAACAGGAGTCTAGAGCTAAGGCTACATGGTGGAGTGGACCTGGGGGGAGAGATTGTAAAACAATGAAAGAATTTTTCTTTTACTTTTCCAAGAGGATAGTGTACTGAGCAGGAGGGAGGGTTGAAAAGGGAGAAAAGTGCAACAATGAATGAATGGAAATCCAAATCTCTGTAAATTTTCGTCGAAATTAAGAATAAATTAAAAAAAATAAACATAGTGCAAGTATTGTAAAACAGGACTGATATTGGGATCGGGACGACACTGAGAAAGATGGGTTAAAATTATTTATACTGCATTGAAACAGAAAAGAGAGAGAACTTTTTAGAAGGTATATACTATTTAGTATTATTGTCATGACAGAAGTCCAGAATGAAGGCTGCATAGTGGAGTGGACTTGGGGGGAGGGATTGTAAAACAATAGAAGAATTTTTCTTTTACTTTTCAAAGAGAAGAATGAACTCGAGGGGAGGGGTGGGCAGGGAGAAAAGTGCAACAATAAATGAATGGAAATCCAAAATCTCTGTAAATTTTTGTTAAAATTAGTAGCAATAAAAAATAAAAATAAAAATGGAAAGAAATCCCATCATTCTCTTGATTCTTATTGGAAGCTCCAAGAACCTAAATCCACCTATACATCCCCTGATATAGTGCAGAGTAGGAGTATTTTTAAACTATGTTTTTACATTATGGACACTTTGAAAGTGTGGTGGAATGTTGGACCCCTTTTCAAGATCATTGTATAAAATAGTTAATATTTTGAAAAGTAATGAATTATTGAGGGGAATCAATTATATATATTTTTTTCTTCCCAGCTCTTATAACATGGTGTAAATATCAGGCTGCTAGCCAAAAGCTCAGTTCTTCCTTCAAATCCCCTGGTTACGCTATGGGAGAAAGAGGGATAGTCTCCTCTCATTGAGAGTTACAACCTCAGAAAGTTGATAGAAAGCTATTGTGAATCAGAGTAGACTCCATTACGGTGGATGTTGTATACCAACTCTAATTAGCTCCAGTGGTGTAGTTTAGTATGTGTTGCATTGCTAACCTAGAGATCAGCAATTCTAATCCAACAGCTGCTCAATGGGAGAAAGATGGTCCATTTCCTCCAATAAAAATTGCAGCCTTATTTCCTCCAATAAAAATTACAGCCTTAGAAACACAAATAAGCATCATCATGATTGGAATCAACTCAGTGGTTGTATGTTAGTTGGTTAGTTGGTTGCGTGGGGTGTATGAAAAGCTGCACTGCAATTCCAAGGGCACAGAGTTTTAATCCACCAGCTGCTTTACAGAAAGAAGATAGATAATCTCTTCCTGTGAGATTTACTATCTCTGAAAACCCACTGGAGAGTGAGTTATGGTTGGTTCCAACACCATGGTCCATAACCACTACCACCATTGAGTAAACAAATAATCAAACAGTTTATCAAGCAATTTTTCAGTTTCCAGTCCTATAAATGTTTACAGAAGCAGACTGCCACATCACTCTCCCCCTGAGGGACTGGTGAATTCAAACAGCCAACCTTTCCATTAGCAGCCAAGTACCCACTATTAGAAGTAGCATATTACAGCTCTTATATGATACATAATAACAGCCCCTCAATTAACTAATGGGTTTAAATATTGAAAATACATGACTGTTAGTAGAGCAACCAGAAGTAGTCTTGAACCTCGCTCCCAATCCCCAAATCAAACATGAACAGTGTGTAAATCCCACTGCCAGTTTATAGAAAACATAGAAGTTAAAAAGACATGATAAATGACACCTAGAAAATGCAATCCCTAGAACACAGAATTGAGGCTGTGAGAAACTCTACAGAATAAGTGAAAAAAAGCCAGGCTTTTATTTTCTTCCAAGAAACAAATTTCAAAGAGAAAAATAGCAAAAGAATTGGAGAGGCTTAGAAATTAAGAAATGTAAAAGACATACCATTGAAAGCATGGGTCTTATTTTTATTTTGATTGGGAAAAAATTAGACTAAAAATGCTAAGATTTAAGAAGTTGGAAACCTGAACACTGGATATTTGATGATATTTAAGGAATTCTTTAAAGGAGAACAAAATAATTTGGTGGTTATGTTTTAAGAAAAGACTTCTCATATTTTAGAGATAAATGCTGAAACATTTATGGATAAAGTTAGATGATTTCTAGAATTTACTTCAAGATAATCTAGGTTTTAAAAGAATATTGAGGTGTAGGAAGGCAATGGATATATTCAGATTTGATGTATTTATTACTCAGTCTACTTTGGTTTATGTTTTTAATTCCTCATGATGAAAAGTTAAAAATAATAGGATTACCAAGGAAACAAGTTACATTGAAATTCAAATATCTAAATATGTTTTAAAATATTTTCAGATATTTTAATAACTTGTCTCAATATGTATTAAGTAGTTAGTGACAGTTCTAATGACTCCTGCAATTTCAAAGTAGTTGTGAGGGTGAACAGTATTTTGAAATTTATAGCAAGTATATTATGATATGAAAATAATCTATTCTTTCTGTTGGTGACAAAGGAATAGGTATCACTAGCACTTCTGTATGGTTTCAATCTGCTTGAGACATTCAAATATCTGTCACTTTTTAAATTGGCACCTGAGGAGCTCTTGTTTCAGAAATTTAGGTGGAGGATCTTGCTCTTTTTTTTTTTTTTACTCAAGGGGAAATGAGCCAATTAACTAATCACATTTAATTAAGTCATTCTATTTAAGTGGACAGTGATATAGATTGTAGTTGTTATGTGTCAGTGAGTCACTCACAACTTGTAGCAAATCTGTGTACAATACCTCTGAGCCCTGTCTTATCCAGAGCTAGTCTCACTGACTCTGACACATCTACCCTCATTGCCTGAGTTACCATGTCAATTCTTCTCATCTGGGATCTTCCTCTCCTGCGCTGTCCCTTCACCCTTCCAAGCATGATGTCCTTCTCCAAAGACTATGTCCTGGCCACACATCCAAAGTATGTGAGACAGAGCTTCAAAATCCTTGCCTCCAAGGAGAAACTTGATTTCATCCTTTCCAAGACACACTTATTTGTTCTCCTGGTGGAAAACAATTGTTCTCCTTATTTGTTCAACATTGTCCTATAGCACCACAACTCAAAGCCATTAATTCTATCATCCTTAGTTATTGTCCAGCAAGTAATTGCAAAGTCCATGGCCTGGATCAGGCACACCTTATTCTCTAGACTGACATCATTGCTCTTTAGCACTTTGGAAGTCTGACAGCTGACCTCCTCAGTGCAATTTATTTTTTGATTTCCTGGCTGCTGGAGCAAGCTGAAATTGTTCATAACTTCAATCTCTTCTCCATCTATCCTAGTATCTTTGTCTTCTTGATGTTAAGTTTCAAACAATATGGAAGACTACAGTCCCTGACCTTCTGCAGCAACACTTCAGGTCCTCCTCAGTTTTGGCAAGCAAGGTCATAACTGCTTAACACAAGTTGTTGATGAGTCCTCCTCCAATTGTGACCCAACAATCCTCTCCTCCTCAAAAAGTCCAGCCTCTCAAATGATCTGTTCCACATACAGATTGAAAAGATATGGAGACAGGACACATCTCTGATGCATTCCCTTCCTAATTTTGAACCATGTAGTGTTTCCTTGCTCTGTTCTGATGAACACCTCCTGATCCAAGTATAGGTTTCACATGAGCACAATCAGGTATTCTGGGATTCCCATTCTTCTCAAGGTCAGCCCCAATTTGTTTTGATCCACTCAGCCAAATGCCTTTGAATAGTCAATGAAGACATTCCTTTGGTACTCTTTGCTTCCAGCCAAGATCTGATATTAGCAATAATGTCCCTAGTACCATAATTTAATCAAACTCTTAGATTTTACAGATGGAAAAAATGATGCTTTGAGAAATTATCTCTCTAGTTCAGATGTGCTAAGATTTCAGTCTACTTGTCCTTCATTTATTTCTAGGACTTGAAAAATACCTAATAGCATTGTTTACTAAGTAGTTAACAGTCCAGAAAACCCAGTAAGTAGTTGTATCTAACAAGTTTGTAGCCAGCTGAACAAATAACATACATAAATTGGAAACAAGTGGTATTTTCCTTTAATTCTTCAACAATCATAGTTTCTCACTAAGGCATGCGTACCATTGGAATCAGATTAGATAATCAGCACCTTCATTTCCTCTTTGTCGCTGGGCTTTGTGTGGTATTTGTTTTACATGATAGCAACTCCCAAAAGTTCAGCTTCACAAAGATAATGATGCAGTTGTAATGAATCTAACACAATCTAATGTTCTGTCTGTGAACCATATCAAACTAGAACTTTGTGCTGTGTCTGGTCAATAACAAGCATTACCACCTTTCCCTTAAAAATGGAAAAATTGCCCATGACACTCCTGTAGGTTTGCTATGATGACTCAAAGTACCTTGTATACCTTTAGGGAGTCAGATTCTATTCTAGGGAGCTGGATCCAGAAGAACCAAGTTCTCTCACTTTCTCATCCAGCGAACCATATTTAGACTTCATTTTATAAATAGGTATGTATCTAAAACAAATTTGATGAAAGTGTGTGGTAAATTATTGATCTGTTAAATCCGAAAAACCGTCTTTATCCAAATCAATTTAATTTATCTGGACTGAACCCTCTGGGAAAATCTTTTCAGATTAACAGAAAGTCAACATATTAGAATTTTTTAAAAATTTTTACCAGCTCATTTAGCTGTATTTGGCATGTAAGTTGCATTTGAACTTCCAATGGCATATAATGGAATACATATTCCATTAGTAAGAGAGTATGAGTGTGTAAGAATGAAATGAAAAATGTCACTTTTTCCATTTACATATATTATTTGTTCAACTGTCATTAATACCACAACACATATAGTAAATTCCAAACTTGTCTACTTACAAAACATGATGGAATATCAGGTAATCAAGCAGACCTTTTACTATTAAAAGTATAAATCTGGACAAGACACATAGGAAGGGAAAAACTCCGTTACCAGATGCTGTACAAAGTTAATCCCTAAGAAAATGAAAAGAAACCAAGTGAGCTCAAGATCACCCCAGTTTTTCCTATAGTCGCTCTCCAGACAGATGCAGGGAAGAATCGAGGCAGTCATGTTGAGTTAAGGAGAGAGAGACCAGAACAGTTGAGGCAGGTAGAAAAAAGGACAGCAGAAACATATAAAGAAAGAGTTCTAGAAATTTGCATAATGCTTCCTTTGAGCACTTGACAGGATACTAAGTTGTGCATGCTAAGGACAGATCTCTGAGACTACAGACAATATCAACCACTAAGGCACTGTGAGCAGAGTAGAAATCTCTGAACTTGCATAGGGTTAGGAACAACGGAATGTCAACAAACTAGTGAACCAGTGTGAAGAGAGCTTACTGAATACACTATGTCCTCAGTTGACATGCTGTTGTTGTTGTTGTTGTTATGTGCAGTTGAGTAGTAGGCGACTCATAGCGACCCTATGAATGAAAGTACTCAACACTTGTGTGACTTTCATCTTCTCTCCAGGTTCATAGGGTTTCCGGAGGCAAGCTAATTACAGAAGTGGATGCCACTCCTGCTTCCAAGCTTGTTTTAACCGGGAAGCTCCACCAAACACTGTCCACCATGGGTACCATTGTCACATTTGAAACGTCAGTGTCACAGGATTCAGCTTGACAGCGACCACAAGTTACCTCTGTACGGCAAATGGACACACCAGGGCTATACAACCTAGAAGAATGTTTCTACACCAAAAACAATTACATACAGGGCCCTACAGGATTTTAAACCACCTCCTGGAGCAAGCTCCGCAGGCTCCGCCCCTGCTTCCCCTTCGTTTAAATCTCTGGGCCGCCCACCCGCTTTTGAAGGGCAAAAAGAGCCCTAACACACAACAAAAAGGACCCCAGTTCACATCCTAGAAGGGCAATAATTTAAGAATGACATTTCTCTAGCTCTAAATTGAAAGCTACTTTAAGCATGCCCTACCAAATTTTAAATACAAAACTAAAGATGGTTAAACTGATGTAGATTTATATTAAACATTTGTCAGAACTAACAACAACAACAACAACAACAACTAAGGAAAGTTTATAGAGACTTAGGATTTCCAGATATTCATTGTTGTACTTTTCTCCCTGACCACCCCCAAATTCACTCTTCTTGAAAAGACATATAATGATTGGCTTATACTATGTCCAGTATATAATTTTGTAAAAAGTCTAGTCTTTAGTGTTTTAAAGGAACTATTTCCACTTTCAAAGGCTGGAATAACTCAATAAAGGAAATTCAATAACTTATAAAGGAAACTGAAATGGAATTTTATTAATATGTTTAGAAGTAGGTAAACAATTTCTCTACATACACACGAGTTAATCTCAAAATGACATGGGCAGTTAATTGGGGCATTTGCTTAAAAATGCCTATTTCTGAGTTCTCAATCCACAGGTTAAGTGTACCTAAGTTGAGTAACTATTCCTTGGTTGGGACCATATATTTATATGAAGCATTCCAAGTAGTCTAGTCCAAAATTAGCCTGTTTCCAAGTAGTCTAGTCCAAAATTAGCCTGTAAGAAATACTGTAAAGATACACAAATATTCAAACTAAAAACATCACATTTAAATTAATATGATTTTTCAGGCGTAGTATTAAATTGTTAGGTGCCATTGCATTGAGTATGACTCATAGTTAGCCTATGAGCAAAGACTGGTATTTGTCTTATCTTGTGCCGCATTGTCTTTGACACACTTGAGCACACTGCTGTAGACACTGTATCAATCCATCTAGTTGAAGGTCTTCCCCTCTTTCACTGATCTTTCCAAGCATGATGTCCCTTTCTAAGGAATAGCCTCTCCTAACAACATGCCCAGCATACGTGAGATGAATGTTCTCCATTCTTACTGCAAAGGAGCTCTCTAGTTTTACCTTCTCCATGTCTGTTCTTTAATGGTCCATGGGATATTCAATACTCTCTTCCAACACTATAACTCTTCTGTTATATTTATTCATTGTCCAGCTTGCAGATGCATAGCAAGTGATTAGAAAAACCACAGCTTGAATCAGTCACATCTTAGTCTTTAAACTGGCATCATCACTCTTCAGGACATTGGAGAGGTCCCTGATGGCAGACTTTCCCAATTCTATACATATCTCCTGATCTGACTGCTGCTAACAAGGGTGTTGATTGTGGATTCAAATTAGATAAAATCACTGAAAATTTCCTTTTGCAACTTGTGTTGATAAAGGGCAGTTATACTCTTCTCAATCACAAAAAATATTACTTTTCTATTTTCATTTATTCTGCTGAAAAATTATTTTTCAGATGATTCAAAACTCACACTTTTGTGTGCCAGAACCCTGAACACAGTAGGTGTTGTTAACTTGCTGAATGTGTGAATGTTGATGATAGGTGTCTTACGAGTATCACTGATCCACATATTAATGATGTGAGAATCAAGATGCTTAATTCCAGTTAAGTATTCTAACCCTTTTATGTTCCAAATTTTGAGGATTAAGGGGCACCTGATTTAGGCCATAGGCTCTGCAATCACTTGCTATACATCTGAGAGCTGGACAATGAAAAAGGATGACAGAAGAAAAATTGGTGCCTTTGATCTGTGGTGTTGGGGAAGAGTACTAAATACCCCATGGACTGCCAAAAGAGCAAACAGATGTCCTGGAGAAAGTGCAGTGAGGGCTCCTTGGAGGCAAAGATGATAAAGCTTCATCTTACATATTTCAGGCATGTTGTTAGGAAAGGCTATTCCTTTGAGGTGGAATTATGCTTGGAAAGGTGGGTTCAATGAAGGAGGAGAAGACCCTCACCAGATGGATTAACACAGTGACTGCTTCAGTGGGCTCAAGTGTGCCAGGAAGTGTGAGGACAGCACAGGATAGGACAGAATTCAGATCTGTTGTTCATAGGGTCGCTATGGGTCATACTTGACCTAACAACAACATGCTGAAGAATACATTCATAGTTTAAATTGCTGTTGTTTAGAAATTTTGGATTATTAGCTCTTTTTTTCCTTTGTAAATAAGTGATAAAAGAATTTTACTCAAATTCTACTTCGGAGGTGGTTGAAAAGTTTATCACATAACAAAATAAAATAAGTAAGGATTTGATTGACAGAGTTAATTTTGGAAAATGAGGTTTGGAAGCATTCTAAAAGGAATCCAAAGATAAGACCTTCTTTGACCTACTTTTTGAACACTGAATTAGGAAATTTATTTTAAAAAAATCGTAATTGAGTTCACAGTTATGTGCTACGTATCAGAAAGCTAGACAACGACTAGGAATGATAGAAGGAGAATTGATGCCTTTGAGCTGTGGTGCTGGAGAAGAATATTGAATGGACTGCTAAGAGAATGAACAGATTCATCCTGGAGAGGGTGAGACCAGGCTCCTTCATATAGGAAAGGATTCTGAAGCTTCATCTGACATACTTTGGACATGTTGCAAGGAGGGACCAGTCCTCGGAGAGGGATATCATACTTGAGAAGGTGGACAGACAGCGCAGGAGAGGAAGACCCTCAATGAGAGGGACTGATTTAGTGACTGGGGTAATAGGGGTAGGTAGATCAGAAACAATAAGGTTGGGTCAGGATAGAGCAGGGTTCAGAGTTTTGAACATAGAGTTGCTATGAGTCACAGGTGACTTGAAGGCACATAACATTAACAACAACAGCAATAACAAAAATTGAGTTAGTGTTACAGTGCAGGATATTACCCTGATAGTATACAATTTTTAGAAATAATATTCTGATTTTATATTTAATAAGTGTTTTTATTGTTGTTTGTTTACCTCCTTGCTTGCTTGCTTGATTAAATTCATTTCATGCTAAAACACAAACCAAAGTAGTTTTGATGTATTGGCAAAAGATCACCAGAAGCAGTATAACTGCCGTTTCTATGTTAAGTATCATATACATGTTTCTGTGTATATGGAAATCAAACATATATTTCCAGTCCAATCATAATTCCATTTTGTCTTTTTATAAATATACATCATCTACTACTTTTGAGGTAGATAATTATGATTAAATGTAAGCATGACCTTTTACTTATTCTTTATCCAAATTCTGATTCATTTTTGAAAAATTACAGCATTTACTATTTAATATTTTGTTTGCTTGATTTGTAGGATTCTGAACTCATTCCTTTTTTAAGATTAAGTTTTAAGTTATATAACTGCCTTGATCATAATAATCCTAATTATTTTGTAACCTTTTCCCCCAAGTACCACTCATTAATGAATGGATTACTATCTTTAGAAAATTTTCATATATTCTCTTTTTTCTGAACATTTCTGAATAGGGCCCAAGAATCATTTGGTGCTTTTACGAAGCAACCTTTCTCTGGTAACTTCTTCTATATCTCAATTTCTCATTGCTCTTGACTGGGAACCAACACATAGCTGACACTTCGTTGAGTTTCTGAGGCTTTAAATTGCAAAGGAGTAGATTGACCAGCAAACAGATAAAATCTGATTTCTGTGAAATAAACGGGATAATTTCCTTAAATATTTTTATTTCATAATAGAATTATGGGCATGATGGAGGTCAAAACATATTAGATTCTCTAAGAAGCTACGTTTTTCTGGATTGTTTTCAATTTTGTTAGGTACCTTCTAATCAAGTGTGACTTACAGTGACCCTCTGAACTGCCAACCTGAACCCTGCCGTACCCTGTGCTATCCTCATCATTTCTGACACACTTGAGCCCATTGCCGAAGTCACCATGTCAATCTATTTCATTGAGGATTTTCCTCTCCTTCATTGACCCTCCATCTTTCCAAGCATGATGTCCCTTTCCAAGGAATAGCCTTGTCTAGCTACATACAATGTTGTTTGGAATGAGAACAAATAGAAATCTCTTCCAGTCAGTTCGCTAGGTGGTTGTCCTACAGATTTCTTGGCACAACTCCGTGAGCACATCTAGGGCAGCATATGTTTTGTTAAAATTTATCAGTTGGTATTCTGTTAATTCCTGGGGCCTTCGTTTTTTGCCAATTCTTTCAGAGCAGCTTGAACTTCCTCCTTCATCACCATATGCTCTTGCTCATATGTTGTTTCAAGAAACTCTTCTCTGTCAACCAATTCCTTTTGGTACAATGACTCTGTATACTCTTTCCATCTTCTTTTAATACTTCCTGGATCATTTAATATTCTGCCCAAAACAACATTAAGTACTGCAATTCAAGGTTTGAATTTGTTCTTCAGTTCCTTGAGCTTAAGAAATAATAAGCAAGTTTGACCCCTTTAATATTCTGACTCCAGCTCTTTGCATATTTCATTATAATACTTTGTCTTCCCGTGCTGCCTTTTGAAATTTTCTTTTTGGCCCCTTACTATCTTGATTTCTTCCCTCTGCTTTGGCTCTTGGAATTCTAGTGCAATAGTCAGAGTCTCTATGACATCCATTTTGGTCTTTTCTTCCTCCTCTGTCTTTGCAATGACTTTTTACACTCTTCCTAAATGAGATCCAACAGTGTGGAAATTATCAAACAATATCATTAATATCACATGCAAGCAAGATTCTGCTGAAGAGTATAAAAAAATGACTGGAACAGCACATCAACAGAGAACTACCAGAAATGCAGGCTGGGTTTAGAAGGGGTCATGGTACTTGGAATATTGTAGCTAATGTTAGATGGACCTTGGCTGAAAGCAGGGAATACCAGAAGAATGTCTGTGTTTCATTGACTATGCAAAGGTATTTGACTGGGGATCACAACAAACTGTGGCTGACTCTGAGAAGAATGGGAATCCCAGAACACTTGATTGTGCCTATGGGAAACCTATAGTTGGACCAGGAGGCAGTCATCAGAACTGAGCAAGGGAATACTGCATGGTTCAAAATTGGGAAGCGTGTACACCAGCGATGTGTCCTATCTCCATAACTTTTCAATCTATATGCAGAACAGATTATATGGGAGGCTTGGCTCTGTGAGAAGAAATGCCACATCAGGATTGGAGGAAGACTCATCAACAATGTGTGTTGTGCAGATGACACAACCCTGCTTACTGAAACTGTGTAGGACCTCAAGTGCTTGCTGCAGAAGGTCAAGGACTTCAGCCTTCAATATGGATTGAAGCTCAATAACAAGAAAACAAAGATTCTCACCACAGGCCAATTGGCAGCATCGTGGTAACAGATTTAGTTTGCTTGGCTCCACAATCAACATTCTTGGCACCAGTAGTCAGGAAATTAAGACATATTGTGTTGGGAAAGTCTGCTATCAGAGACCTCACCAAAGTACTGAAGAACAATGATGTCTGGAAATTAAGGTATGCCTGATATAGGTTATGGTCTTTGCTGTCACTTGCTATGCATCAGACAGATGGACAATGACTGGGATGATAGAAAGAGAATTGACGCCTTTGAGCTTTGGTGTTGGAGAAAAGTGAGAAAAGTGTTGACTATGCCATGGACTGCTAAGAGAACAAACAGGTTCATGCTGGAGAGGGTGAAGCCAGGCTGTTCCTTGGAGACAAGGATTCTGAAGCTTTTTCTGACATACTTTGGACATGTGGCAAGGAGGGATCAGTCCTTGGAGAGGAAGTCATGTTTGGGAGGGTGGAGGGAGAGTGCAGGAGAAGACCCTCGATGAGATGGATTGATTCACTGACTGGTGTAATGAGGGTAGGTTTGTCAGTAACAGTAAGATTGGCACACAATAGAGCAGGGTTTAGGACTGTTGTACATAGGGTTGCTATGATGACTCAACAGCACATAACAAGATACATATCCAAAATATGAAAGACAAAGTTTTGCCATGTTTGCCTCCAAGGAGCATTCTAGCTTCACTTTTTCCAAGATATCTCTGTTTGTTCTTTTTGAAGTCCATCGGATAATCAGTATTCTTCTCTAACACTGTATCTCAAAGGTATTAATTCTTCTTTTGTAATCCTTATTCAGATCTTTGATGATTAAAAGGTGATTGAAAAGACCATGGCCTGAATCAAGCACACATTGTTCTTCAAATTGACATCATTGTTTTTTAACATTTTAGAGAGGTCCCTGACAGCAGCCTTGTCCAATGAAACATATCTCCTAATTTCTCAACTGCTGCTACCAAGGGTGCTGATTGTTGATCCAAGCAAGATTAAATTATTGACAGCTTCAATCCTTTCTCATCTATTACAATATTAACTGTTGGTTCTGTAGGGAGGACATTTATTTTCTTAGTGTTGAGATATAACCCATATTGAAGGTTGTAGTTCTTGATCTTTTGTAGCCATCATTTCATATCCTCATTTTCAGCAAGCAAAGTTGTGTCATCTGCATAATGCAGGTTGTTGATTCCTCTAATCCTGATGCCACATTCTTCATAGATTGTGGCTTCATGAATTATTTGCTCAGTATATAGATTGAATAAGTATGGAGAAAGGTTATATTCCTGACACATAACCTTACTGATTTTAAACTCTGTAGAGTTCAGAAAGCAGCTTCTTTGTCCAAGCATAGGTTACACATGAGCACAATTAAGTGCTCTGGGATTCCCATTCTTCTCAATGTTAGCCATAATTTGTCATGATCAACACAATCAAACACCTTACAGAGTCAATATAACACATATATTCTTCTGTTATTCTTTGTTTAAAGTCAGGATCCATCTACTACCACTAGTAATATCCCTGGTGCCACCACCTCATCTAAAGCCAGTTTGAACTTTTGCTAGTTCTCTGTAAATGTACTCTTCTAGCTATTTTTTAATGATCTTCAACAATGTTTTGCTTGCATGAGATATTAATGATAATGTTCAATAATTTTTACATTCTGTTGGATCACCTTTCCTGGGAATTGGGGACAAATATGGATCTCTTCCAGTCAGTTGGCCAGGTAGCTCTCCTTCAAATTTCCTGAAATAAACTGGCAGCACATCCAGAGCTGCATCTTTTAGTTGAAATATGTCAATTTGCCCCATCAATTCCTGGGGCATTAATTTTGTTATGCCTTCAGTGCAGCTTTAACTTCATCCTTCATTATCATTGACTCTTGTTTATAATAGTTTTTCAGAAATTTTTTATTGTCAACTAATTATTTTTCATGTTGCAATTCTGTGCATTCTTTCCACCTTCTTTTGATGTTTCCTTAATCCTTCAAGATTGTGCCCACAGCACCTTTCAGTATTGTAACTGAAAGCTTGAATTTGTTTTCTCAGTAGCCTGATTTTATTTATCTTTTTTTCACTTGTGCTGTGTTGACTGACCTCGTTACTGCTGGTGATGATGGTGATAGTTTTTTAGAACTCAGAGGACTCCTTTTTGCAAAATAACTTTTATTTCAAGGTTCTGATTTAATTGCAGCTTCCTCCTCAGGCTGCTCAGATTTATGAAGACTTCATTTCTGGAAGAGTTATACACTCTCCCTTTCTCTGTGCTAAATTAATAATACCTTTTCAAATGAAAAAAAAAGAAATAATGGGATTATAAGAAAATCAGTAGTAACCATAAGATTAAAAAGAAAAGTAACTGACCTTTGGAAATTTCTTCTCTTAAAATGAGTGAACTCCCCTAACCAGAAACTATCTAAACAATGAACTCCCTCCCCTAGCCAGGAGCTATACGAACAGTGAACTCCCCTAACCATGAACTATACCTTAAGTATTCTCAAGTATCTGAAATGGCAAACTTAAAAACAGATGTGGGAGGGAAACAAGTTATATAGATCCAAGATACATGACATAACTTAAACAGTAGATCCAAGACAGTTTCTACAAAGGACTTTTACTATTCATGACATTTAACTTTTCTTTAAAGGTTCAGAAAAATGAATTCATTCAAATGCGTTCTGCTCTTGCAAACTCTACTCTTACCTTTTGACTTTCCTTCTTCCTATTGTTATTGTTGTTGTTATGTGCCATTGAGTTGACCATGACTTATAACAAACCTATACACAAACCTCTGAACCCTGCTCTGTCCTGAGCTAATCCCTCTGTCTCTGACACATCTATCTTCAATAACCCAATTACTGTGTCTATCCATCTTATCCAGGATCTTCCTCTCCTGTTCTGTCCCTCCACCCTTCCAAGCAAGATACTCTTCTCCAAGGACTGCTCCCTACTGGCAACATGCCCATAGTATGTAAGACAGAGCCTCAAAATCTTTCCCTCCAAGGAGAAACTTGGTTTCACCCTCTCCCAGACATATCTGTCAGTTCTCTTGGCAGTTCATGGTTTGTACAGTATCTTCTACAGTATCACAACTCAAATGCATCAATCCTTATTCTGTCATTTTTTATCATTGTCCAGTTTCTGATGCAAATAATTGCAAAGACCATGGCTTGGATTAGGCACATCTTAGTCATTGCTCTTCAGTACTCTGGAGAAGTCCCAGACAGCAAATTTCCTTAATGCAATTCATCTTTTGATTTTTTTTATGAATGCAGCATTTGGTCTTTATTATCATTATTGTCCTTAACAGTTATGATTACCCTTATTGCTGGCCCTGATAATTTTCTTCTCCCTTTTTTTTATATTTTAATAAAAATTTATAAAGAATTTTTATTTCCATTACATTCATTGTTGCACATTTTCCTCCCTGTCCCCCCCCCTTCCCAGTTTGCTTTTTTCTTTGGAAAAAAGTTCTTTCATTGTTATATAGTCTCCCCTCCCCAGCTCCCACCACTTCACTACACCACTCTTATTCTGGACTCTTGTCATGTTAATAATACCTAATCATATATTCCTTTTATGCAGTTCTCTCCCTCATCTGTTTCAACACTGTGTACATTATTTCCCCCCTCTTTTCTGTCTTCTCTAAACCCCAATATCAGTCCTGTTCTATAACAGTGGCATAATGCAGTAGTTGTTTTTTTGTGACTGAGATATTTTACTCAGCATAATGTCCTCCATGGCCACCCATTTTCATGAGTTCTTTGTTTTTCAGTGTTGCATAATATTCCATTGTGTGAATATACCACAGCTTCTCTATCCATTCATTTGTTGATGGACACTTGGGTTGTTTCCAACTTTTTGCTATTGTGATGAAAGCAGCAATAAACATGTGTGTGCATATATATGCTTGGGTGGCATTTCTGATTTCTTTAGGATTTATTTCCAGTAGTGGAATTGCTGGGTCAAATGGTATTTCTATTTCCAATTTTTTGAGAAAGCACCATACTGCCTTCCATAGTGGTTGCACCATTTTACACGTCCACCAACAGTGAATAAGGGTTCTGGTTTCTCCACAACCTTGCCAACATTTGTTGTTTGCTGCTTTGTTTAATTTTGCTATTCTTACTGAGGTGAGATAATATCTCATTGTTGTTTTAATTTGTATCTCTCTTAGATCTAGAGATTTTGAACATTTCTTCATGTGTTTGTTTGCCATCTGAATGTCTTCTTTGGTGAAGTGTCTATTCATATTCTGTGCCCATTTTGCAACTGGGTTGTTTACCTTTATCTTCTTGCGGAATTCGAGTATTCTATAAATTCTAGATGTAAGTCCCTAATCAGATATGTAATTACCAAATTTTTTCCCCAGTCAATGGCTTCCCTTCTTACCATGTTGAAGAAATTTTTGGATGTGCATAGAAATTTGGTTCTTAAAAGGTCCCATTCAACTATTTTGTCCTTTCCTGGTTGTAGACTTTTCAGGATGCTTGGAAGAGTATTCAAGTTGTGGATTAGTGCTTCTAGGGTTCTTCCAAGCTTTTCTCTAACGAAGTTTATAGTCCTCGGGTTTAGTCCTAGGTCCTTGATCCACTTTGAGTTGGTTTTTGTGTATAGTATGAAGTGTGGGTCTCGTATGAGTTTTCTGCAGATGGCTTTCCAATTTTGCCAACACCATTTGTTAAAAAGGCTGTCATTTCCCCACTTACCTGATTTCAACTCCTTGTCAAAAATCAGTTGACCATAGGTAGACGGGCTGATTTCTGGGTTCTCAATTTTGTCTGTCATTGTACCAGTACTACTCTGTCTTGACCACCATGGCAGTGTAGTAGGATTTGAAGTCAGGGAGTGAGATCCTCCCATCTTGTTTCTCTTTTTAAGGAGTGCTTTGCTTATTCAGGGTCTCTTTCCATTCTAGATGAAAATGTAGATTGCCTTTTCCATCTCATTGAAGAATGGGATTGGTACTTGTATTGGGATTGCATTAAATGTGTAGATTACCTTAGGTAGGATTGTCATTTTCACAATATTGAGTCTTCCTATCCATGAACAAGGGATATTCTCCCATTTCTCCAGGTCTCTTTTTGTTTCTTGTAGTAATATTTTATAATTTTCTTTAAATAAATCTTTTGTGTTTCTAGTTAGATTTACTCTCAAGTATTTACTCTTGTGATTAGCTAATATGATGGGTATTGTTTTTCTTAGCATCAGTTCTATATTATCTTTGTCATTGTAGAGAAATTAAATTGATTTTTGTATGTTGATCTTGAATCCTGCCACTTTGCTGTATTGGTCAACTATGTCTAGTAGTTTTCTTGCTGAATCTTTAGGGTGTTCTAAGTATAGGATCATATCATCAGTGTAGAGAGATAATTTTCCCTCTTTTTTGCCAATTTAAATACTTCTTATTTTACAAGTGAATTTTATCAAATATTCAGAGAAGAACTATCACCAATTCTACATAAACTATCTCAAAAAATAGAAAAAGATGGAATTCTCCCAGACTCATTCTATGAAGCAAACATGTCCTTGATATCAAAACCAGGTAAAGACACTGCCAAAATAGAAAACTATAGGCCAATATCTCTCATATACATAGATGCTAAAATCCTGAATAAAATCCTGGCCAATAGAATCCACTGATACATAAAAAAAATAATTCACCATGACCAAGTGGGATTCATAAAAGGTATGCAAGGATGGTTCAACATAAGAAAAGCAATCAGTGTAATTCATCACATTAACAAAGCCAAGAACAAGAACCACACGATCCTGTCAGTTGATGCAGAAAAGGCCTTTGACAAAATACAACACCATTTCTTGATTAGAACACTCCACAAAATAGGAATAGAAAGGAATTTCCTCAACGAATAAAAAAGGATATACGCAAACCTGAGAGCCAACATTGTTCTCAATGGAGAGAAGTTAAAGGCATTTCTCTTGAGAATAGGAACTAGGCAAGGATGCCCACTATCACCTCACCTACTCAATATTGTATTATAAGCCTTAGTGGTGCAATAAGTCATCTTTTGATTTCTTGATGGCTGGTGCCAAGAGTGTTTATTATGGAATGAACAAACGGAAATTGTTAATCTCAATCTCTTCTCCATCCATTACAATGCTCCCAGTTGGCCCAGTGGTGAAAATCTTTGTCTTCTTGATTCTGAACTTTATTCCATATTCCAGACTACAGTTCTTAATCTTCTGCAGTAAAAGCTTTGGGCCCTCCTCAGTTTCAGCTAGCAAGATTATATCACCTGAATAACACAGATTGTTGATGAGTCTTTCTCCAATATGATGCCACATTTCTTTTAAAGTCCAGCCTCTCAAATTATCTGGTCCACATGCAGATTGAAAAGATATGGAGACAGGACACATCTCTGAAATTCTCATTTCTTGATTTTGAATCACACAGTGTATCCATGCTCTGTTCTGATGACTCCCTTCTGGTCTAAGTGTAGATTTCCCATAAGCACAATCAAGTGTTCTGGGATTCCCATTCTTTTTAAAGGTAACCACAATTTGTTTTGATTCAGACAGTCAAGTGACCCCATGAACAACAAATCTGAACCCTCTCCTATCTTGTGGCATCCTCATCATCTTTGACATGTTAGAGCCCACTGCTGTATTCACTGTGTCAGTCCATCTGGTTGAGGTCTTCCTCTCTCTCGCAAACCCTCTACATTTCCAGGCATGATGTGCCTATCAAATGAATAGCCTATCCTAACAAGATGCGCAAAATATGTGAAATGAAGCTTTGTCATTTTTGTCTCTACAAAGCATTCTTGCTGCACTTTCTTTAAGACATATCTGTTTATCCTTTTGGCAGTTCCAGATATTCAATACTCTTCTCCAAAACAACTCAAAGGCATTAATTATTATTCTCTCATCCTTATTCACTGTCCTGTCCTCAGATGCATAGCAAGTGATTGAAAAGACTATGAGTGAATCAGGTGCACCTTCATTTTCAAACTGATGTCATTGCTTCTTCTGTAATTTGGAGAGGTTCTTAACTGCAGACTTTCTCAACGCAATGCATGTCCTGCTCCCTTGACTTCTGTTATCAAATGTGTTAATTGGGAATCCAAGTAAGAAATAATAGTTGACAGTTTCAATCTCTTCTCCATTTATCATGATGTTGCCTATTGGTCCCTTGGTGAGAATTTTTGTTTTCTTGATGTTAAGATGTAATCCATATCGTAGGCTATAGTTCTTGTTTTTGTGCAGTAAGAACTTCAAGTCCTCCTCATTTTTAGCAAATTGTGCTAAAGAGTATTCAAAAACATAGAGAACCACCAGAAGTTAAGCGAGGAATATAAGAGGTTGTGGAACCAGGAACGTCATAGTTGGATGGGTCTGGTTGAAAACATAGAATACCAGAAGAAGGTCTACTTTTCCTTTAATGACTATGCAAAGACATTTGCCCGTGTGGATCATAACAAATTATGGTTAACAGTGATAATAACGGAAATCCCAAAAGACTTAATTGAGTTAATGCATAACCTATACCTACACCTACAAGCTCTTGTATGAACAGAGCAGGGAATACAACATGGTTTAAAATTAAGAAGTGTGTGTGTCAGGGTACTATCTTTTCTCCATATGTATTCAATCTGTATGCTGAGAAAATTATTTGAGAAGCTTGACACTATAAAGAAGATAGGGCATCAGGATCAGGGGAAGACTCATGAACAACCTACATTATGCCACCACTCTCAGTGCTGTTGTTGTTGTTGTTGTTGTTGTTGTTGTTATTGTTATTGTTATGTGTCATCAAACTGAATATAACTCATGTTGACCTGAAACCTGGGGTATCCTGTGCCAACCTCACAATATCTGACACACTCACACCTATCACTGCTGTCACTATGTGGATTGCTGTCACTGTTGTCACCAGGTGTATTGACTTCCTCTCCTTCACCATCCCCCCACTGTTCCAAGCACAAGGTCCTTGTCCAAGGAATAGTCTTTTCTAGTAACATGCCTAAAGCATGTGAGATGAAACTTGGTCATCACTTGCCTCCAAGGAACACTTTGGCTACATCTTCTCCAAGATATATTAATTTGTTCTTCCATTTTAGTTGTCCTATACGAAAAACAGAACTGACCCAGGATTTCTAAGCTTGTCAATTTTAACAGAAGCAAACTATATCTTTCTTCCACAGAGTGGCTGGTAGGTTTGAACCTCTGGCCTTTCTGTTAACAAGCTACCGTGTAATCACAGCTCCATAATTCATCTGTCCTAAAAAAACACACACACACACACCAAAAAAAAACAACCCAAAACCCAAAACAAAAAAACCAAAACAACAACAACAAAAATAACAACAAAACAACCCACTGCTGTAGAATTGTTTCTGACTCATAGCAACCCTTGTATGGGTTTCTGAGCCTGTAAATCACAAAGGAAGGAGTGCTTTCTCTCCTATAGAGTGGATGGTGAGTTCCAATCACTGATCTCTCTGCTGCTAGAGATTCCATGAAGTCCCACTTAGAGTCATAGAAGACCATCTATAAAAATTAACAAGATGAATCACATCTTCATATGAAATTTTAAATGACCTATAAAAGCCAATCAATAACAACATAAAAGACAAAATTTAGAGCACTTATGTTACCTTTTCCCAAGATTAGTGATTAATTTATTTATTGATTGGGAGGGTGTGTGTGTGAGAAAATGTGGGATTAGACAATGAACTGTTTCAATTTCAGATTTCTTATAAAGGTTACATAATTGAGACTGTGGTGTTCACAGAAAGATAAAGCAATAGATCAATAGAGTAGGATAAAGCATCTAAAACAAGATGCACATAAGTGGTCAATTGTCAAGACAGTGAGGGAAAAGGCAATCGATTTTTTTAAAATAATTTTTTTTAAATTTTAATGAAAGTTCACAGAAAAGTTAGATATTCATTCATTGTTGAACATTTTTACCCCCACTCTCTCCCTCCCTCCCCACTCCCCCAGTTCATTTTTAATTTTTTTAAAATATTCATTTATTGTTGCACCATTACTTCCCTCTCCCCTTCCTCCTAGTCCTCTTTGCAACGTATCTATTAATCTGGCCTTGTTGCTGTACATGTAATGAAAAGAAAATCCTTTTAAAAGTGACACTAGATAGAATAACTTTGCAAAAAATAAATAAAAATCAACCCTTACTCTATACTAAGTCCATTTGCAACACATTATAGGCCTAAATGCGAGAGTAAAAACAATGTTCTTTAGGGCATTGTCTGGTAGAAATTTCTGCAAATGTTAGCCATATATAACTACTGAACACTTGCAATGTGAGTAGGGTACTTGAAGAACTTAATTTTTTATTTTCTCTCATCTTAATAGACTTCACAGTAAGTCTAAACTGCTACATGTACAAGTGCCCATCATAGTGCACTTGATGTTAACCACAGGCTAAGAATCAATTTGCCTATCATATTAGAGAGCATGTTTCTAGAGGAAATCATAAAAGTTTTTAAAAATAAATAAATAAAACCACCCGAAATCTTCTGCCATTGACTTACATCTATTCTAGAGGACAGGAAGTGATGATGGTCTAGTGCTAAGGAGTTATGATGTCAACCCAAAGACATACTGTTTGAATCCAGCAGCTACACTGTGGGAGAAAGATCGACAATCTCTTTCCAAGTGATTTACAGCTTCTGAAAACCTGCAATAGGTTCAGCTATGAGTTGATTCTGACTTGGTGGCATGTAACAACAACATATTCTTGTAATACATGGTAAAATTTCCCTCCAATGTTCCCAAGGTTGTAATTTGTACAGAGGTAGATGCCCAACCCTTCCTTCTCCCGCGAGGCTGGTGAATTCACACTGTTGATTTTCAGGTTAAGAGCCTCGTATTTAAACTAGTGCTCCTCGAGAAAATCTTAGTGACTATAAATGTGGCATAGATTTCTGAAAAAAATATGTAAGAAACAAATTATGAAAGAAAATTAAAATCAGACATCATAAAAATTTTAAACTTTTTTCTTCAAAGACTATTATTATTGAATGCTTATGTCAAAGATTATATAGAATAATCCAGATAAAGAGAAGAAAATACAGAATACAATTTCAAATTCCCTTGAAATACAGACTTCTCTGTAGTCAAGAGAGAAAGATGGGCCCTGAAACTATTGCCCTGTGATAATATTTGAATCTTTAATCATAACATTACCTCACATCTTGAAACTAGGTAAAATTAAAGAATACCTGTATTGGAGATCCAAGATGGCAGCAGAGGCAGAGACAAGGTGGTGAGCTGCGGGAGCAGCAGACCACTTGGAAAAGGGCCATTATGACCCTCTACAGACTTCTGTTTATTGATAATTGAACAGTTAAACAGTTGATGACTGGTCTTCAGTGAGGATTGAGGCTCAACAACAGGAATTCAAGGATTTCCAAGGAAGAACGGGTGAGTGCCACAGCTCCCAACCCCCTCCCACAGAGCCCACAGTGCGTCTCACCACAGGTGCAGCTCCATGAAGCTCCCACAGCCGGAACCTATGGAATCCCTCACCCAGGATGGAGGGTGGGCACCGGGCCTCCCCAGGACTGGTGCGGTGGAGCCGCCACACTGCAGCAAAGTGTACTTGTTCCGAGGAGAATTCTTGGAGCCAAGATGGTGACGGCAGGGGAAGCGGGCCTACAATGGTCTCCCACACGAGATGAAGTGTGACCGCCAGCCGCCTGTGTGGGAGATGATGTGCGGGAGATGGCTTGCGCTTGCTGGCCACCCACATGGAAGATGGCACTCGTCCAGCAGCCACCTGCGTGGGGGATGGTGCACGCCCACCGGCTTCCCGCACATGGGATGGCGCGTGCCTGCCAGCCGCCCTTGTGGGAGATGACACTCGGGAAGTGGCTCGCGTCTGCCAGCCACTCGTGCGGAAGATGGCACGCGCAACCGGCGGCTGTCCGCACAGGGGGATGGCACAAGCCCGCCGGCTGCCCACAATCGGGAATCGCCCGCGCCCGCCAATCGCCCATGTGGGAGATGGTGCGTGCCTGCTGGCCATCCCATGCTGGGGGATGGTGCGTGCCTGCTGGCTGCCTACGCATGAGATGGTGCGTGCATGCCGAGAGATGAAGTGTGCCCACTGACCGGCTGCATGGAGGGATGGCGTGCACCCACCCTCACCAGCTGCCCGCACACGAGATGATGCCCCGCAGATCGCCTGTGCACGAGATGATGCGCACCCGCCAGCCATCTGTATGGGAGATGATACTTGGGAGATGGCTCGTGCCCACCAGCCACCCACGCAGAAGATGGCACGTGGCTGCCCACACAAGGAGATGGCTGTGCCTGCCAGTCGCCTGTGTGGGGGATGGCGCGCACCTGCTGGCCCACTGGCTGCCTGCGCACGAGATGACACGAGCACTCCGAGAGATGAAGAGCACCCGCTGAGAGATGATGCTAGCCCTCTGGTTGCCCGTGCGCAAGATGTCATGTGCCCGCCAGCTGCCCGTGCTGGGGGATGATGCACACCTACCCCTACCAGCTGCCTGCACACGAGATGACGTGCGCCTGCTGAGAGAGAACGCGTGCTTGCCGGTCGCCCACACACGAGATGATATGTGCCTGCCGGCAGCCCATATGGTAGATGACACGTGGGAGATGGAGAGCGCCTGCCAGTCACCTGTGCTGGGGGATGATGCGCGCCCGCCAGCCTCCTGCACGGAAGAGACGATGTGTGCCCCGCCGCCTGTGGGGGCAACGTGTGCCCCACCACCTGCAGGTTTGGGTTTCCTTGGAAAAGCAGAGAAGATGATTACCTATACAATGAATTGTTGAAAGTCACTGTGAGTTGTCTACTTGATGACACTTAACAG
>NW_006399780.1:2614537-2635197 GCF_000299155.1 Elephantulus edwardii | reverse complement strand
CAAGATCACCAGTAAGGTGATAAAGTGTCCTCCCTTTCCCCCTTCACATCAATGCCCCTGTTCAGCATGAAGAAGCCAGAGAGTCGGCATCCAGTTCCCAAATCAGTAAGACAGTTGATTTAACTACCATTGGAAAATGCTTGTCATTTTCCTGTAGCATCTTGTCCCCACTGGATCACTTCCATTTCCTTCACCTGCTCCCCCCACCAACCAATTTCTGCAGCTCTGCAACTGCATCCCTGCCCATCCTCACCCTTCTGCCCCCAACCCTCACCTCCTTGTACCACCAATTTGTTTTTTCCCAATAATTTTTTTTAAAAAGAATACCTGTATTGAGCTAACAACGGCAACTCTAAAGATTATGTAGGGAATTTAGGGGGCAGTGAGGTTTTGGTATTAAGGGAGAAAGAATTCCAAAAAGGAGAGTGAGAATGGTTGGAAACTTGATGAATATAATAGATGTCACTGAAATAAAGGTATATGTAGAAATTGTTGAGTTGATGAATGTTCTGCTGTTTATATTCTCAACAACAAAAATAAGATCAATTACAAAAAAAAGTTACCACAAGCAAAACTAAAACCCTAGTAAAAAAAAAAATAAATAAAGCCCTAGAAAACAAAAAATAATATTAGATTGATAAATGTGACTATAATAAAGCTCTTTCATCTGAATGAAAATTTACAGATCATATTTGGGTTTCATTCAATTATTCATAGGCATTTTGTTTAATAATATTAATTACCTCTGAATTATTATTAATTAATTAGACTAATTAAATCCTTATTGTATATTATATTTTCTTCTGCCTAACACCTCTATTTATTAATTTTGTACCCTTTTTCCTTCTTTCTTATTCCTGTTAATCCTCCAAGACTGATTTTATTCTGCATGTAAACCTTCCTTAGCATTTGTATTAGTGGTCTTATACATAATAATCCTTTTGTAACTGACTTATGTCACTCAGCATAACAAGCTATTTCAAAAGAGAACAAAAACATGGCTAAGAAAATAAAAAGGCAAGACATAAACTAATGAGAAAATACTTGCACAAGCAAGTATCTATCCTAAAATATATTAACAACTCTCAACACTCAATATTAAAAATATAAATGATTCAACAAAATGGGTAAAAATATTTGAACAATTATTTCTCAAAACAAGCTATATATATGATGAATGAGCAGATGGCAAGTTGTTCCATATAATTTGTCATTAAGAAAAATCAAATGAAAACTACAATGAGATAATACTACCAACTCCACAGTTATTTCTGGTTCACATCAATAAGACAGAGTAGAACCATCTCACAAGATTTTCTAGGAAATAAATTTTTACAGAGCCAAACTGCTAAGTCTTCCGCCTGCTCAGTGGCTTGTATATTGAACTTGCCAATCATCCACTCAGCAGTAGAGGGTTCAACCACTGTACAACCAGAGCTGTTTGTGACACTACTGTTGTTGTGTATCTTCAGAACTGACTCATAGCTGATCTACCAGCAGGTTTTAAGAAATTGTTAATCACAAGGGAGGAGATTGTTCATCATTCTTCCACTGAGCAACTGATGGATTTGAACCATGTGCCTTTGGTATTTCAACACAGCTTCTTACCACTAGACCACCAGAGCTTCCTTGTGTCACTACTACATATCCACAAGTACGGTAAAAATGTAAAAGTAACTGTTTTTGTAGTTATAGTATAAATGAAACTCATCTATATGCCTGCAAAATAGTACAAGCAGTTTGAGAAAGGGTTGCAGTAATTTATTTTAAAAGGCAGACATGTGCACAACCAGAGAAGCACAAAAAAAAAAAAATCTGTGATCTCCTATTAAATCCCTGTGTGCATCAGGAATTTCTTCCAGTAGGGCAAAAAGAAAACCTGCAGAGGAGGAAAAAACATTTTACAATGACATTTGAAACTAGAGTCTCATAACAAAAGTTTACAAAATACTACAGGACCTACACACACACACACACACACACACATACACACACAAACTGATAACCCATTCACACAATGGTCAAAGGATGTGAAAAAACGTCACAAAGGCAGATATTCAGATGGCTAACAAACACATGAAAAAATGTTCAAAAATCACTGGCATTAAGAGAGATGCAAATCAAAACAGCAATGAGATGCCATCTTACCTAAATAATAGAGGCAAAGTTTAACAGGACAGAAAGCAATAAACGTAAAAATCTCCTATGATCAAGCTATTGCACTGCTAGGAATATAACCCAAGGAGATTAGAATTGAGACACATGAAGATAATGTATACCTATGTTCATAGCAGCATTATTTACAATAGCAAGAAAACAGAAACAACCCAAATGCCCATTAACAAATTAATATACTGAGAAATTCGGGCACATTCACACAATGGAAGACTATTCAGCACTAAGGAATAAATTGTGTAAAATAATATATAATATGGAAAATCTAAAGAGCATTACACTGAGTGAATTAACTTAGTCTCATAAAGACAAATACTGCATAAAACCATTACTGTGAAAATAGAAGGATAACTAGTAAGATGTGTATAAATATCCAGAAGAAGAAAGGGGTGGAAAAAGATAAAGGTGGAAACACTAGGATAACAGAGTTTAGTGGGCAGATTGGGATTTGTGTGCAAGTGTGTGTAAAGGAATAGGAAAGATTCAATAGGAACTTGAAAAGATGGAGTAATAAAAGGCATAGATCAATAGTTATTAATTACATAAAATATACTGTATATGAATGATTAAATAAAATAGAATGTAAATGAAATATTGTATAAACACAATTCCATGAATGAAACATAATATAAACAATTATTGTGTAAAAACCAAGTAAAAAATTTTTTAAGTTAGACATGACCTACCATGTGACAAAACCATTAGATATTTATCCACAAAAAATGGAAATTATAAATTCATAAGACTTACACACAAAGTTCATACCAGACCTAAACTGGAAACAAATGTCTATCAATAAGTGAATGCATAAAAATTGTGGCATATCTATTAGATATAATTCTACTCATTAGAAAGAGAAATGAATTATTGATATATGCTACAACATGGACTCATCCTGAAAGAAAAACCAAAAGAATACTTACTAAATGATTCTATATGTATATAATCCTAAAGAATACAGACAAGCCTTCAGTGACAAAAATAGGATTAGTGCTTGCCTTGGAGACAGAAAGAATGAGACAGGAGAGAGGTTTTACAAAATGAGTAAGGGAATTTTTTAAGATGATGGACATTTATACCGTCAAATGTGATAACTTAATGAGTATAAACATTTGTGAAAATTTATCAAACTGTGAATCTAAGACATGTGCAGATTATTATATATCATATACAGCTCAAGAAACTGTAGAATTATAATTTGAACTACTCAATAGCAAAATGTGAAGTTGTTGTTATGTGCCATTGAGTTGACTAACACTCATAGTGACCCTATTTATAATAGCTCTGAATTCTGCTCTATCCTGACCCAATCACAGTATCTTTGACACACCTGCCATTATTACCCCAATTATTCTGTCAATCCATCTCTTCTGGGGTCTTCCTTTCCTGCACTGGCCCTTGACCCTTCTAAGCATGATATCCTTCTCCAAAAACTGTTCCCTCCTGGTTCAATGCCCAAAATATGTGAGAGGAGTCTCAAAATCCTTGCCTCCAAAGAGGAGCTTGGTTTCACCCTCTTCAGGACAGATATGTTATTATTCTTGGCAGTCCATGTCATGTTCAATAATCTTTTCCAGAACCACAACTCAAAGGCACCAATTATTCTTCTGTCATCCTTAATCATTGTCCAGTTCTCTGCTGCACAGCAAGTAATTGTCAAAATCATGGCCTGGATCAGGCACACCTTAGCCTCTAGACTGACAAACATGCTCCTCAGCACTCTGGAGAGATCCCTGCCAGGAGATTTTCCTAATGCAATTCGTCTTTTGATATTTTTGACTGTTCTTGCTAAGAGTGTTGATTGTGGAATGAGCAAGCTGAAATTATTAGCAATCTCAATTTCTTCTCTATCTATTGTATGCTGCCAATTGGCCCAGTGGTAAGAATCTTTTTTTTTTTTAGGTTCGGCTTCAATCCATATTGCAAACTACAGTTCTGAACCCACTGCAGCAAATGCTTCAGGCCCTCAGTTTCAGCAAATAAGGTTGTTCTTCAGTTCTCATGCCACATTCCTCCTTATAAAGTCTAACCTCTAAAATGATTTGTTCTGAATACAGATTGAAAAGGTATGGAGACAGGACACATCCTTGTTGCACTTCTTTTCTGATTTTGAACCATGTAGTGTTTCCTTGCTCTGTTTTAATGACTGCCTCCTGGTCCAAGTATAGGTTTCACATATGTGAAATTAGAAGAAAAAATGTCCCAAGAGAAGAAACATTTTTAAGCTAAAATTCTATGCCTAGTTATGCTGCCAATTTCAGTGTTGTCTAGATAACTAAGAGACATAATCTGTAAAATAAAGGAATAAATAAGAAGGAGAAAATCAAGAGAGTCAGAAAATTGAAAACACATGGCAGAAGAGGTAAAGCAATACTAGCTAGGATGAAGTGATAGCATCCAATTTGCTTTGGAGTAAAAAGACCAACACAACTGCAAGGTTTCACCCAAGAAATACTATGAATTGAACAATGATCTTCAAAAAAGATATGCTGAATTTTCGGTGCTTGTCAATGTGAATGAGATCCACTTCTGGGTCATCAAAAGACCAGTGCTCTTCACAGGAAAGATGAAGTAAGGATCATCTGCAAGCCAAAGAACCAGGCCATGGCCAAGGCTACTGGCAAGGAAAGGAGCTGTACAGTCAAGTTCCTCATTTGAACTCTCAGTTTCCAGAACCCTGAAAAAAATAATTCTAGTTCTTTAAAGCTACTCATTTGTGGTGTTTGTGTTACTGCAAGTTATAGGAAAACAAGATAAAATTCCTGATACGGTTAGCCTTGCAAAGAGTAAAACTCAAAGTTGTTTAAAATACGATTGGGGAGTTTATAAAGAATTTGTGGTAGAAATAGAAAATTAAGTCAATGAGTGACAACTCTAACAAAACAGGACCATTATCAGCTTCACAGAGCACTACAAGATTTAACATGAAAGGAGAAATCACTGGGTTTGGCCATGAAAGTACTTCTATGTTCCTCAAGTTTATTTAATAAGACAAAAACATATGTAATTAAAATTATAAAAATCTTTTGAAAAAGATGCATATTTAGAATGATCTCTTTCAAATTGAGCATTTTCTTATGTGTATTTGATGAGCATACAAATGTAAAATTAATTTTAATTATTTGGAGAAGAAATATAAAATATAAATCAAGAGAATTGGGGGGAAAGGCATACAAGAGTTCTAAAACATCACAATTAAACTTCAGTTAGTCTTCCTACCCTAACCAAATAAAAAAAGTAAACCTAGAATTTTGTTTTTAGTGTAACTATAAAAACTCAGGTTGACTTCCTTTATTTTTAATCCATTTCTTTAACTACTACCTCCACATATTGCTTTCACTGACTACTTTTATCATGATTTTATATCATCATTACCTTTATTACTATTATTATTTCAATGGTTCTTATATAATAACTGGAGAAAAAAATAAGTTGTCACTTATTTAATTTTACTTGGAAGTAGCAGTCAAGAAATCAAGTGGCTTATTGCATTGGGATAATCTGCTACCAAGGGCCCTCTTTAAAAGATAAAGAGCAAGAAAGTCACTTTCAAGACTAAGGTGAGCCTGACCCAAACCATAGGATTTTCAATTGTTTTGCTATTCATATGCATGTGGAAGTTGGGCAATGCAATACTGATGAAGAATTTATGCTTATTAGTTGTGGTGTTGACAAAGAATATTCAATGTATCACGGAAGAAATACAGAAAGAGTATTCCTTAGAATCAAGGATGGTGAGTCTTTGTCTTGTGTACTTTGGGCATGTTATCAGGAATGACCAATTCCTGTAGAAAAATATCATGCTTGAAAAAGCGGAGGATTAACAAAAGAGGAAGGCTTCTAAATGAGATGAATTGACACGGTGACTGTACCCATGGGCTTAAGCACAGTGGACAGTGAAAGGATGGCATAGGATTGGTCAGGGTGGCGTTTGTTGTACATGGGTTTGCTATGAGTCAGAAATGAGTAGAAGGTGTCTAACAATAACTAACTGCGTACGGTCCACAACACCCAGAAGTAGAAACATTTTGTCAGCAGATGGTTTGCCTAGCCAGAAGAAAATTCAGTATTCTAAAAGAATTGCTTTTCTTAGAATTAATAAAATGAAATCAAGAAGTGAAATTGAAGGTGATTTTAAAGCAATTTGTTGATGCTCAAAACTATTAGTATCTTTTCAGAAAGTTGATAGAAATCTTAATGTTGGGAGTATTTTAAACTAAAATAGAAAAAAGCCAAAGAACAAATTTTAGCAGTTCATTACTTATAAGTTGGTATTAATGCTGAGTTATATAGATTCATATTTTGTTATATTAATATGAGTTATAGTAATATACCCATAGCTGAACTCGTTGAGTTTTTTAGAGGCAGGAGGATATTGCCCATCCTTCTCCAGCAGGACAGCTGGTAGATTTGAACTATGTGACTTTGGAATTGCAGCGCAGCTTCTTACCACTAGACCACCAGAGCTCCCTAACAACAATATTAATATGAGTAAAATATTACTATAAAGATTTTCCTTTTCATTCTCTTAAAAAAGTTAGTAAGTCATTTCTATTCAGCCAGAGAATACTAAAAGAAAGGTATCCCAAGAGTTTTAGAATACCACTAGAAAGGTATATTAACCACTGATAATGAAAGAAATGAAATAAAATTATCCTCTTATCCACTTACGGAGGGGAAATTGGATAAAGTTTCAAAAGTAGTTTAACCAATATTTTATTATTCAAAATGAACATGTCATCTGTAGTAGCTATTTTCAGGAAAATAAAATTGTATTTAAAATGGCAACTCAAATTAAATTATAGAATTGTATTAAACTAGACTATGAACAAAAATAGATTTGATCTTAGAAACTATAAGTTCAACACTCATTTGAATAGCATACATTTTTACAATACTCCTAAGTGTCTCATTGAGTTCCAGGTCAAAAGAGACACCTAACACTTCTGTTAGTTAAATGTTGTTGTAGAATGGCATTGAGCAACCCTATGAACAACAGAGCAAAACTTGGTCCTATCTGTCACCATTTTAACTATTCTGTTAAGGGTTGTTGTTGTGTGCCATGGAGTTGGGATCAACTCCGAGCTGACCCTCTAGTGGGTGTTTAGAGACCACACATCTCATGGGAGGAGCTTGCCTATCTTTCTGCTAAGGAGCAGCTGGTAGATTGAAATAGCCTGCCTTTGCATTGGCAGCACAGTTGCTTACCCACGGAGCCACCAGAGCTCTCTTTTGTTGCATACTAAAGTCCAGGTACTAGCACATATATTTCTTTCTTACAAGTTTAGTTGTGGTATTAGTTGCAATCAAGGTGATTCCAGCACCTAGTATGCACAGTACAACTGTACTCTGTAGGGTTTTCAAAACTGTTGTTCTTTTATTATATTATTATTAATAATTTTAATGAAAATTTACAGAGATTTTGGATTCTTCAGGCCTTCCTGCCAATGTGTATCTGGACGGGTTTGCTTCATCAACCTTTTAGTTAGCAATTTAGTATTTAGCCATAATGCTGGGCCATTTATAAACATATTACACACACATTTTGAAACAAAAATAAATACTTCAACTTCTTCCTTTAGAAATCACAATGATGTATTGACTTGCTGGGTACTATGTAACATATGAAACCTTGAAATCAGATTAGGTATGAACACTCTCATTGCCTGTCCCATGTTCATTTTCCTAATCACCACAGATATAACTGCTCAAAACCCATTTTCACAAAGGTACCATGCAATCAGGAAGAACTTAGTGACAAGCTGATGTTGAAACGAGGCACTGTCTCAAGCTAGTAGTTTACATACTCATTGCCTTCTAGTTGATTCTAACTCACAGTCAATCTCTAAAAGAGGAGACTGTCCCAAAGTCAACTTTGTCCCATTTATCATGATGTTGCCTAATTGCCCAGTGGTGAGGATTTTTGTTTTCTTGATGTTGAGATAGGTTACATCTCAACTTCATAGATAATTGCATACATCATGCTTGGAAGGGTAGAGGGATAACACAGGAAAGGAAGATCCCAGATGGAATGGATTGACACAGTAACTGGGGTCATTGGGGTAGGTGTGTCAGAGACATTGAGACTGGCTCAGGATAGAATAGGGTTCCGAGCTATTGTGTATAGGGTAGGTATGAGTCACAGGTGACTGAATGGCACCTAACAACAACAACAACAAAATACTAACATACAAACTCATATTCATATAATGCCTAAAATGTATTAATATGTTTTTTTCATTTCAGTATTGAATGCTCCTGACACTAGGATTTCAACCTACCTATTAAAAAAACACACTGATTTACTAGTTTTGACCATGAGAAAGATCATGCTTTAAGAGTTACCCTGTATTTATTTCTTTTGATGAATTAATATAAGTAATTCTATTCCAATATATTATTCCTTTTTTAGTACAAGATTTTCTTCTTTCTGTGCACACCATCTGATGATAAAATGTATGTAGCTCTGGGTATTGCATGTAATACATAAATAATATTTATATAGCATTAGTCATAATTATAGTTTATTAATAGTAATAATAGTAATAAGCATAGATTTGAAAAGTTCAAGAAACTCCACCTTATCCACTATTCACTGGGCCTATTTAGCTGGATTGATATTATCCTTTGAAATTAAGAGTTAACAAACAAAGGCAATACTATAATCTCCAGGAACTTAAATGCATTTGTTAAATCTTTATCCTAAACTTACTGCTAAAGGTCAAGGACTGTAACCTTCAATATGAACTGAAGCTCAACATCAAGAAAACAAAGATTCTCACCACTGGGCCAATTGGCAGCATCATTATGGATGGTGAAGAGATTGAAATTGTTAACAGTTTTAACAACGATGTCAGCTTGGAGACTAAGGGGCACCTGATCCAGGCTGTCTTCGCAATTACTTGCTATCCATCATAGAGCTGGACAATGGCTAGGGGTGATAGAAAGATAATTGATTCCTTTGAGCTCTGGTGATGGAAGAGTGTTGAATATACCATGGACTGCTAGGAGAACAAACAGATTCATCCTGGAGAGGGTAAAACTGGACTGCTCCTTAGAGGCAAGGATTCTAAGCTTTGTGTGACATACTCTGTACAGGTTACAAGGAGGGAGCAGTCTTGGAGAGAGGCATCATGTTTGGGAGGGTAGGAGGACAGCACAAGAGAGGAAGACTGGAATCCAAGATGGCGGCGGAGGCAGAGACAGCGTGGTGAGTTGCGGGAGCAGTGAACCACTTAAAGCAGGGCCATTATGGCCTTCCACAGACTTCAGCTTATTGATAATTGAACACTTAAACAGTTGATGACTGGCCCTCAGTGAAGACTGAGGCTCAACAACAGGAATTTAAGGATTCCCAAGGAGAAATGGGTGAGTCTCATGGCTCCCAAACCCCTCCCCCCCCCAGAGCCTGTGCCGCGCTGCACAGCCGCTGCAGTTCTATGAGGCTTCCACAGCTGGAAGGAATGGATTCCCTCACCCAGGATGGATGCTGGGCACCGGCCCTCCTCAAGACTGGTGCAGTGATGCCACCACACTGCCGCAAGGTGGACTTGGTCTGGAGAGAATTCTTGGAGCCAGGATGGCAGCTGTGAGGGAAGCAGACGCCCTCTGGCCGCCCGCACAAGAGGGGCCGCGCACCTCCCGCAGGCCTCCCATGCTGGGGGGGGGCACCCCGCTGACCTGCGTAGGAGGTGGGGGATGGGATGCATGCCCACCATCTGCAGGTTTGGGTTTCCTTGGACAGGCCAAAGAAGACGATTACTTATGCAATGGATTGCTGAAAGTCACTGTGAGTCTGATGACCTTAACAGTGGCAGCATGCACAAGAGGACCGACATCCTAAATGCACCACATATTTTGTTCTGTTGAATGCTTCTGCCAAAAGATGGTTAGACCTGGGGGGGAGTCTATTCACAATTCTCAAGTTCCCTTTATCACATATAAAGGGGGAGGGTAGTGACACCTACGTCAAAATATAGTATGACCATTTATGTGGGGGGGGGGGGTAAAAGTGGCAGTGCTGGAATTGGAAACACTATCCCTGACCACAGAGTCCTCAGTCAGGTGAGGGGACCAGACTGGGGTAGGGGCAATTGGAGGGGGAGTATACCAGCCAGCGCCTGGGGGGTGTTGCCTTGCTCGGGATGGGCTGCCCTCGGCCCCCGGCTCGGGGCCAGCTGTCGCAGCCCTCAGAGTGAGCTCCTCAGTCTCCAGATTGTGCCATCTGACCCCTGGGTGGGGAAGGAGAAAAAAAAAGAATGCCTAGGGTATCCAATGTTACCTAGGCCACCTTCTGCCACCCCCCCCCCCAGTAAACCTGAAAGCAACACTCTGAAAGCCCTTCTATTTGTAACTCACAAGTTTGTTCTCTCTAGGTTTGCTCCCTTTCCTACAGGTAACCTTAACACTGAGTTTTACTCCAGAATTGACCCTGAACCCAGTGCCAGTGACAAAAAGGAAATACAACTGACAGCTAAGGAAGCAAAGGAGGATGGAGCCTCTGGGTTCAACCAGCCATCCCCACTGGACCCACCTGGGAAAACACTTTGCAGTCCAGAGGGGAGCAAATGACAGGACAATATCTTCTAACAGAGCAAGAAGGCAAGCAGCTTTAACCCAAGACCACCAGTAAGGTGATAAAGTGTCCTCCCTTTCCCCCTTCACATCAATGCCCCTGTTCAGCATGAAGAAGCCAGAGAGTCGGCATCCAATTCCCAAATCAATAAGACAGTTGGTTTAATTACCATTGGAAAATGCTTGTCATTCCTCTGTAGCATCTGGTCCCCACTGGACCCTCATCATTTCCTTCACCTGCTCCCCCCACCGATCAAACTGTGCAGCTCTGCAACTGCATCCTGGCCCATCCTCACCCTTCTGCCCCCAACCCTCACCTCCTTGTACCCCTAATATGTTTTTCCCAATTAAAAAAAAAAGAGAGAGGAAGACCATCGATGAGATGGACCAATTCAGTAACTGGAGTGATGGGGGTTTGTGTATTAGAGACAATAAGGTTGACACAAGCTAGAGAGCAGGGTTTATGGCTCTTGTACATAGGGTTGCTATGAGTTGCAAGTGACTTGACGGCACATAACAACAGTCCTAAACTTAGCTGAAAGTTATATTGGAATTTGTAAATTATCGATATAAATGTAATCTCATGTATTTTCTCTCATTATATCCTATTTAAAATTTTCTTATATGCTACTCAAATAGATGTTGAGGTTTTATCACAATCATACCTTAATCCAAATATCTTGAAAGATACTTTATTATCAGCAGAAAAGGCAGGAACAACCACAACGCTGAAATGATGATATATAATAATTTCAATTGCTTAAAGTTTCAGTCTTCTCCAGTTGCATAGTAACTTCTAAGCAACTTAAATTTCTTATTGTAACAAGTTTTTTAACAATAAAGTATACCCATTTCACAGATGGCAATGTTAAAAATTACTATATAATATACTGTGATTATAATTCTATCCTCTATCAGAGTAAGTTGATGTAATTTACCTCATCTGCACTTTTAATTGGTGCTTTGCTTGCTTTTCAAATGCCATTAAACCACTCTCAACTAGTTAACATAAATGTTTTGGCCCACATTGTGTTCACAACATTGCAAAGAGCTAATCCATGTAAATACAAATTAGAAAATAATAAAATAGATTGTCAGGTTTTGTTTCATCTTTTTAATCATCCATTATTTTTAGAGAGAAAAAAATTTGTAGTGCATACTCCTCTGTTTCTACTTTAGCAAAGTAGAAAAGCATTTCCAGTCAAATAGAACAACTAATTGAGAAATGGAAAACATCTATAATCACTCAGTTCTTTTCATTTTTATGATTCTAATAATCTCATTGAAATTTTTTATTATCTCACTAATTTTAATTTTTTCCAAAAACTACCTAATTTGAACCAGAAGGGAGTGACCTTGCAAATAATAAATTGTTACTCCAATATAAATTGTTCAGATATAGTCTCAGCATCCTACCACAGGAAACATCCACGATTTTATCCCTTAATACAAGTTTCCCAGAGTCTTCTATAAGGCTGCCTCACAATCATCTGGGGTGGTGTGAAATTATAGATCTGAGAGTCCTCTTGGAACCCATGAATCTACACATCAGGGGCTTTAGGTCTGAAAAATCTACATTTTTAACAAGTTTCCCTGATTCTTATGCACATAATGCTGACAAAACACAACTCTAATATATACATCTCTGTTAAGTCTATATCTCTGACCACCAAAATAAAAATTGAACAGCCAAGCCATACTCTACTCATTTTATAATCTTTGTCCATCCATGACAAAAACATAAGCAAGTTGTACATCTCAAAGAAAGACCAGCTATCATGAATGAGTATTTAACAGTAAAATGAAGTCCCAGTTTCAATTTAAGTTTTATTTTCTCTACAAAGCCTTTGATGGTTCCCATAGATTTGGTAAAAAACGCTTTCATGGTATCAGGTATGTACCTCGATCACAAGTTTTAACACTTGGTGTTGTACTTGCCTGTGTGATAAACAGCTCCTTGAGGGTTGGGCCACATTGAGTTGATCTTCATAATGCTTAATTCTCACCTCATGGTACAGCCTCCCACGTAACATGCACTCAATTCCTGGACAAAACTGTCTGTCTTCTTAACAATGTTTGCTGAACAACTGAATGAATGAATGAATGAATATGCTGATTGTAAGTAACCCTAAAGGGAAATCATTATTAACATGGATCAATGGGAAGAGTGTGGTTTGTATCATTTTAACTGTTTCCTACTTAGACTGAAATTAGTATATGATGCCATAATACTCTATTTTACTATGCCTGAGTTAACCAAGGGTTCAAATGCCATTACCTCAAATGACCCTTAATTGGGGGTTTACTGTTTGCCAGGCCTTGCAAGCACATTAGATAACTAATTCCAACTATATTCCTATGAAGTTGGTATTACTATTTTCTTTTTGCTTATGAGAAAACAGACTCAGATGTAAGGACATTTGCTCAAGTACACAGACTATTCTGTGACAGCGACAATTAAACACTTCCATTCTCTCTGCCCCCGAATTCTATGTTCATTTTCATATTGCTGTACTGCCATTTAGGAGAGACCAGAAACAGCATCAATACTGTATTGACTAATTTCTCACATTGATTCTAGCTTTTGTTTTGAAAACCAGTGTATCATTTCCCTGTGAGGTATGAATACAAATGGTCATTTTTCACATGGATAAACCTCACTTTTCTGTTTAATTTCCAGCACAAAGAACAGAGCACTTGCTTTTCCATCAACACTGTAGTTAAATTGACCACTGAAACTTGCTTAAGTTTGAATTACTTAAATGGACAAGATTTCTCCATTCTTTTCTAGGGTAATAAGTGTTCACCTAGATTTCATCCTATACCATTACCCAGAAATTTTGAAAAAGATAGATTGGCCTCTGCTTTGAATTTTTCAGATTGCTCTTCAAATCGCTATTCCACCACCCATGGGTTTGATGTACCTGTAAGGTGCCTTATAGATTCCGATATTCATTCATCTTGTGGAATTCTGGGCCAGTCCTTTAGATGTCTAAGACTCTCATTTTTGTATCTATGAGTGCGCAGGGCTAACATAGAGTGCTATTGCTGCCACTAGAGATTATCTCTAGTTAGCATTTCCGGGGTGCTCAGAGAGAAAACAATGTCTGGGTGATGACTCTTGTCAGTTTCCCCATTGTCAAACCCAATCTTATGTTCCTCTACACTCTCACAATATTTCCCCATTGGGAACATGCCTGACATTGCAATTTCTCAAAACTGCAGCTCTGCAGTGAATGCCTAATTCCTGAAACTGCAAAATCTAACAAAAGCTGATTTTTTCCACTGATTTGACTGGTGGACTATTTCGGGGCTTTGCATGTGATGACCTGCTGTTCTTCACAAACAACATCTTTAATGTACTCACATGGTTGTTCTGAAGGGCCTGAGGGCAATTAAATCCTTGCAAGCTGCCAGTGGGGCATTCAGAATGACTCCTACGGGTGCAGAGTTTCAGTAGCAGACAAATTTCCCTCATAGGTTATACTTAGCAATTTATCAGGTAGCAATCGGTGACATGATTTTGAACCCAGATCCTATTTACTCCTATAGTGCATTAATGATGTCCTAAAACTATAGGTGGGATGTGTGCCAGTTCACTTCCAGCTATTGTTCTGTCTTGTGGGACATTTCTTTGTTGGTTTTTTTTGTTTGGAGTTTTTTTTTTTTTTTTTGCTTTTTTCAAACAGCCTCTTTTATTTGTATTTTTTTTTCTAATTTGTAGATGAACAGTCAACTTAGAGGGAAATATGCCAACCCTCTTAAATTTTTAAAATTGTCAAAATGAATTTTCTTTGCATCAACTATTTATTTGTCTTCCTTACAAGTTTTTCATACTTGTTGAAGCTCTTGATAATGTGATTTCAGAACAGACTTTCAAACTTGCTGCTAAGCAAGTCAATTTCTCTACGTTCTTTACTTCTCACCTCCCTCTGATATTTCACCATCCTCTCCCCCTACTTCAATTTCCATTTCCCTACAGATATGAACAGCATCCTGGTGTAAGCTCAAACAAGTGTGGCGATCCTCTATACTGGTGGAAAATGGTGTAAAAAATCAATCTTAATACTCACTCCCCCAGATGGCTTTACATATGCTCACAAATAGTCTGAAGTTAAATGTTTTAACGAAAAGCAAATAAGGTTCTATTTCTTGGAGAGTCTGGGGGAGAAAGAGAAAGAAAGGGAGGATGAGAGAATTTGGTCTTTTTGTTTTGTTTGTTTCTTATGGAAATTGCACTGTATTTACATCAGGTCCTCTTGAGGTGAGTCTATCAAGCACTCTGTAGTCTTCCACCCAGAAGAGGAACAGGGAAGACAGCCCAAGAAATGAAATCGAAGGTCTTTCCCCAAAGGAACTGGAATTTTGACGGCCAGGTGATGTACCCTGCAAAGCACCAAGTCCGTACCCCTGAGGTGGCTAATGATGGCACTTGCATGTGCACCTCTCTTTCACGCTGTGTCCACTACAGTGCATCATTTTAGCGGGGCACCGCCCAGGGTAGGGGTCTGTTAGTTCTTTGCCTTCCTCCTTACACCGTCTTCTCACTCTCTCATCCCTAGATTGAGAAGAGGGTGAGGCCTCCCTTCCTCTTCCCCCCATTCTCCTCCTCTCTCTCACTTGTTGCTGTAGAGCCCTGAGATGTGTTTGTTCCGCTGGCTGATTGTAAAAGGGTTTGACTTGCAACTGACCTCAGGGTCAGGACTTTCTCTCTACTAATCCTGCTCTCTTTAAACACAAAAACACTCTGCCCTCTTCCCTCACATCACTCATCTTAATCCCCCCTCTAACCCCCTCTGCCGACACCCTGGTCTCTGAGGCAGTGGTGTGGACTGGGCGGGGGCTTCCCGTCTACAGGCCTCCAGGACCGTGCTTTGGACCCAACGCCCCCTCCTGCCCCCCGCAGGACGAGGGGACCGAGAAGACGGCAATGCGGTGGGAGAAGAATGGGCTGATCCCCAAGCACCTGCTTGACCCTGACACGAAATCTCAGAGAAAGCGTTCTGTCCTGTCCCGAGGCTGGGCCGGGACAGACGAAGAGGGCGACCGGCAATGAAGGGGAGGAAGGAAGAGGGAAGAGAAAAAAGACAAAGGAAATAGCTGGGGAACACACAGAAAGAGAAAGATGTGAAAATCAAGTCGGTATTTGGAGACCGACAAAGAGAGGCGTGAATAAAGGAAAAGTGGAGGAAATGAAGAAATAAACTCTAGTGACAGGGACGAGGAGGGACTAGAAAAGTGGAGAGGGGAAGTGGCGTGGGAATGAGGATGGAAAGGCCAGGAAATACCAAATTGTTACAGGGTTCAATCCTGAGTACACAAAAAGAAAGTGGCAGGTACAGAGTGGGGGAAAGTGTGCTTGAACCCAGGCAGGGAATGGGAACCACAGGGCCTGGAAAAACGCAGGGCTGCCTGAGCGGAGGGCGAGTCGGTGAGTTCAGGGCTTGGTGGCCCAGGACACTGGCCAGAGAGCCAGAGCCCCCCGCCAGGGACATCGCTTTATTTCTCCGGGGGGCCGAGCCAACAGTTCAGGGGCGCCCTGCCTCCTCCAGGCCCAGCGGGTCTGGGGACGCGGGGAGTGGAGCGGCGAGGCGGGCGCGCAGCTGGAGAGGAAGGGACCGGCGGGGAGGGAGGGGGAGAAAGGAAGGCAGGCAGGAAGGCCGCGGGCCTCCCGCAGGGCCCTCGCAGCAGGCTCGGGGAGGCGGGCCGGGGGGCTGGGAGCCGAGTGCCGAGGAGGCGGGAGCGGGCAGGGGGGCCCTGCGCATCCCCAGCCTGCAGGCACCCCACTCCGCACTCGCTGGCCCATTCCGAGTCCTCGCCCTGCGCCCTGAGTGCAGCCTCCACCCCAGCAGCACCAGGGGCGGCGGGCGGGGAGGCGCAGCTCTTCACCCTGGGGGACCCGCACAGCCCCCGCCCCTCAACCTCCTCCCCATCTGGCTGGCCCTTTCAATCCCGCCAAATAGTCACGCTGGAAAAAGAGCTACAACCAAGGCCAAGTTTGCTTTTCACTTGAAGTTTCCAAGGAATCAAACCTATTATTAAAATCTGCTCTCCCGCGTTTCTGGTGTCTCTGCCCCTGGAGCAAGGCTGCGGAAGCGAAGGCTGGGGGGCGAGGGCAGAGGGTGGGGAGAAAGGATGCTGGGTGCCTGCAGGGTGAGGTGGGAGGTGCTGGAGCCCGGACTGACCTCGAATCGCTCTCTCGGTGGGACTAGGGTCTTAGGAACATTTTCTCTAATTAGCAGAAATGCTCCAGAAACAAAAATCTGCGCTGCCCAGTCTTTACAGAGAGAATAAAATGCGTGAATGTTATTCTTCTCTCGCATGCATTGTTTTACTAGCCCTGTCAGTCACGCTACCCAACAAACACCTGCAGATCAAGAACGCTACACCCACAGCGGTTCTTTAAAAATTAATTCATTTCATCTCACTCCTTGGAGAAGGGGGAGTGGTGGGGGTGTCAAAGTCTTACCAACAACAACAAAAAGGGCAGAGTGAGTTGGAAACAAAACAAAAAAACTGAACAAATAATCCTCACCCAAAGCATCTTACAGTCAGTTTAATGAGATCTGGCCTGGGAGGAACTGCCTGATGAGGAAGAAATCAGGAACTCGTTGGAAGAAAGGCAGGAAGTTGTTCAAACTTTGTAAAATACCTCAAAATGGTCTTTCCTGCGTGTTTCGCACGGTTTACCAAACTATTGGAGCAATGAAAATACCAACCTGTGATTTGGGAAATGAATGAAATAATGATCTAATAATTAGAATAATAAAACATTCCTTTCCTGAAGATTACTATTACCTTGGCAAGAGGCGCGTTTGCCACCATGAGGAACATCTCCAGGTTCTAGACGAAAGTTTTCTCTAGAATTCAGTTTGGAGAGACATGACTCGGTGACAGGACCTCACTTGTGAGAAACAAATCCCAGCAACAAATCTCTACTCCCTTCTTCATGTTTTTCTCTCAGCCATGAAATACTTTATATTGGTTTTTCAGCGTTAACCAAACAAAAAGGGAAACTGTGGAAATAGCAGGGCATGAGGTCCCTGGTACGTCTGTTTCAGCTATGAGGCACATCCCATAGAATGATAAACTTTCTCTTTCAGGAAACCAGTGACAGGTTCGCTAGTGCACCAACTAAACTTTTTGTATATCTGCAGCTTTTAAAGTGGGACCACCAAACTCTGTTGGGACTTATACTACTCATGTGCTTGCTGAGCCAGAATATTGATGCCAACAGTTGAACAGAAGTACAAAATTGGGCCTGTGCCTATGTGAGCACAGTCACAGAAGCATATAGTTCTAATGAAGTACCAGGAGAGGTTGAGATAGGGTCTTAACAAGAGAAGAGCTGGGAGCCAAATTGAACTCTCTGAGTAAAGTGTCCTGGACGTGAAAGCATGACGGTGAATGCAGAATTTTCCAAAGCATCTCCCAGAGGAGATGTGCGTGGTTCATATTCCAGGATTATTTCATCATGCTACTCCATTCATAGATACATAGGCACCCAAATATTTTTAAAACCACCATTTCATCAAGGATCAACTTACTGAAAGACAAAAGGGGAGACGTTTATTATCTTGTTGGACAGCGGTAAACATCTTTCTTGGAATTGCTGCAGTCACTTGAAGGAATGAATGGTTTAAGTAATATTAATAAGATGACTTTTTTTTTAAAAAAAATCACACATCAGCTGTCAGGTTAGCATTATATGTAAAGTGTAATCCGGAACATACATGGAATTCGGTTCTCATTGCCATCTTGCACAGGCCCACATTTGGGCTGATAGTCCATCCTCATTCCAGGACACAAAAAGATGTTCAGGAAGTGGGATGGAGAGGGGTAAAGCCGCTGCAATCAACATACTTCGTGGTAGACTTTAAAACATTCCCCCCAAACAAAAATAGAATATCTTAGTGCTGTTGACAAATTTCAAAATATATTTGCTACAGTAAAATTTTAAATGCACTATTTAATGCCTCAGATTACTTGAAGACAAAGTTTTACAGAAAACTTTAGATTCCAGCAAAAAAAAAAAGTTGCAATAATAAACACCTAGGGGAAAAATGTCTTTAAGAAATTTTAAAGTGTCACACAACCCCAAGGTCTCATCAGAAATAAGAAACATGATATGTTGTGTTCATATATATGAGGAATTCTGGGCAGGGTGGGAGGATGGATATTGATTTTTTTTTCCTTTGCCTGTGTATGTGTGAAAATCCTACAAAAATATTTGGCCAATTCCTGAGGAGAAAGAGCACAGAGGGAGTGATTAAGTGTGGACCTAGGACCCCAGGTACGGGGCATTTTGGTTTATAGATTGTGTTTGCTTGAGTTCATTCCAGATACATTCCACTTGCTATTCTGCTAATTACAGGGGGTTGAGGCAGCTGCCCCAGCCATCATCTTTATCCCCTTATCTTTGGCCTCGCCCAGCCCCTCGGGTTCTCCCCTTCTCTTTCCTCCTCCAGACCAAAATGTGGTGCAGTTCTGAAACCAGACTCTGTCACAGCCAGCAGTTAGAAACAAGCAAAGGAACGGGACAAACTAGAAAAATATTTTTTTAAAACTATTTCTTTTTCTGGTCAACACTGGTAAACTATGTGAAGTAATTTCGCTCTAGACCTCTTTTGTCGGTTTTGACTGGCTTCCCTTCCATTCACTTTGTGGAAATTCTACTTTCATTCCTAGGGTTTTGTCTTTTTAGTTCATGGCTAGAATTTATTTTCTCTTCCACATTTGCTCATTATGTTCTGAAGTAATAAAACATGCATACAAAATTAGCACGTTTCAAATGTATGGAAAACCGGGGTGTTTTTTTTTTCCTTTTAAATTTATTGACTCAAAATTCAATGCATCTCTAGAGGGGGTTCTTTGTCGTTTTAGAAGAAAGGCTTTTTAAGAAACTATATACATAATTTGAATCTCCCTCCTCCACACAGCAATGCCTAAAATAAAAATTTCACAATGCATTTACATGAAATAATACAAAACAAAAAAAAATCAAAATTTTCAGATACACAAAGTTTTACAAAACCCAGAATATAACGTCTCCGTCTAAAAAGGGTGGGGGACCTTCTTTGTATAAATTAACAAACCAAAAAGAAAAAAAAAAGCGGTAACAACTACAAAAAACTTTTAAGTGTTTAGATTTGCCTTACTACATATATAACAAATGAGAACAATTTCCCCATCACTTTGCCTTAGGCAATAAAAAGCCATCAAGAAGCGATGCAAGAATGAAAGTTGCTGCTCCAACGGTTATAGAAAAGTTGGCATTGCCTATAATTTTTGTTCTGTCTTTGCGTCCTCTTTAGCAAATAAAACGCTTTCTGCCTCCTCCTCCATGAATGATAAATACTGTACAAAAAGTCTCAATAAAACACCGAAGTTCAGTCTAAAACGCAAAACTTGTGGCCACGACTAGTCGTCCCCAGGAGCTTCTAAAAAGGTAAGTAGAGCAATGGTTACCTTCTCTTCCTCATCAATATTTTCATTTTTACAAGAACATGAAAACATTCTGTACAAAAAGGAAGGCCAGGTCTGGGCTGGGGCTGGACCGCGCCGGGAGCGCAGGTGGCGGCGTCCAAGGGCCCCCGCGCCGGCGCTGGGCAGTCAGGTCCCGGCCCGGCCACCGGTGTCGCCGCGCGCAGGCCGCTAGATGTGCGTCAGGGGCACCGTGCCGTTGACGCCCGAGCCGGCGCCCTGGTAGTGCTGGGGCAGCGAGTGCAGCCGGCTCTGCGCCGCGGCCGCCGCGGCTGCCGCGGCTGGGTCGCCGCCTTCGCCGGCGGGTAAGTACATGCTGATCATCTCGCGCAGGTCCCCGGGGCAGGGCGCCCGCGAGTGCGAAGTGACGGGCGGGCTGACGCTGGGCTCGGACTTTACGAGCGAGCCGAGCGCGCCCAGGGCGCCCG
>NW_006399780.1:2610261-2614202 GCF_000299155.1 Elephantulus edwardii | reverse complement strand
CCAGCCGTTCATGTGCGCGTAGCCGCCACTGGCCGCGCCGCCGGGGCTCTCCAGGCGCTGGCCCACGCCCGCGGCGCTCACGCCCACGCCCATGCCCACGCCGACGGCCGGGCCACTGCCACCTGCGCCCGCCGTCAGCAGCCCGCCGGCCAGCGAGTACTTGTCCTTCTTGAGCAGCGTCTTGGTCTTCCGGCGCGGCCGGTACTTGTAATCCGGGTGCTCCTTCATGTGAAGGGCCCGCAGCCGCTTGGCTTCGTCGATGAACGGCCGCTTCTCCGCCTCCGACATCACCTTCCACTCGGCGCCCAGGCGCTTGCTGATTTCCGAGTTGTGCATTTTGGGGTTCTCCTGGGCCATCTTGCGCCGTTGCCCGCGGGACCACACCATGAAAGCGTTCATCGGCCGCTTGACCCGGTCCTGGTTGGCTTTGGTGCTGCCACCGCCGCCGCCGCCACCCCCGCCACCGCCGCCCGTCCCGGTCTGGCCCGTGAGGTTCGTGGGGGCCTGGGCCCCGCCGGGCGAGTGGAGGTCGGTCTCCATCATCATGCTGTACATCGGGGCGGCTCTCAGGTTCACCAGCACCACGCAAAAAAAGCCGCAAGCATAGAGGGCCAAGGGTGGGTCGGGGGAGAGGGGATTGAAATGGGACAAGAAGTCAAAATGAGTGAGAGGAGGGGAGAAGAGGTCTTAGGAGAAAGAATAAGGGAGGGAAAAGGTAGATGCAGCACCGCGCGCGCGCGCACACACACACACACACACACACACACAAAAGAAAAACACACGCGCTCAGCGCTGGTCAAATTCACAGGTAGAAAGTTTCTCCTTGTGCAGAAACCACTTGCCAAAGGGGACGAGAGCTGGTGCTGCGGCCGCTGCCCTTGTCGCCGCTGAAGCCTGCTTGTCCGTGGCGGAGCTGTTCAAACAGGTGCAGTTGTTGCAAACTTGCAGCTCCACTTTCCGAGGTGGGAGGGAGTTGGCTGTGCGGGTCCGGCTGGGCCTGAGGGGTCGCCGCCTCCCCGCACGCCGCCTTCGCGCGCGCGCGCGCGCTCCCGCCTTTCTGCTTTGACTCTATTCTTTCATCAGCCTTCAAACTTGGTGGCCATAACTTCTGAGAGAGACGAGCCGCGTGCGGTTTGCATCTGCCGATCCCAGGTGCCCCGCGAGAGACAGTGAGACTTAGGGAGGGGGGTGTCTTTTTACCCCGCCACTCTGCCGCCGCCGCCGCCGCCTCGGGAACGGGAGGATGCAATTAAAATCGAGCCGCGGAGGAGGCGAGGGAAGGGGGTGGCGGTGGAAGGGAGCGTGGGAGCAAGAAGAGGGGGAGGCGAGCCGGCACCTCAGTGCACCGGAGGCGAAATGGCCGGGAAGTGTGCGCTCCGCTTCCCAGCTCGCGGCTCGGGCGCACGGAGCGGAGGCGCAGAAGCGAGGCTTGCGGCGCGCCGGGGCCCCAGCAGCCATACGCTGAGCCCCGAGCTGCCATTAAATGAGTTGGCCGCGGCCAATGGGAGCTGGCGGCGGGGGGATTATTTGCATGGCGCGCTGGCGAGTGACGTGGGGAGGCGAGTATATAAACTCGGCGCGGGCGGCGGGAGGAGGGAGGGAGGAAGGAAGGAGGGGAGAGGCCGGGGAAGGAGGGGCCCGGGAAAAGGGTCACAGCCACGCTGCTTCCTGAGCGCGCGCGGCGGCGGCGGCGGCGGTGAAATCCGAACTCGCCCTCTCTACCCTCTCCCTCCCACCCGCGCGCGCTCCGGACGATTAGTGGTTGGGTTAGAAAGGGAACCGGGAGAAAGCGGCGCTCGGGTGTGGGGGAGGGACGTACAGCCTCGGGTCACGTTTCAGTGCGCGGAATTGCCACCCAGCTCCTCCTCTGCACTTCCGCCAGCTACTCTGCGCCTGCAGAGAAGGGGAAAGTTGGTATCCAGGACTCGCTCTGCACCCTAGCCCGCCCTGAGATGGGGGAAGGGGGCGCTCCCTCGGGGAGCTGATTGAGGGCTGAAAGCACCAAGCAACTGGCCCGTGCGTTCTCTTGCAGGGCGGTGGGAACACTGGACACTGCAGTAGGGTCACGCCCCGCATCCTTCAGCGCCGCTTCAAGTGCAGTCTATAGTGCGCCTTCTCACAGCAAAGGCATTTGTACTAAACACAGAAACCCAACCCCTTGCCGGAGTTCTGACTTAGCCGCGCTCCAGTACAGAATAGAACTGCCTCTTAAGGTTTTTTCAGGCTGAAACCTACAGAGATTGCAGAAACCTCAGAGCAGCACATGGATTCAACTCTCTGTCCTTTCCCTTAGCAGCCAGGCGCTTAAACCACTGCTCCCCCGGCTCTCCCCCTTAATTATAGCAGCCTGAAGATTCCTTTTGTATCAGCCCTTCATTTTGCTAGAGGGACTCCCTTTTAAAATGAGCCTGGGTGTTTGTAATCATACAATCCTTGCACCTTTGCTTCTTCCTAAAGGAAAATTTCTGGGAAAATCTAAGAGAAATCCATTTGAGATCTAATTATTCATGAAATGGAAAAAAGTTTGTTGAAGTTGCAAGAATGGCCCAGCTCACACTATTCTGCAGTGAATCTCCCACAAACTGCCTAAGAAGTGCAGAAAATATGTGAGCTGAGCAGGGCCCAACTGAAACAGTAACTGAGGGGGTAGAGGCCTGAACTATTTTCCTGTTTTAAGCAAATGAAAGGCCTGGTTCATGAAGTGATAAGGCATCAACCTGCGGTTGTAATTCTTAAACACCAAAAAGTCCTTGATTTGAGAACATACAATGTTCAAACCTAACTTCGAGAAACACTACTGTTTTTCCAACAAATTCTATGAAAATGATAAAAAAAGATCCTTTCAAATATCCTTGGAGCCCACCCAGTTTATGTTGTCAAATCCTCAGGAAATTTCTGGGAGCATTTGTGTTATGCATCCTGAGGAGATGATGCTTAATGACAATCATAGTAGATAGAGTCTTAACCTCACGGTTTGACTTAGATTAAGAAAAGACATAGAATAATGATGACAAAAATAAGAAGAATGATGTTTCAATATATTGGGCAATGGCATATGACATCTTGTCTTTTTTCTTTTACCTTACTGCTTATCCAAGGTACAGCAAGAACACTTCTTTTCGTATCAATCACTATAAGTATTAGTGTAGAGTTTTATTTTTTTTTTACTGCAGGATTGCTACAGTTTGCAGTGCAAAGCAAATTGTTCTCTGTGCAGATTAAACTGCTTTCATTTCAGACCATTCATTTCCTAATAGTAAACTCATCAAATAATATATAATTATACTAGAAAGGAAATGACATTTCATATTTATTTTTTCACTAAATATCTAGGTTATAAACTCAGTTTTCAGCTACATTCTTATTTCTTCAATCTAGTTTTTAAATCTTTTGATTTGTTTCATTCACTGCGTACAAATATCAGTTACATTGTGAATGAAAAACAACAAAATGGAAAAGAATACTGTTTAAGAACGCTATGGATCCATTTTCCTTTTGATAATTTAGGAGGCCCTGGGTGTGCAGTGAGATCCAGTGTGTTATGGAAAGTCAGCCAGACTGAAATAAAGGAAATGGTTTACAAATTATAAACTATATTATCCATTTAGCAATTGAAAGAGTTCTTTGCTCTGCTTTTCTATTTAGATTTTAAACTAAATAGCCTACGACCCCCTGAAAATACTTTGTATGAGTCGAGCTTGGTGCATTATTTTCCATATCAATGGAGCAATTTATTTTATAAACACCCTGCACTCCAGTGTGCATCACAGGAATGCTTTATACTTTTTGGAACTTTGATAGCTTACTTTGAATCGGTCTAGTTTTTGTCTACCACAGTCCTGAAAATTGTTTCCAAATATGACATTATTATTTTTCAGAGCATTTAAATAGGTTCAGCCTTGTATGAGATCATGCTAATGCTTAGTGTTCAGAGAACTCTC
>NW_006399780.1:2560261-2607761 GCF_000299155.1 Elephantulus edwardii | reverse complement strand
ACGATTTAATCATTATATCAGACATTATAGCTTTTAATTAGGCTAATGCTGATACTGTATGGAAAGAGATAATTCAACACAGTTCTTGATGAATTCTGTAATTGGGTTAACGGCGGAGCAGTTGGGAGAGAGACGTCAATATTCAAGCTGCGTCTGTAGCCACCAGGTTTATGAATGAAAGAGAGAAGACAAGGAGAGGGAAAAGACTGGAACCAGAGACTCGACTCGCGCCCAGGGCCCGGACGCGGCAGGCGCTCGGGAGGGAGGGCTGCGGGGGAGAGGGGGGCCCTGGCGGCCCGCGGTTGCGCGCGGATCCCGGGACGCTCCGGGCCTTGCCGGCTGCAGGTTCCTCCTCCGCGCGCCGCCTGCCCAGCCCTTCTTTTGCTGGAAACTTTGGGTGAACACTCTCAGCCAGGCCTACTTGCCTCTTAGTCCTTGGAGTCAGGGTCTACCGTACCAGACACCCCAATCAAGGCAGCAGAGGCCGCGCCAGGCGCACAACCAGCACGCAGCTCCATTGGGTGGCCTTTAAAGAAACGGAATCGGTCTGGACCTCCGGCCTGGCCGGCTCATGGGAACCGGGGGCCCGCGGCCGCCCTGGTTCCCCACCTTGGGAATGGGGTCAGCGAGCGGAGAGCCAGACGGCTATTGGAGAGCCAGACTGCCGCACCCTTGAGCCCATGCAGGTTACTCAGACCGTGGCGGGGGAAGAGCTCCTAGTCTAGTGCCCACTGGCCTGGCTCCCCTGGGCTTGCTGAAGCGCTGCCCAGCCCTGGGCGGGAGACCGACGACCCAATGAGCTAGGAAGGCGCCAGGCCCCTTCCTTAACCTTCCTCAACCCATCACTGAGGCTTCCAGAAATAAAACAGGGGAGAGAGGGGCGCGGGAATCGAGACTCTCCAGAGAGGTCCAAGGAGGCGTCGGTGACCCCTCTCTTGCCCTCGCTCCTTGCCAACTGGGACGTGGTTCGGGGCTGGTTTCCAGCTTGTCCTATGACGCTGCTCTGCCCAGCGCCTCTCTCAAGCATCCTCTGCCCGGGATCCGAATCTGCGAAGCGCGGATGTGCGGAGGCTCGGGCTACCCATCTCTCTGCCGCCTCCCTGACTTCTGGATCTCAAAAAAGTGAAGCCCAAGTAGGTGTCTCAGAGGAGCTCTGACTTTGCCCCGTTATAAAACATTAATTTTGAGGAGAAATTAGACCAGCGCCTCCAAAATTTGTTGAGCTCTTTCGAAAAGCCACTTAAATAGCAACTTCTGCAGTTTCGCCACAAATTATTCCAGGATGTGATTTTTTTAAGTATCTTTTATATACTTGTCACCCCCTCCTTATTTTTTCCTCCCTTATTCCTTGACTTAACTACATCAGCATAATATTTCCTGCAAGATAAATATACTGTATTGTGATTCATCCTTGTCTTATTTTGGCTGTAATTACTACAAAATTAAATGGGTCACTGCTAAAGTTGCATTTACACAAACCTCCATAATTAACAGTTTGAATACACCTTTTTACGTTGTACAAAAGTTGTAATTTTCTAACACGTGTAGTTTTTTTATTGATAAAGAATGCTTGTGTTAGGTGCAATGATTAGAATACAAAGTACCTAAACCGAGCAGTAGGTGGGTTTTTGTTTGTTTTGTTTGAAAACATAGTATAAAGAGGCACAAGATCAGACTCTTCTAAATGGTGGTGAACTTCACAAATTTCAAACCAAATTTGTCAAAATATGTAAGTCCTAGAATATAGAACTGTGATTAAGCTACATGCCTGAAACAAACTTCTGAAGCAGAAATTTCTGAAAGAAACAGATTTAGTTTTGCTTCCCCTATTAAATACACCAAAGGAGTCCTAGTGGTACAGTGGTTAGAGTGCTTAACTGCTAACCAAAAGGTCAGCAGTTCAAACCTACCAGCTTCTTCACAGGAGGAAGATGTGACAGTCTATTCCCCTAAAGGTACAGCTTTGAAAATCCTATGAGACAATTCTGCTCTATCCTGTAGGGTGATGGTAAGTTCGAATAGATTCAATAGTTTGGTTAAACACATAAGCATCATAGGGTCCTTGTACCCCTAAGTATGGTGGTCAAGATAGGATTGGGAACACTAGATGGTTTTTAACAATCAGAAGGAATGGAAAAACAAACAAGCAGACTACACAGCATTTCTGGCCAATGCAAAGTGTTCCACTCAGGTCCAAGAGAGAGAATTCAACAAGGGGACTGAGAGCCTGGGAGTGTGCAGGGGAAAGCTGGAGTTGGGAGTAAACAGAGGCCTTTCTCATACACTCTCTCATTAGCTCCCAAATAGAAAAGGCATCACTCACAAGAGGGGACAAGTCATAAGGAACTTTTATATGAGAAGAAATAAAGCGAAATCAGAGCTGCTTTTTCTTCTAGGCCATCCCAGTTATTGCAAATTAGATTAGCTACACAGACTTCAATATAAACATGACACAAGGTTCACCGGGAGTGAAAGGATCACCCACTCCAATCGCTCCTTTCATCGAAGCATCTCACAGAAATTACATCTTGTCCTTTAATACACTTTTCAATGAGATTAAAACATCACTTTGACACAATTTCAAGTCTTTTCAGTTGCATGCATTGATTACTTTAGAAAACAGCAAACAAGGGAAAAGTGGATCCATCTGAATTGTCAGGCAGTGGCATCGGGCTTTCGAGAGCAGCACCGCTGCCCTGGGCTCCAGGCTAATAGATGGCCCCTGGGTTCTATTTTAATGCCATTTATCTTACCACGGAAAGAAAAACCAGCTGTGCAGTGAGAGGAAATCAGATTTCCATTAGGTTGGGTGGAGGCAAGTATGCACATGAGTCCTTCAGGAAAGAACGCTTCTATCTTTCCTTCTTTACTATTTTGGGCTGGCAGCCTTTGGACAGGAACAGGGGGGAAGTGATTGCAGGCCTCCCTCTCCCCAGGACCCTGGAACGGCACCGAAAGAGAGAAGATTTTTGACAGATCACACAGACTCACTCTTTTGCTTTCTCCCTTTTTTGGGGGTGTGGGTGGGAAGTTGGCCTTTGAAAATGAAATCTTAATCTCTGCTGTGAGGGAGGATACTGTGCACACAGGGAAGAGCCCGCTACAAAATTGGCCAAAAGGGCATCGCCACTCACTACCTTTCCCAGGATGCAGATAGTCAGAAATGGTCACGGGGGCGAGGCTCTCCGCTATAGGGCCTGTCCTTGAACTGGTGGCTCCAAATAGACCAAGGTCCCTACCAGGCAGCGAGGCAGCGGGGGGCATTTTGGTTTGATTCAGGATAGCAATCTATGTGTATTTTTTCTTTCTGCTGTTTGGAATTTTGTTGAACGTTTGGAACACCCAAGGCTCTGTTGGTTACAACAACCGGCTGTCTCCATGGTGGTGTGTGGATTCGCAGCCTTAAACTGCACACCGATTAGGCAGCAGCCTTCTCCTACTCGCGGGGGGTGGGGGTGGGGGGTGGGTGCGGGTGCCTCCTGGCCAGGAGTGTCTGGTTCTTGCAGGTCACGTGAAGGGGCACCCCCTCCATCCCTGCCTTCATCCTCCACCTCCCACGTTTGTCTTAGCCTTTTTAACTATCCCGTCTCATCTTCTGACAAGTGGTGTCTTGGACCCTGTCATGAGGCCACCCCGAAATCTTCCTTTGCTCGCACATAGCGCATGTGGCGTCCCCAGTGCGTCCTCCGTGAGCCTACGTCGTTGTAGCCGGGAGATGCCACTCGCAAATGAAACCTGGTGGCACCGAGGAAGCGATTGGGAAGCAGTGGGCGGGGAATTACTTGGCGCGTGGATTTCGGTCTTAATAGGCCCGCGTTCGCACTTGGGCGTCAGGGGGGCACCAGGGCCGGCACTGGCCCGCTCCAGGCGCTCGGCTGCGCACCCCTGCTGTCGCCAGCGCAGCAGGCCTGAGCCGCCCCAAGAGGCGTGAGCAAGGGTAACAAAGTGGGGAGTCCCGGGGAAAAGAGAGGGAGCTCAGTCCCACAGCCTAGCGGGAGGGCTAAGTCCTCCCCCGTCCACCTGGGCAGGCGGCCCTGCAGCTCATATGTCACGGACAGGGGCTTCTGGGGTCCCTGGTGCCAAGTGGGAGGCCGCCAAGACCAGGCGCCCCTCCCCAAGCCGCCCCGCCTCTCACAAAGCAGCTTGTGGAACGCGGTGCCCCCGCGAGCAGCCCGCGGAAATCAATGGCGTAAAGCGGGCTCGTAATGGGTTAATTGAGTGGCGCTGCTATCGTGTTTAAACACCTGTTTCTTGAAAGGCGAGGTAGCCGGGCCGAGCCCTGCCCCCAATCGATTGCTGCCAGTCCTGCCCCGCACCCGCTGATTGACTCCAACGACAGTCGCCACCAAAAATCCATTTCACCTTTTACACTTCGTAACCTGCCCTCTTGGCGGGCGGCTCGGAACCAGAGGGACCAGGGGGCGTGCCCCCCCCCCCCCCCCAGCGCCGGGCCACCGGGGCCGAGAGGAGACTTCCGAGCTGCGTGCAGTGACGGATGGGGCAGCCCGTCCTCCTCCTAAAGACACACGACCCAGAGGAAAGCCATTTCGCAGGAAGGAGGGAGGACGGCGGTGAGTGAGGTGGGGCGCCCGCGCGAGCCAGCCACACCCCTGACCAGGTCGCCTGGACCCCCGCGGAGAGGCGCCCTCCCGGCGCCACGGAGAGACGCGCGGGCGGCCCCAGCCAGGCTGCGGGGCGGCGCGTCCGCTGTGCGTCAAGGGCTCCTCACCTACGGAGGATTTTTTTTTTTTTTTGGCAGAATTAATACAGTCAGGACTGTCGGTCAGTCAAAGTGAAATTGATTCTTTACCCAAAACCCCTCTCACTAAATGGCACCAGCTTCAACATGTTAATTTTTAAAATAACATTTCAGCCCGCCGGGTTCGCGTTCCTCACTGGTGGCTGCGGCGCGGCGGGTGCAGAGCGGGGCCGCGAGCCCGGCCTTGCCTGCGCGCCTCCCCGCCGGGGGATGGAGAGACACGGGCGGGCGCGCGGCCCGGAAAAAAAGGGGGAGTCACCGGATCTGGGTTTTTGGCGAAATCGAAACTCTTCCCCCCAAATCAACGAGTTTGATCTCAGTCTTCTCCTCCTGCCCCCAAAAGGGGCGACCCAGAAAGAAATAGAGTCCTGGGTTTCTTGGGCGGTGGCCAATACCCAAAAGCCTAGGATGGGGAGGGCTGAGCAGCGACAAGAACCTGACAAATGTACCCTCCGAGCTGGAGTCCACTCTCAGTGGTCACAGGCTCCCCACCTGTTCTCTACTGAGTACGGAAAGCTGCCGGGACACCCCCGCCCCCCCCCCACTCCTGAGCGGAGAGGCACCGGGGAATGCTCGTGCCCCCCTCCCCAGCGCCTCCCCCCCCCCTTTTCCAGCCCTGGGCGGCGGAAGACCCCGCGGAAGTTCAGAGAAACACTTACTGTTAGTTCCTGCTCCAGTTCCAGTCGGGCCCAGCCTTGCAATCCCCCCCAGACACTGCGCCCGAGGCAGCCCCGACGCCCCCCCCCCCAGCAGGGCTCGGCGGGGACCCAGTGGGCTGCCCGTCCTCCGCGCGCCCCGGGCCCGCGTGCTCCCCGGGCCGCCACCGCCGGAGCTGCGGGCGCCCCGAGCCTCGCGCACGCACCACACACACGCACACACCCTGCTGCACACACACTCGCACACGCACACACGCCCTCTCTCCTCTCCTCGCTCACCCACAGTCAGATCCACTCACTGCAGGCGAGAGAGGCAAGAAAATGAAATTTATTATTGATAGGAAAGACTTTAAAGACAATTTCAAGTTATTGTTTCTCTCTGAAAAAAAAAAAGGGGGATCATTCCACATGATGGAATGCCTTTTGTGTGGCGCTGAACAATACCAAACAAGTATTCTAATAAATGGCCACTTTTTTGTTCGTCGTCGACAGTGAATAGAACGGAGCAGTTGGTTTGGAAGCAGCTGGGACGCTGTGTGGAGCTGGGAGGTGGAGCCCAGGATTCTCTGCCGCTCCCCAGTCCCCTTCCCTCTTCCCCCTTCTCCTCTCCCCATTCGCTCTTCTCCCCACCTCTTCACTTTCTCCCCCGCCCCCCCTTCTCGAACCACCTTAGGTACTAGACGTCTTGCTGTCTGTCCCTCCCTTCTCTTACTGAGGCCCAATAAAAAGGCTTGCTGCAACCTCCATATCCCCATCGCCTCACCTCTGTGTCTAATTCCCTCGAATTCTTTCACCTCCTCATACATTAATTTTCACTTCTCTCATCACATAATCTGTGGAGTGTAGTTTTTTGTTTTTATTTTTGTGTTTTGTTTCAAACATCCGCCCTCAGCTCTGTTATTTCACAGGACTCATCAGTGCCTCATCCTTTATCCTTCCCACCCTCGGCCCTCCTCTTGCCATTGAAGACAAGCCTTTAAATCCCACTCCCCTCAAGGAATTCCTTGGTGGGGAAGGGGTGGTGTCTTCACAACAGGCCTCCCCCCAAGTGCCCTCACAACTAAACTGAAGACAGGGTGTGAGAATTAGTTAGTGTTTGGGGCATAAAGGTCTCCAGGCAAAAAGTTGCGATTCCCTGGTAGCCAGTAGTTGAGAGGTCCAGCGGGGCTGCTCTAGGTCCTGGGAACTGCGGTGGCTCCCGGTGGTGGCCAGGCCAGAGCCACTCCAGGAGGCCATGGCTGGCGCCTGTCCCCCCACCACCGCCCCATCACCGAGCGTGGACCCTCGCTGCGCTCTGTGACTCCCTCTGCAGGCAGCCTGGGGTTGCTTCGCGGGAGGAGGGCTGCGCTGCACCCCCCAACTGCACACATGCACCACCCCAGCAAAAGAGAGGGAACCCCTTTGCAGAAGGCATCAGGGTTGGCGTCAAATGAATTTTTCTCTTTCGCTCCTGTCTTTCTCTCACTCAGTCTCTCTGATACTAGCATTTTGGACATAAAACCGCCCCTCTCTGATTACTCCTTGGAAATGTATCAAAAGCGAACAGTGACTGCTTTTTTTTGAAACTGTTGAAGGACCCGACATTTTGCTCAAAGGGGTTTTGAACCCCTCCTACCTGAACGGAAGATATTTACCCTCCCCTTTTTTTTATTTAATAAAAAGGCACAGGTACAGCACACTTGAACATCTTAAATGCTTGCCAGTCTTCTAAATATCCCAGAGCATCTGAGCTGTGTATTTGTCTATATATCTTTTCTTGGACAAACGTATGATAATTTTTTTTTTTCTTCAATGCTCGCAGCTGCAGTTTTCAGGAGATCCTTGTCTGTCTGGCTTTAATAGCCGAGACAAAAAACCCACATGACTTTTACTCAATGGATCGTAATCTAGAGAAACACTGTGTCATTTGCAAATTATTTCTTAATCGGACTAAGCTATTTAGAAGTACAAGGAGAGGAGCTAGTGCTTTGGAAATTGCCAAAGAACCCAGATTTGTATTAGGAACACTTTTTCCTAAGAAGCGTCTCTTTCCACAAAAGGTATGTTGGCCTGTCAGATGCAAAATAAAGCAGGTATGTTTCTTTATGTGGGAGGCTGACTTTTTTTTTTAATACTCTTTTTGAAAAACTGTATTTCCTCGGTGTTGAAGAGAATTTCAGCTCAACCATCAGAGGGGTCGGTACCAACAGGAACAGCATTTGGTTCGTGGCATTTTTCAAAATCGGGTTTGTGTGGAGAGGAAAGACGAAGCAATCTGGTGGTGGGGAGACGCTGGAGAAACACGTTGAAATTGGATCGATTCCAGCAGACACGCTGAAAAGAGTTTTTCCTTTTGTATGGAAAAATGGAAACATTTTGGAACCCAGATTTAAAACTTTGACTTATATTTTACATGTTAAATAACTGAAAGATTGGATACAACATGGCATAAAGCTTCAAAACCTGCAAATATTTGAATGGTTTTTGTAAGTAGAGCAGCTGTCAGTCAGCTGGGTTTGACAGGCTGCCACAATTTTGTCACTTAATAGTGGGTGTTAGGCTAAGTGCAAAACACTCTGGCAAACAGATGTCAAACCAGTATCTCTTATAAATGGGGGTTGTAAAATTGAGTTTTAACTCACATCTAAATCTCACAAATTGGAAGCAGTGGATAATCGGGGTACACAGCGGAGAGAATGAGAGTGGTAGGAACAATCGTGACTGGGCCCTAGGCAGGAGAAGCAACGTTTAGATCCTCTACAACCTGGCAGCAGAGGAGAAGCCAGGTGAAGGAGAGAATGCGGGTGCGGACTGGAAGAGCTGGGAGCCAAAACCAATATAAACCCCACCACCATTTATCCTTCTGCATCTCTCCTTCCCCCCCAACTCCGCTCTCTATCCCCTGCTCCCCAGATCATGATAGCTCTCTGAAAATCCTCGGCGCCAGTCGCCAAGGCCCTGGCCAGAGGTCTAGTGCAGCCCAGCGCTTTCTGGTCCAGATTCGCCCTAGGGTTCCCACCCAACACCACCCAACCTGCAAGCCCTGCGAACTTTGCCTCCCAGCCACACGCCTTCCCCAAGCGCGCGCAGAGTGGAATTGAGAGAGGCGGTGAAATGAAAAGAAGCATGGATGCGAGAGCCACCAGCCTGGACGGGCAAGGGCAAGGTCAAGGTTAACTCCAGGTGTCCGTTGATGCCCTAGGTGTTAGCAAAGCGGAGCTGAGCAACTTGCAGAGCGTGGTTTCTTTCTCCTTGCCCGCGGAGTCTGGGAGTCTGGTGTCTGGGCTTGACTTTTCCCCATTGTTAGATGAAGAGAGATGGGGCAGAAAAGACACCCGGAGTCCTCGCCACCGCTAAGGCAGAAGGGCGGATTGCAGAGGCTCAAAAGAAAAATATCTGTAGATGTTCATTGAAATAAAAAAAAAGAAAGAAAATTGTCTTTGTTTATGCTTCTCAGAGGCGAGCTCCCAGGGTGACAGGCTTCTCCTCTCCCTAGCATGTTCTCCTCTCCAAAAGTCTGAACTGTCCCTTTACTCAGAAGGAATCAGACTTTTCCTGGGGGTAGCAAAAACACTACCCTCCTTCCTCGCAGTAAACCAAAGTCCTTTGTATTAATAGTTCTGGTTATTAATACTTGGGTGTGGTTGTGGCATGAGATGCTCCCCCAAATAATGATGGACTATATTCTGCATTCAGACAATTTGCATTTAGTCAGAACCTTAGTCATCCTTAGCTGCCTCTCCTTACACCTCTCTCTGTTGTAACTAACCTCACTTGTATATGAAATGGAAATGTTTACAGGATCACGTACCTTATGTTATGTTCGTGCCACAACAGATTATTGGCTTTTATAACATACGTTACATTTGGCTTTAGTGTTTAACTCTCATTTTTCTTTTTCTTTGTGTCTCTCCTGGTAATTTTTCATTTTTGGAACTTCGAGTTGAAATGGAAAGATCAAAATTGAACTTTTGATTCTAGTACACAATGTTATATAAAGCAAATATGTCATTAAATATTTAATAACAACAACAACAAACAACACCCTCTCAGGACTTTCCCTTGAGGAAAATGGTTTCACTCTGCACCACCTAGTTCCCTCATGATTTTTTTTTAAATAAAATGGATACAAAATCTCTGGAGTAGCATCTATTCTACAATAAATACAGGTCAGAACATTGATTTTAATTTGCTTTGCTATAAGATAAGCCTGAAACCTTTTCTCTTTCCCCATAAATACACACAGTTAATAACTGCTTGAAATAGGATCATTTCTTATTTTTTATACTCATGTGGATGGAATGTAATAAAACATATTTTAATGCAAAAATAAACCCCCCAAAATAGACACCCACAGTCTATTGACATAAAAGGGGAAGACTTTTGTGATAATCATGATATCTTTGCCCCATGGTTTAAATTATATTTAGATGGAAAATCAGATGCCCAAAACTTTTAAAATACTTTTCACTAATTTATAAGATTATTTTTTATGGTACAAAAATAAAATGTGGTAGTTTTTACCTTCTGATGAAAATGTGCTATTTTCACATGAAAAAATAGTCTATCTACTAGGGAGAATAGTTCTAAATTCATTATCTCAGATTAGCTAACTTGAGGGGTTTTCCATAATTTCCAATGTTTGGGCCTCACTCCACGTCAATTCATAGTAATACATTTAAAAGGCTTTAAAATGTGTTAAAGTTTTTAAAGGGGAGATTATTCTGAATATATGTCAGGGAAGCCAGCACCTCTGTCTCTGTATGAGCAGTGTGTGGGAGAATTGACTCTGAGCTACAAGGCAGCACTGGGCACAAAATCAGGTGCTTATTAAATGTAAGCATGAAGATCCAATGGAATTTAAGGCTTTTTGAGGGATAAGTAATACTTGTTAAATATAACAGATACTCAATAAGTTAAGGGTGAAAGAACAACACTGTCTAAGTGTTAAACTGTGTAGTGCAACCAGAACTGCCCAAAATTCAGGAATTCAGACTGGAGAGCAGTCAGGGAGGGTCAAGAGTTTTAGGGGATATTATAGGAAATAATATTTCAGTAGAATTTGGGAGAAAGGAGACTATCTTTCAGAAATATCATATTCACTAGAAATAGGTTGCCAGGAGGTAAAATAATTTGTAATGTTTTTAGAAATCATCTCATCAGGTCAATCCATCAACCAATTGGATTAAATTCTACCTTCTCTTTCTTTGGAATCCCTGGCTGACACAATGTTAATATGTTTAGCCCTAACTACAACATTGGAGGTTCCAGTCTAGTTAGGTATCTCTTGAGGGAGAAGAGGCCCTAGAAACTCAGAAAACCAGCCAGTGAAGTCTATGGAGCATAGTTATACTCTGATACATCTGGAATTGCTATGTCAAACCACAGCAACTACATTAGTCTCCATTATTTAGTTATTGTTGTTGGTTTTGATTGCTGTCCGGTTGAGCATAACTCATAGTGACTCCATGAACAAAAGGCTTAATGCATTCCTACACCTATCATTGTTTCTCCAAGTTCGTAGAGCTTCTGTAGGCATGTGGTATAGAAAGTAGATGCCACTCCTGTTTCCAAAACTGTTTAACAACTGGAGTCACCAAACACTGTCCATATTGGGAAACCATTTATGGCATTTGATACCTTGATGGCACAAGGTTAAGCATCACAGCAAACCCAGATTACCTCAGTACAGCAAAAGACTTCTGTAATTAACATCATCTACTCTCATCGTAATATTTTGCTATACCGCTTATCAAAGAAATAAAGTTTATTTCCTGTACAGTTTATGAAATGAAATAAACTGGTGAACTGTAAAGCCAAGAATGACATTCATTTTCTGACTTAACTGCATCAGAGCTGACTTCTCATTTTCCCTTTCCTCATTCTCTCCTAATACTCAACCCATATAGTAAATCAGACACAATTACAGTTAAATTCACAAATTGTTAAATAGAAATAAAACTGTACTACTAGGATCAAGAATTCATTTTGTTCCTGCCCTTAGGAAAAAAAATGTTGTTTACTGTTGAGTCAGAACCAACCCATAGCAGAAGCTCCAGCAAGTTTTCAGAGGCAGTTAATCCCATGAGAGGAGATTGTCTTTTTTTCTCCCACGGAGTAGCTGATGGATCCCCACCTGCCTTTGGGTTGGCAGTGCAACTCCTAGTACAAAGCCACCAGGGCTCCATATATATCTCACAAACTGTAATTAATAGAAAACTTTACAAAAGAGTTAAATATTGTCAGTAGGGAAGAACTAGAATAATTATTGTTTAAAGGAGAAGCCTGTTGAGTTATACATACACATGAAATAAAGAACATTTTAGCCATTAATTAATTGATAAACTTAAAAAAATAATTTGAAAAGTTAAAGTAACTTTGTAAAGTTCACAGACTATACCTGATTCACACATGATGTATATTTGAGCAGCCTTGAGAGCTGAGTAGAGACCTTTACCTTTTATTTAGTAGTCTGTGGAAGAAAAGTTATAGCTTTACAAGGACAGTCACCTGGAACAGGGGTTGGTACTTAAGATAACATATTGCAGATGAAGAGATAACAGCATGGACATTAGCATAAGATCTGCACTGCATCCTGACGTGGCTTTCCTGCAGTATCAACTGTGTGGGACCATGTGACTTGTACCAATCATGTGACCTTGGGCAAGTTATTTAACTTCTCAGATACTTAACTTATTAATCTGTAGAGATACAAATACCTGCATTATAGAACTATTAAGATAAATCAATGATGCAATGAATTTAAAAGCAGTTGAAATTCAGCACTCAATTCAGTATGTTCTAGAAATTCTTCTCATTTGCTCTTCTTGGCATACCTATTTACAAAGATTTCCATGGAGAAATGCATGGAGTGAGGTCAGGCTGAAGAAATACATTATAGCCTCTAGGGAAATTCCACTAGTCTGACGTAATGAAGCATAATATAGGTATTGGAAATTGTCTTCCAAGTAGAATTATTTGTTTTTTAGGAACTTGGCATATAATATGTTTTTCATCTAAATGCTTTTACCTAAGAGGGATCATTTGTCAGAATTTTTTTTTAAATTTATATTGGTTTGCAAACAAAATTTCATATTTATTGTGTTTCATTTACATACATTGTGTTTCACATATTTTCATTCACATTGTGTTTTATATAATCATTCCTATACATCCATTGTGTTTTATAAGATTAATCACCATTGATCTATGGTCACATTTACCATCCGATAATTGCCTGGTATTTTTTCACATGCTGTTTAAATTGAATTTAATGAAAATGCAATTAAATGTTATACACTGGTATAGTCCTGAAGGAGTCTGTGCTGCTAACACAAAGGTGGTACCTCTCTGGCAGTTTGAATCCATTTGTGTCTTCTGGGAAAAAGAGGCAAATTCTCCTCCTGACTAATTTACAGCCTCTAAAAACTTGGCTGGAGGGTCAGCTATAAGTCAGTTTTGACTGGACAACAATGCCTTACACTGTTGAGATTTCATAGAATTATAGGCTTTAATGAGACAATTTCTTTCTTTCCTTTTTTTAAAGGGTGGAGTCTTGCTTTATTAATTAATTTAAAAGTAGTTACTTACTGTTTTGGAGGGTATAAAGGTAAACATGCAAATTTTGTCTTCACAGAACATGTAATCAATACTGGGAGAGAAGATTTTCACATGGAATTTTTTGGAAGTCTGTTATTATGGAATACCACCTCTGCTTTTCCGAATTCTGGTGCATTTGTTACGCTGCCAACCCATAGACAGGCAGTTTGAATCACCTGCTGTTCCAAGATGGAGACAAAAGGACAATTTCTTCCCTTGTGGTTGACAGTCTCTGGAAACCTTTTGGAGGATCAGCTATGAGTGAGTCTCTCTTTCTTGACCATCTTGTTATGCATTTAAAGTTTTTGGTTCTTGATAACATATTATTACTATTTTTTAATCTTAAATCAATGAATAGGTTAAAGAGAGTTCTTTGGGAAGGAAAGTTCATAGGACTTTTTTTTCTGACTGTGAATATACTTGGTGCCAAAGCTTTTGAACAATTTCATCTAAATTTTAATTGTTAAGCTCTTTGCATGCAAGACATCTGAATACAACCCTGAGCAAGTCCCTTCACCCTTTAGACACCTAAATTTTCCAACCTCAAAATAAAAAGAGTGGTTTTAAAAAAACTCCCTTTTGGATAAAAATAAAAAGGGGGTTATAAATATCTCTTTTAGTTTTAGGATTAAAAAATTGAACAACAGATTATTATTTTGCTTTTTATTTATGTTTAAAAAATTTTTCTAATTATTTTTATTTATTTTTTTAATTTTTTTTGTGTGTACCATCAAATTGGATCCGACCGGTATAGGAGGAGATTGCCCCTCCTTCTCCACCAGAGCATCTGATAGATTTGAACTCCTATTCTTAACCCTAACCTGGATCGTCTACCCCCCTCTACCCTCCTCTACCTTCCTCTACCCTAATGGCACAGCTTCTTGCCACTAGGCCACCAGAGCTCTCTTTATTTTGTTTTTTAAGTAAAATTTTTGTTTTATACTGGCTTGCTTACAAAGTTCATACACATTGTATTTTCATGCTGGAACTTTCTGGTATTCCTTACCTACTCCTACCTCTACCCATCAAATTGTGTGACCCTATGATTAACCTCCCTTTACCCCCCCATCCATCCTCATCCCTCTGCTCCCACCCTTACCCTCCTCCTTGGATCCTCATACACATTTTATTAGTTATATTTCTATTTATACAATAATGGTCTTATACAGGATTTGTCCTTATGGGACTGAGTTGGTTCACTCAGCCATAATGCTCTCTAGTCCTTCCTAAGTTATGTAGTGATTTTAAAAATTATTGCTCCTTTGTACTGCATTGTATTCCATCATGTGCATGTACCACCATTTCTTAATCCATTTGATTGTGGTTGGACATTTAGGCTGTTTCCATATTCTTGTGATGGTGACTAATGTTGCTATGAACATTGGTGTACAAATCTCCATTTGTGTCTGATTTCTCATTTTCCTGGGTTGTATTCCAAGCAGTGGAATAGCTGGGACATATGGAATTTCTATGTTCAGCTTTTTGAGGAAATGCCTAACTGCCTTCCAGAGTGGTTGGACCATTTTACAATCCCACCAAGAGTGTAGTGTAGTGTTCCTAATGCTCCACATCCTCTCCAACATTTATTACTTGCTCTCCTGCTAACCTTTGCCACTGCTACTGGGGTGAGATGGTATCTCATTATGGCTTTGATTTGCTTCTCTCTTATTTGCCAGTGATTTTGAGCATTTCTTCATACTACTGATTATTTTGTCATGACTTAAATCTTTAAAATTTAATTTCTTGATCTGTGAAATAGGTACAAAAATATACTACTCCTGCAGGAGCATTTAAAAGAGATTAAAAATGTTAAAGGGTTAAAGGCTTATTTTCAAGTGATTTTTTTTGTTGCCTGTTAGAGGGGCAATAAGGCAGTAAGGGGATGATGACAGCTCTCTTTATAAAAGCACTTCTTGCTATTTGAATTTGGCGGCTCTGGCAGAGTACTGGGTATTAGAAACTCAAAGAGTGATTTCATAAAGAAAAAAAAGTGTAGTTTATACCAAAATGGAATAAACCCCCTTTTGAGTAACAACAATCTGCATAAATGCTTTAAGAAAGCCTATAATTATGATAAAAATGTTGCTCAAAGTTAAAATTATGAAGCAATCAAGATTTATAAACAGTCTCTCATCGACTTTTAATCATTTTTTATATACAAACTGTACACAATATATGGTTGCAGTACATCATACTATACATTTTATTTTCAGTAATTTAGTGGAGTAAAATATATGTGAGGTGATATTGAGAAAGTTGGTTATATATGCACATGATTATGGGCATGTAACTGCGTACAGTACACACACACACACACACACACACACATTCATGAGTCTTTTTAGTTTATATCTAACACAGAATAGATGCATGACTTTATCAGAATCTCTTTAACATTTTAATTTGCATAGCTCCTTTTGCAGTTTGAAAAGTATAATATAAAAAAGCATGAATTCTTTTTTGCCAAAAGAAAATATTTCACTCATTGGATAATTCAGGCCAAATGATGACAGATTGATCAACATTTATCTATACTAGACAAAACTTGTCTAATTTGAAGAGATGGAAATAATAAGTAATTTGATGACCATATGAAGAGCAGACTTAAATACGGCTTTCTAGATAGTGTGTTTGATATGGAGTTTCAACTTACTCAGCTATGGCTGTCTAAAAGAAACAGGACAGCCAACACTTGCAAAATGGAAATGCCTAGAGTGATAATGAATGGGGAAAATTACAGAAGAGGCATAGAGATTCCTTGCAAGAACTTGATGCAGGAGAATGTACTGTTGCCAGGAGACAGATTCAAAGAGATTCAGAGTACTGCAGTAACCCACCACCATCTTTGAGTGAGACACCACTAGTCGGTCAGCAGATGTGTTAGCTATGCCATATGAATGAAGCCGTATCTTCTAAGAGAGAGGTTATGCTTGTACCAGGGTGCTGGCTTGTAGTTTTACCATTCCAGTGAATCTCCCAAGCACCTACATTTTGGGAATGCTGATCTGTCCTGATTTTACTTTGTCAGCCATGATTGAACCTTAAGGAATGTGACTGGTTTGGAATTTTCACTTTAATCTTAAATTATAAATGTTTAAGCTTAGATTGAGTAGTGAGTCATAAGGATTAAATTTAATAGCAACAAATGTTTATTAACTGGCATTTCTGGTTGTCTAGTGGCTAGAGAGCTGTGCTACCAACCCAAAGGCAGGCAGTTTGGATCCACTAGCTGCTCTGTGGGAGAAAGATAGACAATCTCCTCTCATGAGATTTCTAGCCTCTGAAAACCTGTGGGAGGATCAGTTCCAACTTGATGGCCATTTGAGTTGAGTTAGGTCTGGTGGACCCATGTGGTGCAGTGGTTAAAACAATTGGCTCTTAGGCAGTTTGAACCTGCAAGCTGCTCCACAGAATAAAAATGTGGTAGTCTGCTTCCATAAAAATTATTCTCTTGGAAACTCTGTAAAACAGAGGGTCAGCAAAAATCCAGAAAACCTTCCAAGAGATAAATTGGTACAACAGTTACAACAACAATCAAGCAAAATATACTAATGACTGTCAGGATGGTACAGGACCAGAATATTATATTCTGTCATACATTAGCTTGCCATGGAAACTGATGCATTAAATAAAAATAAGAGCAAAGTGCCTAACACTTATAAGTATTCAAAATATATTTGTTGGATTAAATAAATAACATTACTTCATGAGGGAGAAACTGGTACTAGAATAAACTTTTAATCCTAAATAATGCAAAATCAGGCAACATATTTAAAGCAAATTATTTTAGGCAATGAACACCAGGCATCACAAGACGGTGATCTTAAAGGAAGGAAAACTGGTGAAGTGAACCCTGTTCCCTGACTTGTCTGGGATCAATTCTCTGACCATAGTGTAGTAAGCTGGAATCCAAAGAGAGAAAGTCGGTTCCACTCAACTGAGTAGCCACAAATCTAAGTTCTAGAAGTAGTTGGAATTTGTAATGCTGAACGTCAGAGAGGAGAGAGGCCTATAGTAAAAGTGCCCCCAAAAGTACTAGCAAGAGTCCCACATGAGTCGGTGGCTGATGTCCAAGATATAAATTTCACAAGGCCAGATTTACTAAGCTTATCAGATTGAATTTGGTAGAGGATTAAAGATGAAACAGGAAAGCCAGTGATTGAACATATACATGTAATTGGAAACTTTGAATGAGAATATATGTATATACTTGCCTAATTTAATGAAGAATATGACTTATAAAGAGAACTATATCTTATTGTGGGCATTGAAATTAAATTTATACAATAAAGTGTGTATGAATGTTTGAGTGAAAAATTAATTTGCCTTGTTAAATCACAAAAAAAATTAAAAAGTAAATTTAAAAGTCAAATGTGATAATGGTTACCCACAGTGGACAGTGTTTGGTGGAGCTCCCTGACTAAAACAAACTTGGAAGCAGGAGTGGCATCCACTTCTGAAAGAGCTTGCCTCCAGAACTCTATGAGCTCGGAGAAATGATGAAAGTTATACAAGTGTTCACTATGAGTAATCCACGATGTGACAGCACTTAACAACAACAACAGATGATAAAGAAAAGAAATGCATCTAAGCATGTTGTTGTTGTTATGTGCCGTCGAGTCGTTTGTGACTCATAGCGACCCTATGTACAACAGCCCTAAATACTGCTCTATCCTGTGCCAATCTCATTGCCTCTGACACACCCATCCCGATTACCCCATTCACTGAATCAATCCACCTCATAGAGGGTCTTCCCCTCCTGCGCGGTCCCTCCACTCTGCCCAGCATGATGTCCCTCTCCAAAGACCTGTCTCTCCTTACAACGTGTCCAAAGTATGTCAGGCGAAGCCCCAGAATCCATGCCTCCAAGGAGCAGCCTGGTTTAACCCTCGCTAGGATGAATCTATTCGTTTTCTTGGCAGTCCATGGTACATTCAGTACTCTTCTCCAGCACCACAGCTCAAAGGTGTCAATTCTCCTTCTATCCTCCCTAGTCATTGTCCAACTCTCTGATGCATAACAAGTGATTGCAAAAGCCATGGCCTGTATCAGGCGCACCTTAGTCTCCAGAGAGACACCGTTGCTCTTGAGTACTTTAGAGAGGTCCCTAACCACAGACTTTCCCATTGCAATAAGTTTTTTGATTTCCTGGCTACTGGTGCCAAGAGTGTTGGCCATGGAGCCGAGCAAACTGAAGCTGTGAACAATCTCAATCTCTTCACCATCCATCCTGATGCTACCGATTGGTCCAGTGGTGAGAATTTTTGTCTTCTTAACATTGAGCCTCAGTCCATATTGAAGGCTGCAGTCCTTGACCCTCTGAAGTAAGTGCATGAGGTCCTCCTCAGTTTCAGTGAGCAGGGTTATGTCATCTGCATAACACAGATTGTTAATAGATCATCCACCAATCCTGACGCCATGCTTCTCCTCATAGAGCCCCGTCTCTCGGATAATCTGCTCTGCATACATGTTGAAAAGGTATGGAGACAGGACACATCCCTGGCGTACACCCTTCCCAATTTTGAACCATGCAGTGTTGCCCTGCTCTGTTCTGACTATTGCCTTTTGGTCCAAGTATAGGTTTTGCATTAGCACGATTAAATGTTCTGGGATTCCCATTCTTCTTCGAGTCAGCCACAGTTTGTTATGATCCATGCAGTCAAATGCCTTTGCATAATCAATGAAACACAGATAGACATTCTTCTGGTATTCTCTGCTTTCAGCTAAGATCCATCTAACATCAGCAACAATATCCCTAGTACCACGACCCCTTCTAAACCCAGCCTGGACTTCTGGCAGTTTTCTGCTGATGTACATCTAAGCATATTATAACTAAATAATTAGAAACCAAAGATAAAGAGGGAATTCAGAAATGAGCCAGAGAAAAGAGAAACATATATAGAAGAATAAGCCAAAGCCTCATGAAAAGTAAGAGAAACTGGAAAACAAAAGAAATGAATCTTTTTTAAAAAAATAATATTTAAAAATTGTAAGTTTACATATCATCTTGGTTTTTCATTCAATCAGAAAGACATTTTTAAAGTAATGAGCAAATGAACACTACTAAACTGTAAACCTACAGCAATTCTCTATGTAGTCAAAAATCCTTTTAAAAAAATAAAACACAATAAAAAGACATTTTATGTAAATGGAAGTTGAGACTCGTCATAGCTAGTTGATGTGGACTATTAAAAAATGGAAAAGGATTTCCTCTTCAGTAAAAGGAAACGAATACTTGCATCCACATAAAGAAATGAAGAACTACAAACATGATAAGGATAATTGTTTTTATTTCTCATAATTTGATCAGAAGAATATTATTTAAAAAGTAAGTTTTTACTCTAGAATTACAGTAGTTAACTGATCGATATGGAGAGTTCATCTATACCCTTCCAATTGAATGGAAAGATTATCTATAGATAAAATAGAAAATAAAAATGCAAAAACAGCAACATGATGTTGAAAATTATAATACTTGATCACAAGATGAATTGTGGAGTTATTTAGAGTTAATGCTTTTGTTATATTTTGTCACAACAATGAGTTATGAACCCTATCTTCTTAAATTGCTTTCTTTTCAAAGTATCACTAAGTGATCTTAGTGGCATCGTCCATAGGGAGTCATGCTGCTGATGCAAAGGCCAGGTGTCTCTGATGATTTGAATCTATAGACAGTAGCTGTTGGGAAGCAAGCTGGGCAATCTTCTCTCGTATGTACCCTTTATAGCCTTAGAGACCCAAGAGAAGGTCAGCTATGAGTTGGTTTAGACTTGGCATGAATGCATTTGAAGTAGATGAAATAAAGCTGCCACATAAAAGGGCAATACAAAAATTTAATCTACTTATCTTTTTCTTATAATTTAGGTGTAAGTTTACAAAGTAAATTGATTTCTGTTCAATAATTAATATATATTTTACGACATGGTTTGCAGCCCCCACAATGTAAGAGCACTCTCCATACCTCCTTCCAGTGTTAACTATTTCCAATCCTCCTCATTTCTTAACCCTTCTGCCTTCTGAGTTTTATGCCTGGCAAATGCTACCTCTTTGGTCTGTTCTGGTAGATAGTCACAAGGAGTGCATTACCCACTGATTAATACCAAACACTGTTCACAGCACAATCCTGTCTACTGTTTGGCTGAAAGTTAAACCACAGGGGTCAGTTCAATGGTAGTTTTAAAGAGTGTCTATGAGTCATATTCCAAAGGATTCCACCAGTGTGTCCAAGACCAATAATTTTTTTTTTTTAATTCTGGCTAACATTTTCTTCCCACTTCATCCAACATGCCTTAACTTCCTATTGTGATCTTATTCAGAGTGGTCAGCAGAAGTACCTGGATATCAGCTAGTTTCCCTAGTCTCAGGGTCATGGAGCTGGAGTTCATGTGGTCCATTAGTCCTTTGGACTAATTCTATCCTTTTGTCATTAATCCCATACCACCCTTTTTCTTCAATTTGTTTTCTGTGATTTTTTGTTTTTAATTTTTAAATTTTTCTATTAATGCTGATATGAGATGATATTTCATTGCTTTGATTTGCATCTCTAATTACTAGTACCATCACTTGTCTGTCAGTCTTCCCTACTGTGGTGGCTTACATGTTGATGTGATGTTGGAAGCTATGCTACCAATGTTTCTTATACCAGCAGCATCACCCATAGCGGACAGATTTTAGTAGAATTTCCAAACTAAAGTTGGAAAAAAGTTTTTGGTGTGCACAGAGATATAATCTTTAGAAGGTCCCATGCATCAATTTTATTCTCTTTAGATTGTGCATTTCTGGTTGTATTTAGCAGTCTCTTTGTACCTTGGATGAGCACTTCTAAGCTTGATCCCAGTTTGTCTTTTATGAACGTTATGGTTTTGGGCTTTGCTCCTAGATCTTGGATCCACCTTGAGTTGATTTTTGTGTATGGTGTGAGATGTGGATCCTGTTTCATCTTTCTGCAGGTAGAAGTCCAGTTTTGCCAGCACCATTTGTTGAAGCTTTTGATAGCTTTGATTTCCTAGTCGAATATCAGTTGACCATAGATATCTGGGTCTATTTCTGGGTTTTTAATTCTGTTCCATTGGTCTATGTGCCCGCCATTGTACCAGTACCATGCTGTTTTATTTACCACTGCTATGTAGTAGGTTTTGAGGTCAGGGAGTCCTATGCCTCCAACCTCATTTTTGTTTCTCAGAAATATTTTGCTTATTTGGGGTCTCTTGTTTCTCCAAATAAATTTGATAATTTCCCTTTCAATCTCCTTGAAAAATAAATTTGGTATCTGGATTGAGATTGCATTGAGCATGTAAATTGCCTTGGTAGGATTGTCATTTTCACCATATTGAGTTTTCCTATCCGTGAACAGGGCACATTTTTCCATTTCTTTAGGTCTTCTATTGTGTCTTTCAGAAATGCTCTGTAGTTTCCTTTGTATTAACAGGGTGAAAAGAAAACCTACAGATTGGGAACAAACATTTGGTAATACCATCTCAGACAAGAGTCTTATAACAAAAGTTTATAGAACACTCCCGGGCCTCCACAAAAGAAAGACTGATAACCCAATTACAAAATGGGCAAAAGACATGAAAGAATTTTCACAGAGAAGGATATTCAAATGGCAAACAGACACATGAAGAAATTCTCCAGATCACTGGCAATAAGAGAGACGCAAATCAAAACCTCAATGAGATACCATCTCACTCCAGTAAGAGTGGAAAAGTTTAACAGGGCAATAAGTAATAGATGTTAGAGAGGATGTGGCAAGAAAGGAACTCTTATACATTGTTGGTGGGATTGTAAAATGGTGCCACCATTCTGGAAGGCAGTTTGGTGCTTCCTCAAAAAGCTCAACATAGAAATTCCAGCTATTCAACTACTTGGACTATATCCTGAGAATATGAGAACTGAGGCACAAACTGAGATTTGTACACCAGTGTTCATAGTAGCATTATTCACCTTCACAATAACATAGAAACAGCCCAAATGTCCAACCACAAACGAAAGGATTGAGAAATTATGGTACATTCACACAAGAGAATACTATTGCAGCATGCAGGAACAATAACTTTGTAAATTATTACCTAACTTGAGAGGGACTGGAGAGCATTATGCTGAGTGAGCTAACTCAGTCCCATAAGGATAAATATTGTATAAAACTGTTCTTTGTAGAATGAGTAGAAGGATCCAGGAGGGGTGGGAGAGGCTGGAATGAGAGGGATGTGGATGGTGGATGTCCATGGGGAAGAGGGGATGAATCATTGGGTTGTACAATTTGATGGGTGGGGTGGGGGGAGAGGAAAATTGGAAGAATTTGTTCAAATTTGTATTAGAACTTTGAAAATAAACTAGTGGAAAACAACAACAACAATGAAAAAAAGGAACTATCAAAACCATACAAAACCAAATGTGTAGCATTTGTCCATGGCTAAAGCTCAGGAGGCTGGAAGGGATGTGAATTAAGGATGATTGGTAAACATAAGAAGGAAGTCTGCCAAAGAAGACATTCAGATGGCCAACAAGCACATGAAGAAATGTTCAAAATTCCTAGTTCTAAGAGAGATGCAAATTAAAACAACTATGAGATATCATCTCACCCCAGTCACAAGAGCAAACTTTAACAGAACAGCAAGCAACAAATGCTGGCGAGGTTGTGGAGAAACTGGAACCCTTATTTACTGTTGGTGGGAGTGTAAAATGGTACAATCACTGTGGAAGGTAGTATGACGCTTTCTCAAAAAGTTGCAAATAGAGATACCGTTTGACCCAGCAATTCCACTACTGGGAATATATCCCGAAGAGACCATAACTGACATCCAAGCAGATATATGCACGCCCATGTTTATTGCAGCTTTGTTCACAATAGCAAGGAGTTGGAAACAACCCACATGCCCATCAACATATGAATGGATAGAGAAGCTGTGATATATTCACACAATGGAATACTATGCTACATTGAAAAAACAAGGAACTCATGCAATATTATTCAAAATGGGTGAGCCTAGAGGACATTATGCTGAGTGAAATAACTCAGTCGCAAAAGGACAAATATTGCATGGTGCCACTGCTGTAAAATGGGACTGATATCAGGGTTGAGGTAAGACTGAAAAAAACAGGATAAATTGTGTATACTGTACTAAAACAGATGAGGGAGAGAATAATTTAAAAGTGATGTATGATAGGGTATTATGGTTATCACAAGAGTCCACAATTAAGGTTGCATCATGGAATGTACTTGGGGCAGTGGGAGGGATGCGAGGGGATTGTGTACCAGGGAGGGAGTGTTTCTTTTACTTTTGAAACAGAGGAGCGAACTGGGGGGGGGGGGTGGGCTGGGTGGGGAGAGAAGTGCAGCAATCAATGAATGAAAATACAAAATCTCTGTAAATGTTCATTAAAATTATTAATGAAAGAAAAAGAAGGAAGTCTGATGAGGGCTGTCATACTATAGAGCTGTCAGTGACTATTACTAAAATTAACTGTTGAATGGAAAACTAATTTACTCTGTAAACTTTTACTGAAATCACTATAAAAAAGTTTCAAAAAGAAAACCCGAGACATACCGAATAAAGACCCCACTGAAAAAGAATACTAGAAAGTGTTGCTGTACAAGATGTGTTTTCAAATTTCCTAATTATAGTGAAGCTTCATAGAATAGTGTTGGAGAAAAACAATGTGTATTTGTGTGATGCAGATTCTTGTAATTTATCATCAAATGGAAGTTATTAAAGATTTAAAATTATTTTTCTTGATACATTTTTGGGATGTATGCTTACACTCAGTGCTTTATAAAAAAAATAATGGCCATTTTAAGTTTTAAGATGTGATCTAATGAAGCATTTTAATAGTCTTCCTAGGTCCTGCTCCTCTAAGCCTGCTCTCCAGGACCACTTAGGGATTTTAGGGTCAGATTATTTTAAATTGTAGTTTAGCACATACTTACTTTCTTAATAGCTAATTTCTTTTCATCATGCTAAATACTCCTTTTTCCTTGCAAAAATAGTTTTATTGACTTTAAAAAATGTAAACTGGCTTTCAACTCTATGTACTTCCTAAAATAAATAGGCATTTGGTTAATGACCCCACTATCATTTAGAGACAGAGAGATTAATAGAAACAGAGTCAATATCCATGAGCTGCTGCTATGGAGACTAGAAAAGAATTAAGGTCATCAAGCTTGAAATAATCAGCTTCGAAATCAATTTAATGAGCTCTGGTGGCCTAATCTGTAGAGAGCTGCACCGCTAACTCAGAGGTAGTTCAAATCCACCTCAGAGGCACAGGAGTAATAGGAGCAATCTTCTGCTGTGTGATTTACAGCTTCAGAAACCCATTGCAAGGTCAGCCATGAGTCAGTTCCAACTCAACAGCAATGAGTTAAATGCATTTTACCATCCTCCTGTCTAAATTTCTCAAATCATTACTCACTAGCTGTCAATTTTTATGGGTAATTTTTTGTTGTTGTTGTAAAAGTAATTTATATAAAATATGTACTAAAAGCATTGACTTCTTGGCTGTTTGTAGTTGCCACTCATTCCTGAAGAACTCTTTTCAGCTTGCACAAACATAAAATAAAATATAATGCAAAGGTAAAGAGAATGCATTTCAGTTAGGAAGCCTGCTTTTCAATCAGAGCTAGGTCTTTCCCCCACCCCCCCACAAAATTTATTTTATCTCTCTTTATGTGTATCATCAAATCAGATCAAACTAGCACAGGAGGAGATTTCCCCTCCTTCTCCAACAGTGCATCTGGTGGCTTTGAACTGTATGCCTTTGGGATTGCAATGCAGCTTCTTGCCACTAGGCCACCAGAGCTCTCAGAGCTAGGTCTTATACTGAGTTACCTTGGTCAGGTTATTCCGTGTCTTTGGACTTCAAATCACTCATTTAAAAAAGTGTAGACACTAATATTTGTTATTGTTTTGGGGTACCATCAAGTCAACTCTACAACTTATAGCAACATTATGATTAGCAGATCTGAATCCTGTCCCATCCTATACCATCCTCATCATCTCTGATATGCTTGAGCCGATTATTACAATCACTGTGTCTATCTATCTTGTTTGGGGCCTTCCTCTCTTTCTCTAAGCCTCGTCCTTTACTACCATGATTTCCAAGGAATGGCTCCACCTGACAACATGCTCAAATTACGTGAGAACAAATTTCAACATCTTTGACTCTAAGGAGTATCCTGGATGTACTTCCTCCAAGACAGACTTGTTTTTTCTTTTAGCAGTCCATGGGATATTTCATACTCTTCTCCAGCACCATAACTCAAAGGCATGAAAATGTTGACATGTAATTCATATTGAAGACCGTAATCTTGCAAGATTATGTCATCTACGTAATGCAGGTTGCTCGTAAATCTTCCACCAATCCTGATTCCACATTTGCCTTCATCTAGTCCAGCTTCTCAAGTGATTTCCTTAGCATACACATTGAATAGGCATGAAGAAAGGATATAACCCTGATGTACACTTTTCCGTATATTAAACTGTGCAGTGTTCCCTTGTTCTGATAACAACATCTTGGAATAATTACATACATATTTGAAATAGTTGCAGTGAGGAATAATTGGATTAATGTATATGAAGCATTGCCACTTAGGAAAATTTTCAAAAGTTTTAAGAGTTTTGTTTGTTCTTTTACAGTTTGTTGAATTTCTTTTTATGTACTGTTTTAGCTATCGACTTTCTTGTGGGAATTGCCCCTTTCGGTAATGGCAGAACATATATTCTGTAGTAATTCTTACATATATGTATATAGCCAAACAGTTCTAGTGAAGTTGGTTGTGTTGTGTTCTATCGAGATGGAACCAACACATAGCTGATCCCAAACAGGTTTTCAGAGGCAGTTAATCACACAAGAGGAGACTGGTCATGCTTCTCCCGCCTAGCAGTGGGTGGAACCACTCCATGCATTTGGGATTGCAGTGTATCTTTTTACTCCTAGGTCATCAGAGATCCCTGGTGACGTAGTGGTGATACGTCCAAAGAGTTATCAGGAAAGTGAAGAATTACTGGCTCTAAATCTGGGTACAGACTAGAATCGAGAGAAGAAAACCTGGAACCTGAGGCCACTTTGAGTCTTATTTTTAGTGATCTCTTGGAACAAAGTGGAAAGAGTTGAAATTTGGGCGCCAGCAGCTTGATGATCTTGATACACTAACCCCTATTTTGGGCTTAATATTTCAATTACATTTTATGCATTTGAGAACTGGACAATGACAAAGATGATAAAAGAAGAAATGATGTCTTTGAGTTGTGATGTTAAAGAGTATTGAACTGCCGTGAGAATAGACAGGTCTGTCCTGGAGAGGGTTAAATCAGGTTGCTTCTTGGAGCCAAGGACTGTGAAGCTCCGTCTCACATCCTTTGAGCATGTTGCCAGGAGGGACCAGTCCTTTGGAAAGAACATCATGCTTGGAAGGGTGGATGGTCAGCCCAGGAGAGGAAGACCCTGGATGACAGGGATTGACACAGTGACTGTGGTAATGGGACAGGTGTGTCAAAGAGAGTGAGACTGGCTCAAGACAGGGAGGGTTTCAGAGCTATTGTGAGTTGTAGTTGACTTGATGGCACCTAACACCACCATCACTTTGGGCTTACATCACTGAAGTGCTGCACCAAAAGCATCAGGATGAACTGGATATAAGCCATCTTCCTATAGATTGTCAGCATTGTTTTATATCAACTATGTAGATGAGACAACTCCAGTGTTTAAAGTTGATAGTTCCCCACCACTGATTTCTCCAGTAAGCTAACAGAAGCAAATGAAAATCTTCCTTAAAAGGAGAAATAAGTACTGTCAAAGTAGTTTTGAAATTAGACAACAAACACAACAGACAAAAAACCCTGAGAATGAGTAGAAATAATCAATACTCTCAAATTGGAACTGATTCATTGGTTGACCCTCCATTGAATCAGAAATAAGTGATAAAAAATAAGAGTCCATTATTTAATAGTTTAATGTAGTCTATAGTCTGGTAAATACTATTAATCTAGTACAGTGACTGGGACAATGAGGGTTGGTGTGTCAGAATGTGTAAGACTGGCTCAGGACAGGGCAGGGTTCAGACCTATTGTACATAGGGTGGCTGTGGGTCACAGGCAACTTGATGGCACATAACAACAACAATAAAACAGTCCTGCTTTATCATAGATATCAGAAGTGGATGACTTAAGCAAACAGAACTACATTATCTTATTTTTTAGGAGGTTAGAAGCCCAAATTCAGAGTGTTAGCCTTAAAGGAAGGACCTTTCTGCCGGTTCTAAAGAAAGGTCTTTATGTCCTTTAGCATCTCGGAGTTCAAGTTCTTGGAAATCTTCATGTATCTTGTACTCTAGTTGTTAAAGAGCTGTTTAGCACAGGGGCTTGCATCTGAAAGGACCCACTATGTTCCTGCTGAGGGTATAGTCATAGAGAGTTGTGCTGCTAACTCACAGGCAACACCACTCTGGCGGTTCAAATCCACCAGCAACTTCCCAAGAGCACGATGGACAGGCATCTCTCCTGTATTTTACAACCTCTGAAAAAGCACTGGGTATTATTCCATACTTTTTCTATTCATTTATGTGTTCATGGGCACTTGGGTTGCTTCCATCTCTTTGCTATTGTGAATAATGCAGCAATAAACATGGGTGTGCATATATCTGTTTGGGTGGAAGCTCTGGATTCTTTAGGGTATATTCCTAGTAGAAGAATTGCTGAGGCAAATGATATTTCTATTTTTAACTTTCTGAGGAAGTGCCAGACCGCTTCCCACAGTGGTTGTACCATTTTACATTCCCACCGGCAGTGGATAAGAGAGTTCCAATCTCTCCATCATCCCACCAGCATTTGTTGTCTTCTGCCCTGTGCTGTTGTTGTTGAGTAAGCTATCTCAGTAACAAAAGGATAAATACTGCATAAAACCACTATTATAAAATAGGACTGACATGGGGGTTGGTGGGAAACTGAAAAAAGAGGGGATAAATAATGAACACTGCACTGGAACAGAGGAAGGAAAGAACGGTTTTAAAAAATGTATGATTAGGCATTATCTGTATGACAACAATCCAGAATAAGAGGTATATATCAAAGTGGACAGGGTAGGGGAGCACAAAAAAATTTTGAAACAATGAATTTTTTTTATGTGTACTGGGGCAGGTAAGGAGGAAAATAATACAACTTTTCTGTATGCTTTCATTAAAATCACAATAAAAAAGAAAATATAACAAAATAGTAAAAACAAAAACAAACCAAAAAAAAAAAACACTAGAAGGTCAGCTATGAGTTTGTTCTGACATGTTGGCAATGAGATTTTAGTTTATATTGTTAGGGGCTACTGAGTTGATTATAACTTATAACAACAATTTGAACAACAGATCTAAACTGTGCTTTATCCTGCGCCATCCCCGTGACCTCATACCTTTAAGCCAATTGTAACCACCACTGTGACAATCCTCCTTGTGGAGGACCATTTTCATTCTCTACTCTCCACCTTTCTGAGCACAATGTCTTTTTCTAAGGAAAGGACCCTCCTGACAACATGTTTAAAGTATGTGGACAGAATATGCTTTTTCTTTTGGAAGTTCATGATAAACAGGTCACCAAAACTACAATTCAAAAGCATTGATTCTTTTTCATTCTTCTTTATTCATTGTTCAACACTCAGATGCATAGGAAGCAAATGAAAAATACCATGGCTTGAATCAGGTGCATCTTAGTCTTTCAACGGATATCCTTACAACCCTTTGAAGAGATTTGTGACAGTAGATTTACCAGTGCAGCATGTCTTTTGATTTCTTGACTGTTGTTATCATTGGTGTTGATTGTGGAGCCAAGTAAAATGAAATTGTTGACAATCTTAAATCTTTTCTCCATCTATTATGGAGATGTCTGTTGATCTCGTAGTGAGGATTTTTCTTTTCTTGATGTTGAGATAGAATCCATGTGCAAGGCTGTATCGTCTTTGATCTGCAGTAGTTGCTTCAAGGCTTCATTTTCTGCCAGCAAGATTATGTCATCTGTATAATACAAATCATTGATGAATCTACCTTCCATCTTGATGCCACATTCTTCCTCATATAGCCAGTTATTTGATGAGGATATAGAATGAATAGGTATGAAGAAAGGATACAGTTTTGGTGCACACCTTCCTTTATTTTAAGCCAGGCAGTGTTCTCTTGTCCTATTCAGAAAATTACTTCTTCCTTTGTACTCAGGTTTTACATGAGTGCAACAACATACAATATATATTTTGATATTTTATAATTTATCTGATAAAAATAGATTACATTGTTGCTTTAAGTTGCTTTTTTGTTCTTATTAAGGAATCTGAACAATGTTTTTCCTGCTTTTCTCTGAAATATGTCTGTTCATATAATTTGCTAATTTATTTTCTGGGGTTTTAACACTTTTAAAAAGTACTAATTAGTTTGAGTTCCTTATGTAAAAGAATATACAAATATGATGATTAACCTTTGGTCTGATACTTTGATTGGAAATAGTCCCCACCCCCTTTTTTATGTTTGGCTCAAGATAGGGCAGGGTTCAGAGTTATTGTTCATAATGTTACTAGGAGTTGTAGTCAACTCAAAAGCACATAACAACAACAACAACAGATAATTGTTTAGCCCTTAATCTGAAGTTGTTCATACATTTTGGGTATAAGTATATGGGTTTTACATCTTTACATAAATCTCTTCAGAATGAAAGAAAATATCAGCCTTGGTGGTCCAATGTCTACACACTTAGCTGGTAAATAAAATGTCAGTGAACCCAACAGCCACTCCACAGGAGAAGAAATAAGTGTGTTTCTATAAAAATAAAAGACTGGAAACCCTGTGGGGCTGTTTGTCTCAGCATGAGTTAGAATTAACTCTTTAACATTCAATTACAATCCTGATAAAGCTGGCGTACATATCTGTCTATATATGTTTTGTGCACTAAATGGCCTTTAGAAACTTTGCAGTTATTATGCACCATCTAGTTGCTGCTGACTCATAATGACCCTCCATTTTTCTCCCATAGAGTAGCTAGTGGATTTGAACCAAATACCATTGTGTACTTAATGTCCTTTGGAAATGCAATGAAAAATTCCAACTATAGCTAAAATGATATACTTCTAGAAATCCTAAGGGAGCTCTCTAGTGGCTTAATGGGAAAGAAGTTGCACTATTAATCTGAAGTCAGGAGGTTCAAATCCACCAGCTGCTTCATAAGAGAAAGATGAGTAGTATTCTCTTTACATGTGATTTACAGCCTCTGAAAACCTGCCAGAAGGCTCAACTATGAGTCAATTCTGATTTGAGGGCAATGAATTTGAGTTCCCCCCACCCCCGTGCCCCGTATAAATCCTACAGGGAGCACTTTGTCTTTAAATGAAAAGGAATAGTTTAAGTCTCTATTGAGTTTATAAGACCAGTCCACAGAACTTGAGAGGGTAGCAAGACAAGACACTAAGGCAATAGCCAAGAACAGCAAGAACTTAGTGAAGCTCGTACAATGGAGAAAGATACAGGCCCTTATTGTTAGCTACCATGTGGCACACTCTAGGATCACTGACTAAGGTGCTGCTTGGTCCTGAAGCAACACCATGGCAACAGAGTTGTGACCTATTGGGTCATCACTGGCTGATTTTTGGAAGTAGATTACTAGCTTTCCCTTCTCATCTTCCTTAATCTGGATGTTCTCTTGAAACTTATGCAGCATCACAGTGATAGGAAACCTTCCCTGACAGACAGGAGGATCGTTTGGCTTGTATTCGAATTAGGGTTTCCCTCATGGAAGGTGAGAATTCTGCCAGTGAACCACCAAAATTTAAACTGTAATAAATTCAGGTGGGTCATGGCTGTAAGTAAAAATTTAAAGTTTCTTTTCAAAGTCACTTATCTTTCCATCTAGAACTGGAGATCCTGATTTGTGTGTTCATTTCTATCAGTGTTGGAACAGTTTTCCCCTCTCCTCTTCTTGGCGGCAAAGAAAAGAGGATAAAGCAGAGAGGGCAGCCAAGAGTGACACAGGGATTGGTGGAGCTGGTGTGACAAGCAACAAAGGCAGAAATGAAGAGTGTGTGTGGTTGGTCCTTTTGTTTGCTCTTACCTTCATTATAAACCTCAAATGTGATAATTTAGGAAATCTTCCTCTGCTCATTCTAATATAACATCTTATTTGGCTGGATGGAGATTCCTCCCACCACCACTGTTCAACTAGCCTTCAATTGTTTAATTTCTTTGGAAAATTAAAAAAAACCCCAACAACAAACCTGTTCTGATTTCATAATAAACAGACCAAATGCCATAATTGGTTCAATTACATTTCCCCCCATAAAATTCCAGAATTAGCCTACATTAACCTCTGTGTTGACTTAGTCGTCATAAGGATCCAGTGGAACTCTGGGTATGATGCAGGGGTTTAACACATACTCAGTTCAAACTCACACATAGTTCTGAGACACAACTGAGAAAATCAGCTTCACTGACATTAAAAAGATGATGATTGCTCTTTTTTAAAAAGGTTAAAATATTAACAAAGTGAAAGACTAAACCTCTTTCGGACTAGGTTGTGCATTTTAGTCAAAGGAAGTATGTTATATGTTTCCATGCATATGCTACAGTTTGTTTGTGATTTACATTTTCTCTTGCATACAAAAGTATGTACTTGTCAATTACCCACTGAGGGGATGCTGTGTTAGGCTATTTATAAATAATAGCTTGAATAAGAACCACTTATGCAAAATACCATTTCTGATACATTTGTTCAAAGCAGGCAGCAACACCTCTCCTAGTCTCATGCCTTCTGCCTTCTGCTTGATAGGATTATGTTTGTATCAGGATAATTTCAGTTGCATATCATTTAGGTGTGGTGTATGAAGCTTCTTTCAAAGGCGCTTAACATTTTTGGGTTTAATGACCCTAACCAATTCCATTTTTTGAGAGAAGATAGGATTGAGGAATTAAAATATAAAACATGTTTGTTCCAGGTTCCAAGAATAACGTTCATGATGAAATTTTAAGTGTACCCAAGCAGCTTAATTTTTCCTTGCCCCAGTGGTGTGGTGACCAAAGGAATATTTTGTGGTCATGGTATAATTTTTCTTAAATGAAATCTGAACAAAAAGTACTTCAGGGTTGATTTATTGGATATAAAAATATGTTGGCTATAAGCAAATTATTTTAGAGTTATAGAGCTTGATTATTTTGAACAAAGCTTTTAATTGCTGTTATATGCCATTGATTCATTGAGATCCTATGTACACAACTCTGAACCTTGCCCTATGCTGAACCAATTTTACTGTCTCTGACACACCCATCCACATTAACCCAGTTACTGTGTCAATCCATCTCATCTGCTCTCACACTGTTCTTCCACTTGTCCAAGTATGATGTCTCTCCAAGGACTGGTCCCTCGTGGCCATCCACCCAAAGTATGTGAGACGGAGCTTCAAAATCCTTGCTTCTGAGGAGCAGCCTGGTTTCACCTTCTCCAAGACAGATCTGTGTGTTCCATTGATGGCCTATGGTATGTTCAAGATTCTTCTCCAGCACCACAACTCAAGGCCTCAAATCTTCTTCTGTCATTCTTAGTCATTGTCCAGCTCTCTGATGTATAGCAAGTAATTACAAAGATCATGTCCTGGATCAGATACACCTTAACTGCCAGACTGTCATCTTTATTCTTTAGCATTTTGGAGAGGTGTCTGACAGCACATTTCCCAGTGCAATTCATCTGCTGATTACCTTACTGCTGGTGCCAAGAGTGTTGATTGTGGAGCCGAGCAAGCTGAAATTATTACCAATCTCGACTCTTCTCCATCTATAATAGTGCTTCCAATTGGCTCAGTGGTGAGAATCTCTGTTTTCTTGATGTTGAGCTTCAATCCATGTTGAAGAGTAGTTTTGGCAAGCAAGGTTGTGCATCTACAAAACACAGGGTGTTGACGAGTCTTCCTCCAATCCTGATGCCACATTCCTCCTCATAAAATCCAGCCTCCTAAATGACCTGTTCTAAATATCAGTTGAAAATGTTTGGAGACAGGATGCATCCCTGACACACTACTATTCTGATTTTGAACCATGCAGTTTCCTTGCTCGTTCTGAGGACTGTTTCCTGGTCTAAGTTTTGCATGAACACAATCAAGTGTTCTGGGAGTCCCATTCTCCTCAAAGTCATCTAAAATTTGTGTGATTCAAATATGTCTTTGCATAGTCAATGAAACACAGATAGTCTTCTGGTACTCTTTGCTTACAGCAAAGATCCATCTGACCTTGGTGATAATGTCTCTAGTGCCACGGCCATGACTAAACCTGGCCTGTATTTCTGGTACTTCTCTGCCAATATTATATTTGAATAATCTTCAGCAGGATTTTATTCACCAGGTTGTGCCAAGAAATCTGGAGGATAACTACCTCGCCAACTGACTGGAAGAGATCCACATTTGTTCCCATTCCAAAAATGCATGACCCAACAAAGTGTGGAAATTATAAAACAATATCCCTGATCTAGGCCATGGTCTGTGAAATTACTTGCTATATATCTGAGAGCTGGTCATTGCCTAAGGATGATAGAAGAAGAATTGATACCTATTAGTTGTGGCATTGGAGAAGAGTATTAAATATATCATGGACTGCCAGGAGAACAAAAAGGTTCATCCTGGAGAGGGTGAAAAGGGTGAAACCAAGCTTCTCCATGAAAGCAAGGATTTTGAAGTTTGACATACTTTGGGCATGTTGCAAGGGAGGACTAGTTCTTGGAGAGGGACATCATGCTTGGAAGAACAGAGGGACAGCACAAGAGAGGAAGATCCTGGATGAGATGGATTGATTCAGTAATGGGGGTAGGAGTGTCAGAGACAATGAGGTTGGCTCAATATAGAGCAGGGTCCAGACATGTTGTACATAGGTTTGCTATGAGTTGCTAGGGACTCGATGGCACATAAAACCAACCCAAACAACATTACTGATATCACATATAATCTTTTAATAGAAAATATTATTAATCAGTAATCATTTATCTGATAGGATTATGTACCATCTATATGCTAGGTCTATTGATTTCCTGGCTGCTGGTACCAAAATTGTTGGTTGTGGAGCCAAGCAAACTAAAACTGTTAACAATCTCAGTATCTTCACCATCTATCATAATGCTGTTAATTGGCCCAGTGGTGGAAATCTTTGTTTTCTTGATATTGAGCTTCAATCCATAGTGAAGGCTGCAGTCCTTGACTTTCTGCAGCAAGCACTTTAGTTCCTCTTTCAGTTTTAGCAAGCAGGACTGTGTTGTCTGCATAAGTCAAGTTGTTGATAAGTCTTCTTCCAATCCTTATGCCACTTTCCTCTCATACATCCAAGCCTCCTGGATGATCCGTTCTGCATACAGATTGAAAAGGTATGGAGACAGAATACATCCTGTCATATACCCTTCCCAATTTTGAACCATGTAGTGTCTCTTTGCTCTGTTCTGATGACTGCCTTCTGGTCCAAGTATAGATTTTGCATAAGCACAAACAAATGTTCTGGGATTCCCATTCTTCTCAGAGTCAAGTCAGCTGTCAGGGAACTCTCCAGAGTACTGAAGAACAACAGTGCCAGTCTGGAGATTAAGATGTGCCTCTAGGCCATAGTCTTCACAATAGCTTGCTTTGCATCAGAGAGCTGGGCAATGATTAGGGATGATAGAGAATTAATGCCTTTGAGCTGTGATGCTGGAGAAGAGTACTGAATGTGCCATGGACTGCTAGGAGAATAAACAAGTTCATCCTAGAGAGGGTGGAGCCCGGCTGATCCTTGGACGTAAGGATTCTGAGCCTTCATCTGACATATTTTGGGCATGTTGTGAGGAGGTCCTTGGAAAGGGACATCATGCTTGAATGGCAGAGCAATGGAGAAAGAGACCATTGATGAGAGGGATTGATACAGTGACTGGGCTAATGAAGATAGGTGTGTCAGAGCTGGTAAAGTTGGCACACGATAGAGCAAGTATCAGGGATGTTGTACATAGGGTTGCTATGAGTCACAAGTGACTCATGGCACTTAACAACAGCAAGAACATATGCTAGGTAAGGAGCCCTGGTTTCTGAGTGGGTAATATATTGGGCTGCAAGCAAAAGGTTGACAATTTAAATCCACCAGCTCCATATATACTGAAGAAAGATGGTCAGTTTCCTCCTGTAAAGATTTAAAGCCTCAAAAACCTGATGGAGGGTTATTAAGAGTCAGTATCAACTTGACGGTAGTGGGTTTGGTTTGATTTTGGTATATGCTAGGTGCAGCATTCATCTATGCAATGCTATATCAGACTGAAGTTGTCAAGGATTTAATTTTACCTGTATATTCACTTAATACCCATTGAAGCAACAGTCAATAAATAAAAAAACCTCTACAATTTACTACACTGGAAAAAGAATCTGTTATCAAGGTTCTCCTTTTTAAAATGCTAAAGAGAAAAGATTTAAGTTTCAAGACTATGGTGCACCTGACTCAGATGATGCTCTTTTTCAGTTGCTTTGTATATGTATGTGAAAGTTGGAAAAAGAATAAGGATGACTGAAAAATCAAAGCCTTTGAATTTTGGTGTAGACAAGAAAATATTGGATATATAATGGGCTGCCAGAAGACCAAATAAGTCTGTTTTGGAAGAAGTGTAGCCAAAGTGCTTCTTAAAAGCAAAATTTGTGAGACTTTGCTCACATATTTTGGTTATGTTATTGTGAAAGGCCAGTCCTTGTAAGGAGCTATCCTGGAGGCTTGGCAAAGAAAACCTTCAGTGAGATGGACTGAACAGTGACAGCAACAATGAGTTTGAGCACATTAGATATTGTGAGGGTGGCACAGGATTGGGCAAGGTTTCAATATTTTGTTACTATGAGTTGGAGTCAACAGCAACTAACAACAACAAAGAACCACATATTAGCATGAATGAATTTCTTGATTGGTTATGCTGCTCCACAATCAACACTCTTGGCACTAGCAGTCAGGAAATCAAAAGATGAATCACATTAGGTAAATCTGCTGTCAGAGATCTCTCCAGGGTACTGAGAAGCAACGATGTTGGTCTAGAGACTAAGGTGTGCCCGATCCAGGCCACGGTCTTCAAAATTACTTGTTATGAATCAGAGAGCTGGACATTGACTACGGATGACAGAAGAAAAATTGATGCCTTTGAGATGTGGTGCTGGAGAAGAGTCTTGAACATATCATGGACTGCCAGAAAAACAAATAGGTCTGTCTTGGAGAGGGTGAAACCAAGTTTCTCCTTGGAAGTTAGGATTTTGAAGCTCTACTTTACATACTTTGGGCATGTGGCCAGGAGGTACTAATCCTTGGAGAAGACATCATGCTTGGAAGGGTGGAGGGACAGCACAGGAGAGGAAGACCCAGGATGAGACGGATTGACACAGTAATTGGGGAAATGGGGGTAGGTGTATCAGAGTCAGTGAGACTGGCTCAGAACAGGGCAGACTTCAGAGCCATTGTATATAGGGCCACTATGAATTGCAGATGACTTGATGGCACATAATAACAACAAAACATGGGAAGAAACTTCACACTTATGTCCAAAATAAGCAAAGTGCCAGGAGCACTTTGACAGCTCCACTGAGAACCATCATTTTTCTATTCTCAAACTCATTGGTGTGAAATTGGAATTGACTCATAGTTGACCCTCCAGTGAGTTTCTGAGGCTGTAAATCATACAGGTATCGATTTCTCATCTTTCTCCTGTGGAGCGTCTGGTGCCTCATTTGAGTTAGCATCACAACTCCCTATGGACTATACCATTAGAGTTTTCTTTTGTTATTATTTTTGTTGTGTGTACCATAGAGTCAGAGCTGACCAATAGTTCAACCCCAGCAGGTTTTCAGATGCAATCAATTGAACAGGAAGACATTACCCATGTTCCTCCTGCAAAACAACTAACTAGGAGATTCGAACTGTGTGCCTTTAGGTGCAGCTCCTTACCATTAGGCCACCAAACCTCCACTATAGGGCCTACCAAACAAAATCTTTTGACCTCAGAAGATGTGGATTGCTTATGTTAAATGCTAGCGCAGTTTTACTCCATTTACTACTAGTTGGAAAAGAGTAACTTTTGGCACCAGACATTAAAGGAATAATTTAAGTTCCAAATGCTGATGTTTGGAAACATTTTACAGTTTCTTTTTTTCCCAAATTGTATTACTTTTGTGTGAGTGTACTGTCAAATCAGATATGACTGGTACAGGAGGAGATTGTCCCTCCTTTCCCGGCAGAGCATCTGGTGGACTCGAACCGTGCGCCTCTAGGATTGTAGTTGCAGCTCCTTGCCACTAGGCCACCAGAGCTCCCCCATTTTACAGTTTCAATACTATTTATTTTGTGTGTACACATTCATGTGGAATCTAGTCAGCTGGAAGAATAATTTGTTGAATTACTTTTTCAGGAATATGCTAATTTTTACTGCCATTATATTAACAGAGAATAATTTTTCTTCTCTCTGCATTAAATAATGCCCTAGGAATAGATGGGATACCAATTGACATGTTTTAAATGCAGCTCTGGATGTGCTCACCAATCTATGACAGGAAATTTGGAGAAGGGCTATCTGGTCAATCAATCAAATGGAAACTCTAATAGCAATCGACTAAATATGAGATCCATATTTGTTCCCATTCCCAGGAAAGGTGATCCATCAGAATGTAGGAACTATCAAACAATATCATTAAAACTCATGAAAACAACATACTACTGAAGATCATTCAAAAATATCTAGAACAGTATATCGACAGGGAACTGCCAGAAGTTCAAACTGGTTTTAGAAGAAATTGTGGCACCAGGGATATCATTGTTGTCAGATGGATCCTGCCTGAGAGCAGAGGATACCAGCAGAGTGTCTATTTGTGCTTTATTGAGTATGCAAAGGCACTTACTTGTCTGTGTGGGTCATAACAAGTTATGGCTAACTTTGAGAAGAATGAGAATCTCAGCACACTTAATTGTGTTGATGAAAAACCTATTCCTAGACCAACAGGTGTTATGCAATCAGAGCCAAGGGAACTACATATGGTTTAAAATTCAGAAAGGCATGCATCAGGGCTGTATCATCCCTCTATACTTGTTCAGTCTTTATACTGAGCACATTATCTGAGCAGCTAGACTTATGAAGAAGAATGTAGCATCAGAATTGGAGGGAGACTCATAAATTACCTTTGGTATGCAGATGACACAACTTTGCTTGCTGAAAGTTAGAAGAACTTGAAGCTCTTGATGCAGAAGATCAAATACTGCAGTCTTCAATATAGATTGCATCTCAACAAAAATACCACTAAAATAGGCAACATCATGATAGAGGGGAAAAGATTGAAACTCTCAACAATTTTACTTGGAGACACACACACACACACACACACACACACACACACAAATGTACTTAGTACCAGCAGTCAGGAAATCAGGAGATAAAATGCACTGGGAAAGTCTGCAGTTAGGGACCTCTCCAAATTACAAAGATGTTAGTTTGAAGACTAAGGTTTGCCTGATCCAGACCATGGTCTTTTCAATCACTTGCTATGTATCTGAGAGGCAGACAGTAAGTATGACAGAAGAAATATTGGTGCTTGTGAAATGTGAGGTTGGAGTTGAGAACGGAATACTCCATGGATTGCCAAAAGAACAAAAAGATGTGTCTTGGAGAAGGTGAAGCCAGATTGCTCCTTAGAAGCAAGGATTCCAAAGCTTTGTCTCACATACTTTGAGCATGTTGCTAGGAGGGGTTATTCCTTGGAGAAGGATATCATGCTTACAAGGATGGAGGGATGGCAAAGAGAGAAAGAATCCCAGGTGATGGTGAGGAACAGCTGATGTTGGAAATCATAGACACTTATAGCAAATCAAACATTTGGAACACTGTTAACTTTTGCCAACTTGTAACTAGTCTGCTACTAATCCTTGCAGAATGGATTTAAAATGCACAACCCAAAGGCAGCAAGTAGTTAGAGTCCACCAGCTGATCTAAGGGAGGAAAATGGACAGTCTCATCCTGTGTGATTTATAGCCTCTGAAAACCCACTGGAAGGTCAGCTAGCTGTTGGTTTCAACTGAACAGCATGTAACAACAACAACAACAACAATCATTATTCTCATGAAGGATATGCATAGATTTGTAATATTGCTTCTATATTGCAGAAGAAACAGTTATGAGATCTAGAAACATTGATGTATTGTTTCCTCAGTTTATGGTAAAAGGAAGAAAAATTACTAATATTTTTATTAATTCAATACATACTTATTCAGAATCTATTGTTTGCTAGGAAGTTCTGAAGATCTAGCCATGAATGGATTAAAATCCCGCAAATGGAGCTTCCCATTTATGGGGAAGGAGTGTGTGTGAGTGAGTTGGAAGTAAATTTGGAGGTTCTAAGCAGAAAGAATAATATGATTGTGATTTTTTTTCCATGTACTGTCGAATCAGATCCGACTGGCATAGGAGGAGATTGCCCTTCCTTGTCCAGTGGAGAATCTGGTGGATTTGAACCAGGCACCTTCCGGATTGCAGTGTAGTTTCTTGCCACTAGACCAACAGAGATCCCCAATTGTGGTATCTTTTTAAAGACCACACAAACCTACAATAGATTGTAGGAAGGCCGGAGGGGAAGCAGAGAGGCCAGTTATTCTAATCATCCAGACCCAGGGTAATTGTACACCAACTAATGGAGAGAATAGACATGGGAAGCAGTGTATGTGGTGGGATGTAGCCAGAGATTGAATACATTTTCTGATAAATGATACATTTTCAGTGTAACGTGTGGATAAAGGAAAAGGTTAAATAAGTCTAAAAGACTTTAAGATTTTTGGTCTGAGAAAATGAAAGAATTATTGGTCACTAGGATGGAGATGTAATGAGCTCTAGGGGCACAGTGGATTAAGTGTTGGACTGTTAACCCAGAGGTTAGTGATTTGAAACCACCCAGTGCTATACAGGCGAAGGATGAAGGAGTCGGCTTCTGTAAAGATTTACAGCCTTGGCAAATCTAAAGAACATTTCCATTCTAACCTATACAGTCGCTATCAGTTTGAATCAACTTGAAGACAAATTTTGCTTCAGTGGGGTAGGATAGAGAAGGTTATTTTGATATGTTATATGGAGGAGGATATGTTTTGATATAATTTGGTATTTGGTATGCATATTTAACAATCAAGCAAAGATATTGTGGGGAGGGCTTATATATACATACACATGAGTATCTATACGTACATATACATCTAAGAGTAAACATATCTATGTGTATATATACGTAGGAGTTGCCAGTACACCTGTAATAATGATATAACCCTTTGTTTGAAAGACATAACTTCCTCAACCCAAGCAGATATATGATTGCTCATGTTTATTGTTCACAATAGCAAAGAGTTGGAAACAACCCAAGTGTCCATCAACAAACAAATGGATAGAGAAACTGTGGTATATTCACATAATGGAATACTACACTGTATTAAAAACAAGGAACTCATTAAATATTATACAAAATGGGTGACCCTGGAGGACATAATGTTGAGTAAAAAACCTCAGTCACAAAAGAACAAATATTATATAGTGCCACCGTGATAAAGTGGGACTGACATCAAAGTTGGGGGGAAACTAAGAGTGGATAAATAATGTATACTGCATTGAAACAGTAGAGGGAGAGAATTGGTTAAGAGGAATATGTTATTAGGTATTATTTTCTTGACAAGAGTCCAGAATGAAAGCTACATAGTGGAGTGGACTGGGGGGGGGGCCTGCATAACAAGGATTTTTTTTTTTTTTACTTTTCAAAGAGAAAAGCTAATGGGGTGGGGAGGGGTTGGCAGGGAGGAAAATGTGCAACAATGAATGAATGGAAATCCAAAGTCTCTGTAAACTTTCATTAAAATAAAAAAATAATTTCTTAAAAAAAGACATACCTTCCTGAGTGAGTGCCAAACAAGAGAGAAGAGAAGTAAACTCTGCTTAAGGCTTATATTTATTGATCAGGAAAGAGAGGTTAAGCCAACAAAGGACACTAAGAAAATAAAGAACCATTTGTTGTTGCCGGTGCCATGGAGTCAAGTACAACCCATAGCTACCCTATGAACAACAGATCTGAACCCTAACCTGTGCCATCCTCAAACTGCCTGATACACTAGAGCCCATTAAGGTAGAACTGTGTCAGTCCACTTTGTTGGGGGTGGGCTTCCTCTCCTTCCCTGACCCTGTGCCTTTTTAAGCATCATGTCCCTCTCCAAGGAATACCCCCTCCTAACAACATGCCCAAAGTATATTAGGTGAAGCTTTATCATCTTTGCCTCCGAAGAACACTCTGGCTGCACTTTCTCCAAGCCATGTTCGTTTGTTTGTTTTTTGGCAGCCCATGGGAAATTCAGTGTTCTTCTCCAACACTACAGCTCAAAGGTATCAATTCTTCTTATAGAAGAAAGAGAGTCATGAGAGGATAGTATCCCAGAAGTACAATGAAGAAGACATTTTAAGAAGAAAGAAATTATAATCTTATAAAGTATTTCTGATCACATTTACTCATTCACTGAAATCCAGCTGGAGTTGACTCACAGTTGACCCTCCAGTGAGTTTTTGGAGGCTGTAAATTGTATGGAAGGATATTGCCCATCTTTCTACCAAAGGCTGCTGGATTTAAACTACCAAAGAAGTGCTATTTTCGGGTTAACAGTGCAATTCTCTGTGGATGAGGCCACCAGACAGTCATAAAGTACAGTAAGAATTGCAAATTAACCATTGAACAATGTGGAAGTCATTTTGGTAACCTCAACAAAATTTTTTTCACTGGAATGTTGACTTGCTCAAGGAAGAATTGGAGGAGATGAAGCAGAGGCTATGAACAACTCTTTGTAGGTATTTTGTTAACTATGTAGGGAGAAGAGTACATGATTTCTAAAACCCAGACAGTTTGATCCAATCTGTGTCTGAGGGAGTATTAGCATTTAATTTAATCAGATGTGATTAGAAAGTCCTCTTTGTAAAGAGGAAGCTAAACTCTAAACTATTAGGTTTTCCATAATCTTTCATCTGTTAAAAATAGATATCAATCAGTGGTCAGTATGCATCGTTTAAAACAAATATGCTTGAAAATAACTAAAAAATAGGCTATTTTTTTTTCTAGCAGACTCAAAATTGAAGGAGTCAGGAAAAAGAAATGACTGGGAAGCTATAGAGATATTTTCACTTCCCTACTCATTTACATTTGATCTGGAAAGAATTTTATTTAATGTTAAGGAAAAAAGTGATGTCTTAGAATTTTCTTTTCAAAACTTATGAAAAACTAGGTTTTCCCCCCATTCATTCATTGTTGCATTTATCTCCCTGCCCACCTCGCTCCCCAGTTTGCTCTTTGAAAAGTAAAAGAAGAAAAACTAGTTTTAATATCATCTTCTAGGGAGCTCTGTTGGCTTTGTGGTAGGGAGTTGACCTGCCAATCCAAAGGCAAGCCGTTTGCCGCTGCTCCATGGGAGAAAGATGAACAGTCTCCTCCGATTTATAACCTCTGAAAATGGTTGGCTATGCATCAAGTCTATTAGACAGCATATGACAGCAACAACAACAATCTTACCTTTTAAGAAGATACCAAGACAGTTCAAAATAGTTTATGCTAGTAGAGAATCCTATTTTTCCCCTCATATGAAAGAAGAAAACTTTCTGAATATGAAATGATTTGTTTTGGCAAATAACAATACCATCCACTGTTTAAAAAAATAAGGACTGTTCTTTATTTAGAAATGATGAGGTCCAGTGTTTATGTAGTCCTGACTGCTGAAGATTATTATTGTAAGCTGTCATTGAATTAGCTCTGACCCATGGCAACCCCATTATCAGGATAGGTATGCTGTAATCAATAGCATTTTTTTTGGCTGACTTACAGAAATAGATTGCCTTATCACTTTTTCCCCCTAGTCTGAAGACTTCACTGAAACCTGTTGTCTAGCATAGCAACAAGCAAACCTCTACTTATAGATGGAACTGTCAAACATTGTGGGGCATGGAGGTGGGTGGGGGGGGGAAGGCATAGTATAGTTAGGAAATAAATCCTTAGCAAAAATTTAGACCCTACTTTCCTAATTTCACTTTTTTGTGTTTGTGGTCAAATAAATAAGAGTATTCCCTTCAAATAACAATATCTTTTCAAATAGTTCATCATGTAGACAAGCTAGAACCCTCATCCACAAGCTACACTTCTAAGATGCTTTGACCTAGCTTGCCTGTATAATCTAAAATGATTCACTAGCCATGTTTACTTGTTGGGGTGGTGTTTTTTTTTTTTGTTGTTTTGTTTTGCTTTGTTTTTTTTTTTTAACCAAACAAGGTTAGGTAGGATAGGAAACACTGTACAGTTCCTACAGTGGTAAATTAGGTAAACCTTACTTTTAGAACAAGCTCAGGAAATAGAAAACTAATTTCATTAAGTTTCCTGAGAAGTTTTCATTTAATAAGATCACTGGGACATGGATATAAAATGATTATGGACTAGAAACAAATGAAGGAATAATTTTTTTTAAATTCTAGGTAAGTTTACAGGTTCCCCCTACCCAAATAGTCTTTTATTGCCATCAGAGATAACAGGTTGAGAGAAATGTATCTCAAGACCGTAGTTGAAGTCACAATCACTAAATTTGGTAGAAATGTGTTGGCTTAGGTTTGCTATAGATTACATTGACAGGAGAAGCAAAGGACAGTCAGATGGGAAGTAAGGGTAGTCAATGAGTGTACATTTCTGTATCAAATAGGCAAAAGAGATGGTATATTATAAAAATATCAAGTGAAAGGGAATATTTACAAATATAATGTTAGAATTGGAACTAACAGTGGTTGAGAGCTAGGCTGAAAAGGACAAAGGAGACAGAGCTAATAGTGGAACTCAAAACAAAGGCTACCCGATAGGTGATGTAACTTTCAGAGGAGGAATCCAGACTCTGTAATGCACAGCCCTTCAAGTGGTGTTTGGGCAGAAAGGAGAAAATACAGAAGACTCTTGAAATTCTAAGGGAATCCAGAGTTTCTGGAGCCACAGAGTCTAGATGAACACTTGAAATTATTGCCCTGAGATATCTTTTAAACTTTAAACAAAAAAATGCTCTCAAGTCTTTTGAAAATGGAATAGTAATTTAGCTTACCTGGTGAAGAGTATTTGCCTTACACAGTACAGGCTAATTTAAGATCTATCTGTGGGAGATCAAACTGACAACAACAACAACTTGGAAGATTAGCTAAAAATTTACAGGTCAGTGACTTCATGTTGATGGGGAAAGAACCACCTGGAAAAAAGGAAGGTGTGAATAACTGTACAGTTTAAAGACTGTAATCAGTGTTACTCAACTGTGTACGTAGAAATTGGTTTATTGGTGTCTATTCCATTGTGTATTTTCTCATCAAAATGAGCAAAAGAAAATAAATTATACCAAAAAAGGATATCACGGAGAAATAATGATCACACATTTCTCTCTTCTAGTTTTCCAGTTACTGGCCAGCTCTTCCCATTGGCCAAAACAAACCACAGTCAAAAGAAATGAGAGTCAGATTGATGTAGCTTATAGACGACAGCTTCTTGGGGCGGGGGGGGGTGTGGAACAGAAAGGAATAGAAAAGGATGCTGGTGGGTGTTGAGGAATCTGGAGAAACAAAGGGATAATATTTATGTCAGTTCTGGGAAGGGGCCTTGAACTCTTTCTCCTTTGGTACACAACTGGAATGAAGCAGATAAACAAAATCCACTTCCTAAACAACATGCATCCAGAAACAATATGAACTTTGATAAATGTTGATAGTTATAGAAAGGCTTTAGGCCTTTTGTTCATAGGGTCACTATGAGTCATGCTCTACTCGAAGGCAGTCAACAACAACAATGAATTTGGGAATTTAAGGGCATGTGTATATTTTTGGGTGAAACAATGGGGAGGCCATAAGCCTCATAGAAGTGTTCCCCACCACTAGCATTACACCAGAATATGGAAATCAGAGGCATAGTTGCTCTATATGTAGAGGACTTGAGACTGACCCCCGAGCCTTCTTAACGGCAGAGTGGCATGAGAGAGCACTCGTAATTTCTTTTTGCATTGAGAAGGATCTTAAGTGCTGAAACATAGATATACCTGGCTTTGTTGTTGGAACATGGAAGAGTCAGCGTACTTCATTGAAAGACCTGAAATGGTTGCATAATTTACCATGTTATACTGGAAATATGTGCTGATAGACTGAACTATCCAGTGCAAGGATCTACAGTGCATGCCAGCAAGGAAAGGAGAAGCATGACCCAGGACCAGACTCCATTCTTGAATGTCTCGATGCCACTTAAGTTCTGGATTAAGGTGAGGAGAGAAAAAGGCAAACACAAAATATCCCGAATTGGCAGAGGAAAATCTGGAATTGACTGCAATTAAGTTTTCAGCTTTTAGGTAGACAAGGGCTTTGGATAAAATAGTGTTAATTTATAAAACACAGAAAAGTATATATCTTTTCATTTCTAGGTTTTATAAGAGAGCCTGTGCTGAATGAGTAGGTAGGGAATTTTGCTGAGAACCCAAAGCTATATGGTTCAAATGTACCAGGTGCTCTGAGGGAGAAAGATACATAATGTCCTCCTTTAACAATTTACAGCCTCAGGTTCCAACTTAATGGCAATGAGTTTGAGTTTTGAACGAGCTTGCAGAATACTTGTGCAATTAAAAACTATGTCACCAGTAACTCAGACACTCACAAGCAGACAAGGAGGTGATCATGTTAAATGATTGAAAACCTAAAGGAGTATCTTAGTAGACATTGCAGGGTTACTTGGTTTTTTCCCCCATTTCTAAAAAGGCTACCTGGTAACTTGGCTAAGAAAAAGAAATATGGAAAGTTTTAGTAGACAGTGAAAAAGGCCCCCTGCATTTACATGAATCTTTTAGATTAGCCTCATCTGAATGTGTGAGAAATTTCTTGGCTTGCTAACATAGAAGATATGTAAACATCAAAGTTTAAAGTTTCAAGAACTCTTGAAAATACAGATATCAAAATGTGAACCTACTGATTTTTTAGGGTGTGAACATGCCATGGAATAATTAAAGTCCTAGAATTTTTAAACACTTATTCTGTCTGAGTAAAGTAGTAAAGAAAATGTTGAAACATGTAATAGTATGTTGTACTGAAGCCAGGTGAAGAGTACTGAATATACGATGGCCTGCCAAAGGAACAAACAAGTCTGTCTTGGAGGAATAGCAACCAAGGGACTCCTCCCAGACAAGATTGGCGATATTCCATCTCATATACTTTGGACATATGGTCAAGAGGGGTCAGTCCTTGGAAAGACATAATTCTCTGAAGGGTAAAGGGTCAGAGAAAGAAAAAAAAGACCCTCGACAGACCTTGCTTATTTACTTGCGCTAGTGTAGAATTCAGATGGATTGTTAGGAACAGCTGTTCCTTTTGTTTGGGGCTGCTTAGATTCTCATATAAGTAGAACTCTGTTACTAGATATAGTTTATGCTTACTTAGACAAACATTGCGTTGAATATGGAAATTTTCCACCTAGCATGCGTTCTGTTATTTTTTCTGTTTACTACAGAAGTTATGTTGTTATACCATCTATTTGGAACTAGCCCTCTGGCGGGTTTTCAGATGCAGTTAATTGTATGGGAGGAGATTGCCCATCCTTATCCCACAGAGCAGCTGGTGGGATTGGAATTTTGTGCTTTTGGGATTACAGCACAGGTTTTTTGCCACTAGGCCACCAGGGAAGCTGTAGTAATATATAATAATACATTTCCTTGACTCCTTTGCAGCTAGGATTCTGAATGGCAATTATATGTTCACCTTAGGCTTTCCTATTTGTGGGAGACTGGAAGACAAAAATGAGGTAGAGGCCATCTTCTTTTCACTATTTTATGGTAGTAAGAAAGGTGTACAAACAGGGATTGGGAAAAGACTTGTGAGTGGCAGTAGTGGGCCTACATAGCCTTACACTGAGTCATCAACTTTGCCAGAGTTGAGAAGCATTTGTAGCCATCGTGGTGATGGGAGCTCCCTGAACCTGACTATGAAGTCATGAAAACCACTGGTTTCAGTGGTACCTGACTTCCTGTTTCCATGATTGTGTCAGAAATTGTACATGGGACAGGTTTTCAGGATTCTAAGAATCATTCTCATAAATCCAACCTAGAGATCTGTCTGTCTTCGAGTCCAGCTAATACAGATATTCAATTCTTGTACTCTTTCCTGTTTAAAATAGTGTTAATGATTCCTGTTTCTTTTGATAAACTATATATTTATATCATCCCATTGTTCTCAAGAAGAATTGATACCTTTGAGCTCTTGTTGTTGTTGTTATGTGCCATTGAGTCGCTTGCGACTCATAGTGACCCTATGTACAAGAGCTCTAAATGCTGTTCTATTCTGTGCCAACCTAGCCATCTTAAACGCACTTATTCCCACCACTCCAGTCACAGAATTGATCCATCTCACCAAAGGTCTTCCTCTCCTTCGCTTCCCCTCCACTCTACCAAACATGATGTCCCTTTCCAAGGACCAGTCCCTCCTTGCAACAT
>NW_006399780.1:2447564-2558714 GCF_000299155.1 Elephantulus edwardii | reverse complement strand
TGCCTTTTGAAATTTTCTGTTTAGCTCTTTGATTTCTTGGTTTCTTCCTTTAGCTTTGGCTTCTTGGCGCTCTAATGCAGTATTCAGAGTCTCATCTGACATCCGTCTTGGTCTTTTCTTCTTTTTCATCCTTTGTAACGATCTTTTGCATTCTTCATGTACGCTTTTCTTGATATCTTCCCAGAGCTCATTTGGTCTATGCTCATTGGTGCTCAAGGCCTCAAACCTATTCCTGAGATTGTTTTGGAATTTGAGTGGGATAGACTGAAGGTAAAATTTTGGTTCCCATGGACTTGATTTAATTTTCCTCAATTTCAGTTTGAACTTGCATATGAGTAGTTGGTGGTCTGTGCCACAATCAGTACTAAAGATCCCATTGAATGCCAAATGAACAAATAGGTATGTCTTGGAAAAAGTGTACCCAGAGTGCTCCTTGGATGCAAAGATTCTTTGGGAATGTTGCCAGAAGCATGCTTGGAAGTGTGGAGGATTTGTGAAAGAGAGAAAGTCCCTTACTTAGATGGATTGACACAGTGACTGCTGCAAAAGGCTTGAATGTGTCAGAAATTGTGAAGTTGGCACAGGCAAGAATAAGGTTTAGATCTGTTGTTCATAGGGTCACTATGAGTTACACATGACTTGATGGCACCTAACAACAACAACATTGTTCCTTAGGAATCTTAATTAATTAATCTATGTATTTACTCTTTTATTTGAGAAATACTAACATTGAATACCTTTTGTGTACCTGGGACTTTCCTAAGCTCTGAGGAGATAAAAATATCTAAGAACTGATCCGTAAGAAGATGATAACCTAGTGGAGGAGACAGACAGGCAGAACAGCATGATGCCATTGTGTCACAGCAATGACAGACATATGCAGGGCAGGGACACTTAATCTGCATGGTAGCTTGACTATCAGGGGAAATTCTTCCATGACAGGGAAACATAGGAAAAATACACAGTTCCTGATCTCGAAGGGTTTACAAACCAAGAGTCAGCTTTGATATCGATTACGAATAAAATAATACTTACAAAGGAGCACAATGGAAAATGAAAACTTAAGTAAAAGAAGAGTGGAAAAGTAGAAGGATGAAATTAATTCCAAATACTCCACAAGGAAGTTAGTTTTGAGCAGAAAGCTGAAGGAGAAAAGAGATGTAGATAGACATAATTTGTGACAACATTCAGTAGAAGGGATTATTTCATGGTTTTACATTAAAAAAAGGTGTGATCAGGGTTGTATCCTTTCTTCAAACCTATTCAACCTGTATGCTGAGCAAATAATTAGAGAAGTTGGACTATAATGGGGGGAAAATGTGGCCTCAATATTGGAGGAAGACTCATCAATACTCTATGCAGGTAACACAAGCTTTCACGCAGAAAGTGCAAACTGAAGATCAAAGACTACAACCTTCAATTTGGACTATACCTCAACATCATGAAAACAAAAATCCTCACAGCTGAACAAATGGACAACATCATTATAGAGAGAAGACTGAAGTTATCAGAGTTTTAATTTTAGTTGGATCCATGATCAAAGTCATGGAAGCAGCAATAAAAAAAATCAAATGACATATTGCATTAGGCAAATCTGCTGTCGAGGACCTCTTTAAAGGACTAAGGAACAAGGATGCCAGTTTAAAGACTAAGGCTAAGATGCATCTGACCCAAGTCATAGTATTTTCAACTGTTTTATATGCATATGAAAGTTGCATAATGAATTTGAAAGACTGCAAAAATGGATACCTTTGACTTTTGTTGTTGTTGTTGTTGTGTTGGAGAAGAGTACTGAATAAATCATGGGTTTCCAAAGGGGCAAACAAATCTGCCTTGGAGGAAGTGAAACCGAGGTGCTCCTTAGAGGCAAGTTTTAGTGGCTTTTTCGTAAGGAGCTGTGCTACCAACTTGAAGGTAATGGTTTGAATCCACTAGCTGTTCCACAGGAGAAAGATGGACAATTTCCCCATGCAATTTACTGCCTCTGAAAATATGCCAGAGGGTCAGCTATGGGTTGGATCTGACTTGATGGGACATAACAAGATGGTAAAACTTTGTTTCACATTCTTTGGGCATGTTGTCAGGAGGCAAACGACATCATACCCAGGAAAGTAGAGGGTCAGTGGAAGAGAAGACCCTCAATGAGATGGATAGTCTTTAGTGGCAACAATGAGATTGGGTGTGGAAGAACTTGTGAGGACAGGGCAGAATAGGGCAAGGTTTTAATCTGTTGTCAGTAGGGTTGCCACGAGCTGTACACACACAACTCAGGGACACCTAACACCAGCACCACATTTGGATTCAAGGGCAGGATTCCCAGAATGAAACTCTAATGCTTTTTGTCAGCCTGCTAAGCATCATTCTTCTCTTCACTGTTTTTTGCATGTCTGTGAACTCCTCCCTTCATTGTTTAATTTGATCACATTGTGATTTATTTGGACAGGTTTCAGCAGACCTGATAAATCCAGGAAGAAAAACCTAATGATCTACTTCTGAAAAGTAGTCACTGAAAACTTTGTATATTACAACAGTACATTGTCTGACCTACACAAGTCATCAGGAAGATTTACTTGTTTAATTGCTAGACAAGAACAGCATGCTTGATGAAGCAGAAGGCCAGGGAAGGTGTGAGAAACCCAGGTGAGAGAGACTGGCACAACAGCTGTGATGATGGACTTGAACATAACCGTGATCATGAGGGAGATGAAGGATCATAGAATGCTTTGTTTTGTTGTATATAATGTTGTCATGGGGCAGCACTAACACTATGACATTTATCTACTTACCTCTCCACCTACCTATTGCGTCTATTTTAGCCATCTAGCCACCCATCCACCTATCCATCACAGAAGGGTGCTGACAGGACAGTCTCTAAGGTTCTTTCCAAAGGTAAATTTTATTTTAGGATTACTCTGTTGGTGGCTTTTAATGCATTAAAATCATCCTTCAACACTCAACACAAGTGCCAGGAAGTCTTCCTAGACCAGGTTACACCAGTCATTCTTTCTACATATCAGCTCTTGATTAACTGTTGTGTTGGTTTTTTTAATTAATTGTTAAGTGTGTCCTGAACCTGTACTCTAATTATGAACTCTAATCACTGAGATACCCTCTTTCCCCATGATTTTTTCATGAATACTCAAAATCCTGATTGACAAGTAATGTCTACAATGTGTGTGAGGGACCAGTTGAAGTGAAAGCTCACACATTAGCTTATACATTGTACATTGTACACACAGTAACTTGTACATTGCAAAGGCAGCTACTGAGGACCTACTATGAAATAGGCATGAGTGTTCATGAATTAAGACAAACTGTGTGTCTGTTCATGTAGGCTTTGGGCTCTATTAGAAAATCTAAACATGTACTTGGAAAAAAATTATATAAAAATAGATTTGAACTTTCCTTGAGAGAATGATAGTCAGATGTAGTAAACAGAAAGGTAGACAAACAAAAAATTCAAAGTATTAGCACTGGGTTATGTACCTGGTATTACCTGTGATAGGCAAAGGTCATCTAAGGCTAAAAAACCCTTAATCATCAATCTGAGTGTTTTACGTGCATTCTCCCAGTAAATGTTTCTAATTATACTGTAGGCAGTCATCCCTGCATGTCACAGATGGGGAAATGGGTGCTTAGAGTTTAGGTGACTAGCTGTAGCTTGCAGTTAGGAAGTACTAGAGTTAGAATTTGAACACAGACAGCCTGAACATAGACAGACTAAGCTCTGAAGAATGAAGAGTTCATAGGTAGGAATGGTAGCAAAAGCAGAGGGAATAGAACGGACTAAGGCTGGAAGTTGTGCAAAACCAAGGCAAATTAGGGGAGTCTTATATTTCCTTCAGTGTCCCATATAACACAGTCCACACATCAGACACTCAACAAATACTGACTGATTTGATAGTCAAAACTCTACTAGTGTTCTGTCATATTTCTGAGAACAGTGTCAGAGCAAAAAGAACATCTTGTCAGGATTGAGTAGTCCTGCTTGAACTGTTCTGTTCCTTAACATTGTTGATATTTTAGGCAAGTAACTTAATATTCCTGAGCCTGATTCTTCAGCTATAGATTGTAAATAAAATATGTACTTTGCATTTTCATGTTCTGGATACAATACAGAAAACACCTAGCACAATGTCTGGCATAAAATAGCTGCTCAATAAATAGGCAACATTAATAGTCTCTCACAAAACACTCCTGGTGCTTTCCCAATCAGGGTAGAGCAGTAGGATGCCAGAGAAACACTCACACTGGATTTTTTCCCCCTTCCCTTGGCCTTAGAGCACCTATGTGCATATCAGTCCGGGAAGGAGGCCACTTCTGAGATTGTCCATGATGTGGGGAGTGTCTGTGTCTTTGTACAAACTCAGTCATTTTATCATTGCTTTGGGTGGGGGAGCTCTGATGTTGTACTTCATAGGGAGTTGGACTCCTAATCCAGAGGCTGAGCCTCTCTCGTGGTTTGAATCTACCAGTATCTATTAGGGACAAAAATTGGCCATTTTCTCCCTTTTGATAGACAGTCTTGGAAGTTTGGTGGATGGTCAGCTATGAGTCAGTTCTGAATTGATGGCAATGACTTTTACTTTTGACTTTCTGTCTCTAAGAAAGAAATGTGGTTCACAATCTCAGATAAGCCCCCCCAATGGAGATGAATTCTACACCCAGCAGAGCTCATTTACTCCTCTGTCATGAAGCTGAACACTTTTAGATTAATAACTCAGATCATTGAGTCTATTCTTGATTCTTTTCCATAAGGAATAACACTATCATAAATTGCTGAATTTTAGAATCAGCAGGCCAAACAGTGGGGAGAGCTTGGGGCTGGCAGTGTCTGACATCTACTAACTCCATAAGAGAAACAACCATATCAATAAAATACACGACTCAAAACAGGCTCCCAGAGTGTGAGACATGCCCCCATGTTTCTAGTACCTTCTTCTATCCATTCCTGTACAACATCCTGTCCTTGGCTCTTGCTGCTTTGCTATTGCATATGCTAATCCATTGCAATGGCTACACATAACTCATAGGCCATACACATCATTATAGGGCTTATTGTGGAAGTTAACAGATTGCAATTCAGTTGGGAAACAAGATATAATTCCTCAGTCAGGACAGCTTCTCAGGTGTGCTCTTGAGCCCTCTGACTTTGAACCTTATAGCTTTAGGTCAATGCTTCATGGCTCTTCTAGTTCTGCTGATTATAATGTTGCCCCACCAAGTCCCCTAGTAAACTTGGGCAAAGGTCTTCAGCTCTTGCTCTATGGGGTAGCAGTTCCAGTTCAGCTCTCTTTCATGTGGTTCTCTCCCACTTCTGCTGCTGCTGTCATCCAGATCTCAGCCTGTCTCATGTGAGAACCTCTGGTGCAAATGGCTAATGCTTTATTCTACACTACCTCTTTCTTTCTGGTCTCGAGATTCCTAGTTTCTATTTCTAAACTTGCTCAATTTAAATCTAGCAGGATGGCAAGACTGACCAATCCCACATTATTAATAGTCTATACACAGTATTTGCATGTTACCACCCAAAAGGTGCTCTTCACCTCACTTATATTAGCGTTAAGTCTCACCCAGTCTTGTGGCAAAAGTCAAAGTCAATAGCTAGGAAAGCCATTTTGAATAATTAATCTACGACACTACAGCAGGGATCTCAACACATCATTTAGTGATGACACAAAACAAGAATAAAATTTACCCCCTCTTCACCCCCCCCCCCAATAGTGCTCTTCCTCCTGTACTGGTTGGGTGGAACATTTAAAGGGATTACTGAAGTCAGAGTTTGCTTCTGCCCGAGTTGTATACCTTTAGAGTTTAATTGAACACATCAGGAGCGTCTTGCTTATGCTTAGGAAGGGGCTGTAGAATATAGAAAAATAGCTCAATATTCCCTTGTCTAAATGTTTCATTAAGTGATCTCAAAGACCCTTCCAGAAAATTTTTCCTATGTATTCATAGCTTTTCTTCTGGCCACATTATAAGAGTCCTTCTTCTCTTACTCTATTGATTTCTCTATACTCTCCAGCCAGGTCTGAAAGCAAAGGAGGCAAGCAATAGCCCTGGTGAGGCACAAGGCAACATTCTTCTCTGGGAGCCAATAACCCAGTGTGACTGTCAGGGACATTTACTTACCATCCCAGGGAGCTATAAAAACAAAGCTCAGCCATACATGCAGGCTTTTGATTCTGCCACACGTAGAATCGCAGAGGTTTTACAATGATTTTAGCTCTCGTGGTTGGCAACCATGGCATTTTGTTTGGACTTTGACTGCATTTCAAACTCCATGGGTGTGAAAAATATGTCAATCACATTGTCTTTTTGAGAATGAGGCCTTTGCTGACAGGCATAGAAACCCAATCTACATGATGAAGTATTTTTTTTTTCTATAAAACAGATGAGATGATGTTCTGATCCCTAGAAGCTTAGGGAAAATTCCAACAAAGTTGAAATATGAGCATCTAGCACAAGCAGCCAGAAGACAGAAATTGTTGAAAATTCATCTTGACCTCTTTTTCATCAACTCCAGTTTTCAAGGAAAAGATAGTAATCCTTTGTGTGAAACTGAGGAGAAGTAGACATGCTTGTGGAAGTTGGAGACCTACCTTTGCCATTTTCCCGATGCCTGTGGACCAGCAGCCTAATTCTTCACAGACAACACCACTGGAGTTCACTCTTTTGTTAAGACGAGAGAATGAATTTCAACAAGTTTACTACCACTACTTTATACCTGAGAGTATTGGTTCCTGTAGAATAGTGTTTGTGGTGTCAACAATGCCAGCTCTTAACTGGGGAAGCATGGCAGAAGCTATGGAAAGTGGAAGTTAATCCCAAAGTTCATGCCTCTTTGGTGGTTAAAATCCATCCCAGCTCCTTGAGGGAAAGATGGGAAGTCTTGTGTGATTTACAGCCTCAGAAACCCAATGTATAGTCCACTATGGGTTGGTTCTGACTCCAGAGTAATGAGAAAGAGAGGGAGACTCTTAACAATAGGTATCATTTTCAGCAGAGCCTCTTGTTATTGCTAAGGACCCTTAGATGCTTTGGGCAAACTGATGTTCTGGAGCCAATCCTGAGTGTCCTCAGGATATCCTTAAGGTCATGCTGAAACAGTCATTTTTATTCCCGTTTCAAGATATTGTGCAGTTGCCTAGGGACCATGAACAGAAAAAAGAGAAGCTGACTACCACTACAGGGATGAAAAAAGAACTGTGGATTAAAATACAGAGCAAAATAAAGTTGACCAGGGATTTGTTGAGAAAAAGCAGAATAAACAAATGCTTCAAATACAAGAGACATTATTTTTAGTCCATTTCTTTGATCTATGCTAAGAATTCAGTTTAGGAACAATTGCCACCTTTAGCTGAAATTGCGTAGTGAGTTTCATATTTCATAGTTTAATCATATATTTTCTCCCCCTCAACTGTTTCATCTCTTGGAGAGAGAAAAAAAAAAAAGTATGACTCTTCTGTATCCTTTTTATTTCATTTGTTAATGAAGGAATTGAATTGTAAGGTCTCCAAGTTTTCCCCTAAAGCCAACTTTTTTCACTGAGGGACAGATAAGAACATGTACCTCATGGGCCTCCAAGAGAACAAACGTGTCTGTTCTGGAGAAGGTGAAACCAGAATGTTCCCCAGAGACAAGGAGTTTGAAACTTCTTGAAGAAAGATATCAATGCTTCAAAGGATAGAGGGTCAGCTCAGGAGAGGAAGACTCTGAATAAGATGGGTTGACACAGTAACTGTGGCAATGGGATCAGAGGTGTCAGAGACAGTGAGATTGGCTCAGGACAGGGCAAGGGTTCAGGGCTACTGTTCAAAGATAGCTATAAGTCTTAGCTCAGTGGTACATAATAACAAAAACAACAGTCTGTCAATATCCTACTTGCAAGTAGAAGCTATGCTACTATTACTTTAAGTACCAGCAGGCCTATAGGGAGCTCTGGTTGCCTAGTGGTAAGGAATTGAGCTGCTAAACTAAAGGCATGCAATTAGACTCTGCCAGCTGCTCCCCTGGAGAAAGATGGGCAATCTCCTGTGCAGCTACCTGCTCTGAAAACCTGCTGAAGGGTCAGCTCTGGGTCGGCTCTGACTCAATGGTACATAACAAGAAAAGCAGGGTCAGGACATTCACTGGCAGGGCCAGTCTCTGCAGACAGGTCTCATGAGAGCTTCCAGACTAAAACTAGAAAGGCCTAGTGATTCCCTTCTGAACATTAACCACAGAAAAATGTGTGGGTCACAACAGTATATGGTTTGACTTTCTAGATTTGGACAGGACATTAGGAAGGTTCCATTACTGGACAAACACATGATGTTTGGGGAAATGGAGGGCCAGAGAGGGTGTAGGAATCCCTGAGTGGGAGAGTTTGGCCTGATAGCTGCAACGATGGGCTTGAAAATACCAATGATCATGAGGGAGATGAAGGACCATGGAATCTGTCGTTCTATTGTACATAAGGTTGCCATGAATCAGAGCTGACATAATGACATCTATCTATCTATCTATCTATCTATCTATCTATCTATCTATCCGTCCATCCATCCATCCATCCATCCATCCATCCATCCATCCATCCATCCATCCATCCATCCATTATCTATTATCTATCTGTCTGTCTATCTATCTATCTATCTATCTATCTATCTATCTATCTATCTATCTATCTATCTATCATCTATCTATCCCTTTATCCCTCTATTTGTATCTATCTGTCTGTCTGTCTCTCTCACGCTCTCTATCTCTATCTCCCCATGTATCTAACTAGTCACCTACCTATAATCATGCAAATTAAGTCTTGAGTGTCATTGAAAACCTATTCACAATTTGTTTGAGAAGACATTTTGGATAAAATTTTTTGGGAGGTGAGGCCAGTTATTCTCTAACTTGAGTGGATATTCATTGGCTCCCACTGGTGGTCTGATACACAACAGACAAAGATTTAGGCTTTGCAGTTTGGACTCCTTAGTTTCTGATTTTTATTTGTTTCTTAGGCTCTGACAGTCTTATCTGAGTTTCTTAAGCTATCTGAATATAGCACTTTCTTCCCCCCACCCAGTGATACTAATTTTTTTACCACTGCTTTGTAAATTCTGTGAATCTTTCCTTCCTGTTTGTTCCTACCTCCTTTAGGACACCTGCAACAATCCCAGATCTAAGTTTTATCCTACTTACAGAATGGCCTGGACAACTCTGGCTGCAGGTTCTGTGTGGAGACAAATACTTTGGGGCTAGTTTCCACCAAGCTATGTTTAGATGGCAAACAACTGGCCATTAATCAGTTAGTGAAAATAATGTTAGAAGCAGCCTGTGACATAAAAAGGAATTAATCCACATAAAAAACTCATTAATTTTATCATATAAGTAATGCCATAAATTCCAAGGGATAATGAATCTTACATTCAAAATAATTTGCAAGTTCTAAGTCTTTCTTTTCCTCTCCTGAGATTCTCTCCTTCTCCTTTTATAGAAGCTACTAGTGCGCCTGATTCAGGCCATGGTCTTCTCAATCACCTGCTATGCATTAGACAGCTGGACAATGAATAAGAGTGACAGAAGAAGATACTGAATATCCCATGGCTCGCCAAAAGAAAAACAGATATGTCCTGGAAAGGGTGCAACCATAATGCTTTTTAAAAGCAAGGATGACGAAGCTTTGTTTTTCATACTTTGGACATGTAGCTAGGTGAGTCTATTCCTTGAAAAGGGATATAATCCTTGGAAAAATGGAGGGTCCGCAAAGGAGAGGAAGACTCCTGTTGAGATGGATTGACACAGTGACTTCAGCAATGGACTCTAGTGTGGCAGAGATGACAAGGATGGCCCAGGATAGGGCACGTGTCAAGATGGCTGATCATAAGTTTGTATTCAACTCAATGACACCTAACAACTGGTCTTTCCAAACCTTCAAATTCCACCTTTAACTAGTCAGCTGTACTGAAAAGTCCATGGAAAAGAGAGGTTATGAACTACCTTCCTTCTCTGCAGTACATATCCACACATGCAGCAGTAACAGAAATGTTGAAGGATCAGGCTGTAATTATTTATAGTTGGACTTTATGTTACTTTATTTATGTTAATGTTCTTAGCTACAACTCAAGTAATTTATATTTCTAGAAACACCTACTCAATTATTTCTTAAATTCGGATCTACTATTAGGTTCAGTAGGCAGCTCTGGTAGATACTAGTAGGCAAAGAATTGCATTGCTAACCCAAAAGTGGTCAGTTCAAATACACTAGCTGCTCTGCAGGAAAAGATGGGCAATATCAACCTATGTGACTTATAGCTTGTGAAAACCCGCTGAAGGTCAATTCTGAATTGGTTCCAGATTTATAGCAATGAGTTTGATTTTTTAAAAAAATTAAGTTCAGTATCTGAAAATTTTCCTTTCTAGAACTTTCTTTAAGAGCAAGATCTCTAGACGTACAACCAATTCTTCTGTTTCTCCTTAAGGAGGTCATCATAGTCTGCCTTGGTTTCACTTGTTCTGATTGTCACACTCTCCATGGCCCTTAAGCCATGTTTATTCCCAATTTTGCCACATACAACTTCTCCAATACTCAAATCAAAGGGGGCATTGTCTTGACTGACCTCACCTACATTAAACTCCCTTTGAGCCTGCCACTGCTTTTTGCTCTACTTTCTACTTCTCCATATAGTACTTGGTGGATTGTCTTCTGTTTTTGTGTGAGCTGCATAATTTCTTGATGCCTTTGTAATATATATTCTTTTAGTGTCACACAACAGAGAAATATGCCTACTGGTATTTTGAGAAAACCCGTGAGTTGAGGACAGTTCCTACCAATGCCTGTCGGAGCTGCTGCCAGAAAACCATTCTTTTTAGTCCTCCTGACACACTTGCCACTGACCATCGGAGCTCTTGACACCTCTGACCAACTCCCTTTCCACAACTTCATGTCATTGGCCACATTCTCTCTCCGTTGACAATTCTGAAAGCCTTTTTTTCACTGAAAACACAGAGCACAGGCAAGAGCTTTCTTGTTTCTTTTTGTTGCCAATGTATCCATCTGGCTTGTCCTGTTTTTTTTCATCTCCTGTCTCTCTGAAGAGAGAGGAACCTTCATTATGACTCAGGGAGTCCTAAGCATTCATTCCTCCCTTCCCTCAGTCCCACATGCTGTCAGCCCACAGGCTAAGACCTGCCAGCTTCTTGTGCTAAAATCCATCTTCCCATTCTTTCTCCTTGCCACCTGAGTTTAAGACCTTTTTCTTAATTTCTTGGGCTAAAGCCTGACATCCTGTGGTCTCCAGTAATCTTCCTCCAAATCTGGTTCCAAATTGTTGTCAGAATGAGCTTTCTAAAGCACAACTGTCATCACTGTAAGTCCCAACTTAAACCCTTTCAGTGACTCCTTATTTCTATGTCTTCTCCTTGCTTCAGCTGATGATGAGCCATGGCTGATGATGATTAAGTGTAGAATGATAGATGAATTGAACAGCTAGAGATAGAAGATAAAAAGAAGAGACAGCACAAGGCCTCTTGCCCACCTTCAGTGTCTGGGCAGCAGGAACCTCAAGGTGAAGGTTGGTTTGGGGATGAGACAGGCTGGGAAGAGAAATTTTAAATTGAAACAGATTTTAGAATGGAGCTGGATGTGACATATTTAAATGCAAAAATGATAGGGTTTTTATATAAAAAAGTGATCTGGTAGACATTATGTTATCTGTGAAAGCCAAGAGAAACCTTGAGGTCTGCAATCTATTTCATCCACGGCAGTAAGGACTAGCACCACTGAGCAGGCTCAAAGGGCCAAAGACATCCCTGGGTGGTACATACAGTTATCATGCTGGGCCCAACATTTAAGGTGGAGGTTCGAGTCCAATCAGAAGCACCTAGGAAGAAAAGTCAGATGACCCACTTCCTAAAAATCAGTTCTTGAAAATTCTATAGACAAAAGTCCTGCTCTGTCACATGTGACTTGTTGTTGCCAACAAGTCAATGAACTCATAGAAATCCTATAAACTACGGATGTGAACCTTGCCCTAGCCTGTGCCATCTTCACTATCTGTGATGTGCTCATGCTCGTTGTTACAGTCACTGTGTCAATCCATCTTGCTCAGGGTCTCCCTCTCTTTCTCTGACCCGCCACCATTGCCAGCATGCTGTCTTGTCCCAAGGACTGACCTCTCCTAACAACATGCCCAAACTATGTGAAGACCAAATTTTATCACCCTTACCTTTAGGTAGCACCCCGGTTATACTTCTTCCAAACAGGCTTGTTTGTTCTTTTGGCAGTCCATGAGCTATCCTGTGCTCCTCTCCAACATCACAGTTCAAAGGCATCAATCCTTCTGCCATCCTTATTCATTGTTCAACTTACAGATGCATAGCAAGTATTGACACAAGAGGTCACCATGTGACCTATCTGGCAGTCATACAGCAGTCAGCTATATGGCAACTGATAACTGAAGTGTCAAATAGGTGTTAAAACCCTTTGTATTCTGTCTAGAATTCTGGGTTCTCTCTGGAAGTGTGTGCCAAAATCCTTAATTGCAGCTGAAGACCTATTAAGAGCCTTGGAGGAACAGTAGGATAAGTATTGGGCTTACTTAACACAGAGTTTGTAGGTCATGCCTACCAACTCCATGGGAGAAAGGTGAGACAATTTCAGTCTTATAGCTTTGTGAACCCTTGGGACTACTTGGTCCTATAATGTTATTATGAGTTAGAATTAAGTCAGTGGCAGTAGGTTTGGAGAATATATTATATGCCAAGCATTTCACATGTGTTCTTTTCCCTTAAACATAATCCTAAAAATGTTCAAATTTCCAGAGAAGCTGAAAAACAATAAAATAAGCACTCTATATTCACCAGTTGTTAACATTTTTCCACATTTGCCTCATTTCTCTCTCCATGTATGTGTATGTCTGTGAATTGTATGTGTTTATATATTGTTGCTACTTGCTGTTGAGTCACCTGCAACTCACAGCAATCCTATGTACAGTAGCACTGAACCTTAACCTATCCTGAGTCAATCTCACTCTGACACACCTGCCCCTATTTCTCCAGTCACTTTTATTGGGAACACAAAGGAGAAGGAATAGTTGCAAGCAGACCCTAGTGATTGGAACATGGAATGTGAGAAGTATGAAAGTAGGAGCATAGAACATTGTTAAAGAAATGGAACACAAATACTGACATACTGGCATTAGCGAACTGAGATGGATTGAATTGGGACATTCTGAATCAGATAATCATATGATCTACTACTACCTTTATATATAGTTGCTTTATTTTTTACTAAACAAATTGAAAGTAAGTTGGGTATACAAGAACCTTTACTGCAATACCTCAGCCTATATTGTCTCAGACCAAGGGTATTCTCTTACATAACCACAATGCCATGGTCACATACAAACAACTTAACCTTGATTCTTTGTTGATATCTAGTTATATGGTGCAAGTGCAAATTTTCCCAATTATATTTATTCCCATTCCAAAATAGGTGACCCGACAGAGTATGAAAATTATAGAAAAATATCACTAAATATCACATACTAGCAAAATCCTTCTGAAGATTACCCAGAAAGGGTTTGAACCGTACATTGACAGAACTACCAGAAATACAAACTGGGTTTAGAAGAGGACGTGGCACTAGCGACATTATTGCCAATGTCAGATGAATCTTGGCAGAAAGCAGAGAGTTCCAGAAGAATGTCTATCTGTGTTTCATTGACTGCAAAGGCATTTGACTGGTGTGGATCATAATAAATTGCGGCTAACCTTGAGGAAAATGGGAATCTCAGAGCACTTGATTGTGCTCATATGAAACCTATACTTGAACTGAGAAGAAGTCCTCAGAACAGAGCAAGGAAACACTGCATGGTTCAAAATCAGGAAAGATGCATCAGAGATGCATCCTGTCTCCATACATTATCAATCTGTATGCAGAACAGATCATTCGGGAAGCAGGGCTTTATGAGGAGGAGTGTGGCATCAAGATTGGAGGAAGACTCATTTAACAACCTACGATAGACACAACCTTGCTTGCTGAAACTGAAGAAGACCTGAAACACTTGCTGCCAAAGGTCAAGGACTGTAGTCTTCAATGTGGATTGAAGCTCAACATCAAGAAGACAAAGATTCTCACCACAGGGCCAACTGGCAGCACCATAATAGATGGAGAGGAGACTGAGGTTGTTACCAATTAATTACAGCTTGCTCAGCTCAACAGTGAACATTCACCAGCAGTCAGGAAATCAAATGATGAATTGTGTTGGGAAAATCTGCTGTCATGGACCTCTCCAGAGTGCTGAAGAGCAATGATGTCAGTCTGGATACCAAGTTGCACCTAATCCAGGTCATGTCTTTCTTAATTATTTGTTATGCTTCGGAGAGTTGGACAATAACTAAGAATGACAGAAGAAGAATAGATGATTTTGAGTTGTGGTGCTGGAGAAGAGTCTTGAGCATACCATGGACTGCCAAGAAAACAAATCTGTCTGTCTTGGAGAGGATGAAACAAAATCTCTCCTTGGAGGCTAGGATATTGAAGCTCCGCCTCACTTACTTTGGACATGTGGGCAAGAGAGATTGGTCCTTGGAGAAGGACATCATGCTTAGAAGGGTGGACGGACAGGGAAGAATGGGAAGACCCTGGATGAGATGGATTGATACAATAACTGGGGCAATGGGGGTTGATGTGTTGGAATTAGTGAGACTGGCTCAGGACAGGGAGGAGTTCAGAGCTGCTTTACATAGGGTTGCTATACATTGCATGGGACTTAAAGGCACATAACAACAATAACATACTACGGCAGGTTTTGAAGCAGGAATGGCATTCACTTCCTAAACAACATGCCTCTGAAAACTCTATGAACTTTGATAAATGTTGATAGATGTAGAGGGGCTTTTTTGTTCACAATAGCAAGGAGTTGGAAACAACACAAGTGCCCATCAACAAACGAAGGGATAGAGAAGCTGTGGTATATTCACACAATTGAATACTATGCTGCATTGAAAAACTAGGAACTCATGCAATATTATTCAAAATGGGTGACCCTGGAGGACATTATGTTGAGTAAAATATCTCAGTCACAAAAGGACAAATACTGCATGGTGCCACTGTTGTAGAATGGGACTGACATTAGGATTGGGGTAAGACTGAGAAAAACTGGATAAATTATATATACTGCATTGAAACAGATGAGGGAGAGAACAATTTAAAAGCGATATATGATAGGGTATTATGATTATCATAAGAGTCCAGAATTAAGTTTGCATAGTGGAGTGTACTTGGGGCAGTGGGAGGAAGGGAGGTTGCTGGGCAGGGAGAAAAGTGCAACAATGAATGGATGGAAATCCAAAACCTCTGTAAATGTTCATTAAAAGGCTGACATTGGGGTGGGGGTAAGACTGAGAAAAACTGGATGAAATATGTTTACGGAATTGATGTCTATGGGGGAGAGAATAGTTTAAAAGTATTATATTTTAGGGCATTATGTTTATCGTAAGAGTACGGAATGAGGGTTGCAGAGTGGATTATATTTGGGGTTGGGGGTGTGGTTGGGGGATGGGTGTGGGGATAGCGTACCAATGAGGGAGTTTTTCTTTTGCTTTTGAAGGAGAGGAGCAAACGGGGGGTAGGGGTGGGGGTAGGGGGGCGGGGAGAGGGGTGCAACAATGAATTAATGGAATTCCAAAATCTCTGTAGATGTTCATTGAAATGAAAAAGAAATAAAAAAAGACAAAAAAGTAATAAAATTAAAAAAAGAAATTAATGGGAAATAAAGAATCACATACTGCATTTAGTTATGTTACTGTACTTTACATCCCTCCCCACCTGCTTTACTCTTAATCTAGAACAACCCCTTCAACAAAACGTGTTTGGTTTTGTTCTATTTTGGATTTTGGGATAGTATCGAACATGATTTTTGAAGAGTTAGGCTAGTTGTCTTGTATATACTTCTTAAAGAAGTATCTATGAGAACAATCCACAACATAAATCAAATCCTCACTTTCCCCCTTCTCTGTTTAATTCAGATACCAGGTGCACTTGCAGCATTTTTTCTTCTGACCCTAACTACAGGGAATTAAGATATCACAAATTAAAGGGCACCATACCTACACATCTGTTAGACCCAAGGCTTCAGATGTGCAGTTATACAACATTTTGCTTTTGGCTTCTGGCTACAAATTCAGGGATTTCTTCCCACCTCTCTTCACTTCTTTCCTACTGACTTTCATCTCAGGTTCAGTAATTTGTCAAAATAACTCAGAGAGGTCAGGGACAGAATTATACTTAGGATTTAAAAACTTATTATAAGAAGATATAAAGCAGGATCTGAATGAAGAAGAAATGTATTGGGCAAGGTCTATGTGGGCTCCCAAAGTGGAACTTTTGTATCCCAAAGAGGGTACATCACCTCAAAAGTAAAACCCAAATTTGTCAATCCAAAGCTTACGACTCTTCTATGTCCAGTGCTTTTACTGAGTTATTAAATAATCAAACTTTAGTCCTTCTCTGGTGGTGGTTCATATAATGAGATGATTAATAGGTGATAGAACTCATTGGTCTACCTTACCCCTATGTCAGAGTCACCATCTTAGGTCACCTAACTAGTTAGTATGGTGTGATCTGGAGTCTTTATTCAAACACTTAATTTCCAAGGGTTTCCCTTGCTGCACCTCAGGGACTTCTCTAACAGTAACTGATGACAAAACCTAAAGTCTCTGAGTAAATTACTACAAACCTATCATTTTATATATATAAATAGCAAATTAGAATATAAAATGGAAAAAAAGAACTCTAACTTACCAGAAGAGAACAGTGGAAACACCAATAACAAAAATCACTCAACAAGATCTGAACAGGAAATGTGAAAAAATGCATGAGAATAGCTGTCTTGTAAAATATCTGAAGAATACAAAAGAAGATTTGAACAAGTACAAAGGAAGATTTGAACAAGTACAAAGATATACTTGTCTTGAAAAAGAAGTCTCAACATCATAAATGTAAAATTTCTTGAAATTGTAGTATAAATGTAGTAAGATTTCAATACAATGACCAACTGCAATTTTTCTTAAACTAAGCAAGATAATGTCAATGTTCAAAGGGACAAATAAATAATAACCACAGAATCCTTTAAAAAAGGAGAGAAATGAAGAAACTAGATTTTGCAGTAGTAAGAATGTGATGCTGAAATATAAATAGATAGGACAAATGGACTCAAAAAGAAAGTTCTGATACAGACACAGTTATTATAGGAATTCAGACTTGCTAACAATGACATCTCAGAACTGTGGAAAAGATGCATCTTTTAACAATTAAAATGACTAACTTTTCTCTGAGAACCACAATTTCTATGACCTAGAGATCAGAAGAACAAGATGGTGCCCAGCTATCACTACTGAGAACTCTAAAAAGACATTACAGTAGAAGATCCTCGATAGAATGAGAGAAATGTAGAACAAAACTCCAAATCATAAGGAGGCCAGGCTTACTGTGAGGAGACTGGTGGAACCTGGAACAAAACACCCTCAGAATAAAATCAAGGCCTGTAAGGTGACCAGTGACATCAAGGATACACGTACACTTTAGATAACCCAACATATAAGGTCAAAAGAGTAACATTTGCCCAAGAATAAGGACCAGAAATCAGGATAAGGCAGAACCGAAGGATTCATGGAAATGAGAATTACAGGAAGGAAGTAGGAAAAGTGCCACTGGACCAGGATATTGTAATTTATGTTATAAAAGAAAAAACATATTTGAATGATTGAATGAAAAACCAATTTGCTTTGTAAGCTTTCACCCAAATCACAATAAAAAAGATTACAACAATCAAAAGGTGTTTTTCAAGCACACAGTGCTGGGCTGATAGAGCTATTTGAGAAAAAATTAATTTGGATTAATATATACCACATACCAGGATAAATGCCAAGTGAGGGAAAAAATTAAATGTAGGCAAAAGAAAACATCACACATGCTAGAATAAAGAAACAACAAATTCCTTTGGAACCTAAACTGGGGAAGGGGTATAGTGAATTGGCTTGAATCCACTAGCCAATCTATGATCCATGGGAGAAAGATGGGTAGTATCCTTCTATTAAGATCTGCCGCTTCTAGAACTTGAAGGAAGGTCACTATAAATCAGAATTGACTACATGGCAGTGGATAACTAAGATTACTAAAATCAACTGTAATATCTTTTAAAAAAATACAAATAAAAAAGAGCTCCTTACAGAATACATCACTAGAATGTCTGTAATATGTAAAGTGTCTAACTAACAAATCAATAAAAAGCTCAGTTACCTAATAAAAGAGAGATAAAACAAATGAACAAATTTGTTCACAGAAAAGTGAATGTAAAGAATATTCAAATGCCTGAAAAGATGCTCAAAGTACTGAGGTATCATTTTCACTTATGAGCCTAATATCCAAAAGGAAAACATCCAGTGTGGTCTGGGAAAAGAATACATGCATTACCGGTGGGTATACATACTGAAGGGTAGTCAGCAATATCTGTTAAATTACAGATACAATTGCACTCCTGGGAATTTACCTTACAGATATATGTCTTCATACGTAAAATGAAATAGGCAAAAGATGGCATATTTATTGTAGCATTGCCTAAATTAGCAAATGATTGGAAACAACACAAGTGTTCACGATCAAAGACTTTTATAATAATAGCTTTTGGGTAATGCCTTGTATTGGGTAATGCCTTTTATAAATAAAGAAAATACAGAGACAACACAGGAATCAGATTATATCTGTGGAAAGAATCACTGAAGAACCTCAATATCAGGAGTTAGAACTAGACCAGATGCTGACTGTAGACAGATCATCAATTATTTATATACAAGCTCAAATTAAAGCTGAAGAAGATGAAAATAAATCCACAAGAAGAAAAATACAACCTTGAGTGTATTCCATCAGAATAAAAAAAAAATCTTAGGAACAGGTTTGAGGCATCGATCGCCAATAATCGATGAGCCGGTGAACTATGCACTGAAGACAAGGATACCATTCTTGAAATGAGGAAAAGTCATTACAAATAGAGAGGAAAGAAATAGCCAAAATGGATGTCAGAAGAAATTCAAAGTTATATGAGAGCATCAAGAAACCTAAACAAAGGGAAGAGATGTCGAAGTGTAGAACTGGACAGAAGATTTCAAAGGGCAACAGGAGAAGACAAAACAAAATATTATATTGAAATGTGTGAAGAACTGGAGTCAGAGAATAAAAAAGGGAAGAATTTAGAAACAAATTCAATTGCCTTGAGTTGTAAGACTTAAAGACGCCATAGGCAAAATCTTGAATGATTCAGGAAGCATTAAAAGAAGATGGAAGGAATATACAAAGTCACTGTTCCAAAAAGAACTGGTCAGCACTGAAAAGGAGTACCATATGAACAAAAGCCAATGAAAGCCAAAGGAAGAAGTTCAAGCTGCAGTGAAGACATTGGGTGTGGTGGTGGTGGGGGGGTGGAGGAGGCCCTAGGAATGCATAGGATGCAGATTGACATGTTTCAATGAACAGACGCAACCTTGGATGTCTCATCAGTCTATGACAGGAAATTTGGAGGACAACTAACTGGTTGACTGGAAGAGATCCATATTTGTTTCCTTTCCCAAGAAAGGTGATATAATAGAATGTGGAAATTATTGAACAATATCATAAATATTACATACAAGAGAAATACTGCTAAAAGTAAAAAAAAAAAAACAACAACAAAACCCCAAAACCCCCAACAAGTGGAACAGTACTTTGACAGGAAACTGCCATAAATTCAAGCTGGATTTAGAAGAAGCCATGATACTAGGGTATCATTGCTGATATCAGATGCATCCTGGCTGAAAGCAGAGAATATCAGAAGAATGTCAGTCTGAGATTTATTGACAATGTAAAGGCATTTGACTGTGTGGGTCACAGCAAACTGTGGCTAACGGAGAAGAATGGGAATCCCATGCTACTTAATTGTGCTCATGGGAAATCTATACCTAGACCTGTTATCCACATGTAACAAGAAAGTACTGTATGATTAAACATCAGGAAGGGTATGCATTAGGGTGTATTCATTCTCCATATCTACTCAATCTGTATGCTGAGTAAGTAATTGTGAAGCTGGACTCTCTGAAGAACAATGTGGCATGAGGATCAGAGGAAGACTCATCAACAACTTGTCCTTTGCAGATGAAACAACCGTGCTTGTTGAAAACAGAGGATCTGAAGCAATTGTTGCAGATCAAAGACAACAGTATTCAGTATGGATTGCATCTTAATATTAAGAAAACAAAGGTCTTTACCACTGGGTCAGTGGGCAACATTATAATTCATGGAGAAAAGATTGAAACTGTTAATGATTTCATCTTGCTTGGGTCCACAATCAACATCCTTGGAACCAACAGTCAGGAGCTAAGGAGACATATTGCTTTGGGCAAGTCTGCTTTCAAGGACCTCTCCAAAATACTGAGGAGCAGTGATGTCAGTTTGAAAATTAAGGTGTGCCTGATTCAGGCCATGGTCTTTCCAATTATTTGCTATGTATCTTAGAGCTGGATGATAAATAAGGATGACAGAAGAATTGGCACCTTCAAGTTTTGGTGTTGAAGAAGAGTACTGACATCCCATGGACTGCCAAAAGGCCAAACAGGTATATCTTGGAAAAGAAAAAGAAAAAGCCAGAATTCTCCTTGGAAGCAAGAATGGCAAAGCTTTGTCCCTCATACTATAGACATGTTGCTAGGAAAGGCCATTCCTTGGAAAAGCACAACATGTTTGAAAGGATGGAGGTTCAGCAAAAGAGAGAAAGACCCCCATTGAGATGGAGTAACACTGGAACTGCAGTAATGTACTCAAGTGTATCAGAGATAGGATGGTGCAGGGTAAGACAGGATCCTGGTCTGTTATTCATAGGGTTGCTATGAATTGTACTCAACACAACAGCCCCTAACAACAACAAAGAATATATGAGAAATTCTTTACTGGGAATAAAGAAAGGTCTACAAAATATGTTTGAAAAGTCATGGTGAAGGAAATTGTGTACAATTTATGAGCTCTGGTGGCCAAGTGGCAAGAAGATACACTGCAATCCCAAAGGCACATTGTTTGAGGCCACCAGTTCCTCTGCAGGAGAAAGATGAGTAATCTCCCATGCAATTAACTGCCTATGGATACTCGCTGGAGGGTCATGTATAGGTCAGTTCTGACTCTACGGTACAAAACAACAGTATATGCTGTTTTAGGTAAGGAAAAAGAAGAAAATAAGAGCAAATATTCCACATTTCCTTGCATTTATTTATAAAAATAACTTAGGGAGAATACATGAGAAATTAGTAAAAGTAGTTATGTAAAGTGTGGATGGGGTTAGGAACTGGACAGGTGGGTGTGGATAGAGGAAAACACCTCACTTACCTACCTGGTTAGATTCCAAAGAACAGATCACTAGGCACAGACCAGAGTTATAGAAAACATCAGTAACCAAAGGTTCCTCAGGCTCCAGGGATTGATCTGGGTGTGGTTTATGAGGTTGCTTCTTCCCTGCAGCTGCTACCGGCTTGCTCATCTCTGAACTGTTATTTCTGTACTCTTGATAGGCTAGACAGCTTGTGGCACTCCAAACAGAGTCAGAGCTGATTTGGTCAGGCTTTGCCGTTGAAAGGGGACCCAGGTGGGTGTTCCTACTCTAGCCCTGGACCATCCTCCTCTGGTTCCAGCACCCCCAAGAAGACAATTGGCAGATCTTGAGGTCTGAAGCAAAGTGAATGTCCCATGTTCTATATTCAGGTTTCTGTTGCCTTTTTGTAAGTTCTTGGCCTGAAACTGCAGCTCTGCTCCTCTAATGACAGGTCACCCACCAGCCTGTGGGCCTGGTTGGGATTCCAAGAGACCACAGCGTACAATGGTCTGATGATGCCGCAGGATTCAGCTTCCCCGCCCCCCTTTTAATTTTAAGACTAGGGAGGATCCTGAGACTGAAGACAAGTTTAGCATAGGAGAATGAGAACTTGGAGCTCAGAGAGAGACTCTCTCAGTCACATCACATGAGTCTTTGTTGTTGTTGTTGTTTTGTGCCATCGAGTTGCTTGCGACTCATAGCGACCATATGTACAACAGCCCTAAACCCTGCTCTATCCTGTACCTGGCTTTAAGGTGATTTAAGTAGATAAGTTTACTGTTGTAAAAAATGGTGAAATCAGGTAATGAGATTTCCGGTAAGTGAGGAGTAGGTAAAATACTTTTAATTTAAGGATTTGTAATCTTTTGATTTGTAATTTAGAGCAAATCATTTACATTACCAGGTGCATGAACCTTTTTATATCACTTTGATAATGAACTATGTGAATATGTTACCTACTCAGACATACCCCCCCACACACATTGCTGATATAAGTTAGCAATAATTTGTGTGACAACCTATTTGATGGCATTTACTAAAATTAAAGATACTCGTCTGCCCTTTCAACCCAGCTTTTACACTTCCAATTACATGTGCTTGTTCCATGCCATCAACTGAGACTGACTCATAGTTGACACTCCAGTAGATTTTCAGAGATCATACAGGACAAGACTGCTCATCTTTCTCCTGAGGAGCAGCTGGTTGTTTTGAAATGTATGCCTTTGGATTGGCAGCACAATTCCTCACCAGTAGGCCCCCGAGTTATTTATATGAGTATAAGCAACAGAATATAACTCTCATGTCCATTGACAGTAGAAAAGGCTAAATAAGTTATGGTACGTTTTTACCATGAAATAGTGCTCAGGGACAAAAAAAAAGCATGAACAACCAATTCCCACAACTACCTGGAGAACACAGCAGGAATTGTGAGGATGGTGCGGGGTCAGCATTGGTAGCTGTGAGCCAATGCTGGGTTAATGGTAACTAACAACAATGTGGATGAATCTCAGCCTGTAAGGGAAGCCAGACACAGTTGAGTACACACACTATTCTGTTTATATAAAGTCCAAAATTCAGTAAAATGAGTAATTTTTGGCAGAAATCAGACTAATGGTTAACTAGAAGAAAGTAAGAATCAGTGGTGGAGTGAAAATAGTGATTATTTAGAGAAGAGGAGGGAGCGCTGGTGGCCTAATGGTGAGGAATTGCACTATCAACCCAAAGGCATGTGGTTCAAATCTGCCGCCTGTCATGCAAGAGAAAAATGGACAATCAACTCCCAAGTGATTTACTGCCTCTTTAAAGCCCTTTGGAGAGTCACCTAATGAGTCAATTCCGACTCATCTGTATACGACAACAGAAGAGAGTAACAATGCATATGTAGGAGTAGGGGGGGGTGTTTTTAAGTTGCTGGGTGTAATGGGGTGTATAAATCAGAGTACAACTACAATTAGTACATTGTGCAAATTTCACTGGATGTTTATCTCAATAAAAAAAATAAAGCAACAGTAATTTATTTTGATGAATCTCACTCATACATTACCCACAGGCACACCTATCTCTTTATCTTTGTTTACTTTTTAAAATGTTTTATTTTGAAATACTAGAAAGTTGCAAAGAAATGTACAGGGAAATTCCTTGCATAGACATCTAGTTAAAACCAAACCAAAACCAAACCAATAAAATAGTTGCTGTTGTATTGATTCTGATTTATGGTGTCCCATGTGGTGGTTGTATACTGTAGAGTCAGAACCAACCCGTAGCTGACCCTCGGGCAGGTTTTGAGAGGCACTTAATCGCATAGGAGGAGACTGCCCATCCTTCTTCCATGGAGCAGCTGGTGGACTTGAACTGCATGCCTTCAGGATTGCAGTGCAGTTTCTTGCCATTAGGCCTCCAGAGCAGTGTCATCTACTTTCTAAACAACATGCCTCTGGAAATGCTATGAACTTTGATAAATGTTAATAGTTGTAGAAAGGCTTCAGGCCTTTTGTTTATAGGGTTGCTATGAGTCGTGCTCGACTTGACGGCAATCAGCAACAACAACAACATGTGGTGGTGTTGTTATGTGCTGTTGAGTCACTTACAACTCATACCGACCCTTTCTATATACAACAGCTCAGAATCGTGCTCTATCCTGAGCCAATTTAATTGTCTCCAACACACTTATCCCCCTTACCCAGTCACTGAGTCAATCCATCTCATCCAGAGTCTTCCTTTTTTACTCTGTCCCTCCACCTTTCCAAGCATGATGTCCCTATCCAAGGACTGGTCTCTCCTGGCAACATGCCCAAAGTATGTCGGATGAAGCTTCAGATTCCTTGCCTCCAAAGAACAGCCTGATTTCACCCTCTTCAGGACAGACCTGTTTGTTCTTTTGGCAGTCCATGGTATGCTCAATACTCTTCTCCAACACTGCAACTCAAAGGCATCGATTCTTCTATCATCCTTAGTCATTGTCCAGCTCTCTGATGTGTAGCAAGTAATTGCAAAGACCATGGTCTGGATCAGGCACACCTTAGTCTCTAGACTGATATCATTGTTCTCCAGTACTCTGGAGAGGTCCCTGACAGTAGATTTTCCCAAATGCAAGTCATATTTTGATTTCCCAAACTAACAAAATAGCTGCTATTGTATTGGTTCTGATTTAGGGAGCAGAAATGTGTTTGGTAGAGTTTTTGTGGCTGATTTTGGGAAAATATAACACCAGGCCTTTATTCTGAGGTACTTGAGGTAAACTCTAATTTTCAGTCTTTCCAGCAGCAGCCAAACCCAGGGCACCCAGAGTATCTTTTCAATACTATAGAACAGTCTTAATATCGGGAAAATAATTATGGTGAAGTCTACAGAACTTACTCAGTTTAGTCCAGTTACACATTTATACATGCCCTCCAGTGTGTGTGTGTGTGTGTGTGTGTGTGTAGTTTGGTGCAATCTTACCATGTGTTACTTTGCTTACAGATGACTACAGTCTGGGTGTTCTGGGAGCCTAATGATAAGGAGCTGTACTGTCAATCCCAAAGCACCGGGTTCAAAGTCACCAGCTGTTCTGTGGAAGAAAGATTGGTAATCACCTTCCATGTAGTTTATTGCCTCTGAAAACCCACTGGAGGGTCAGCTTTGGGCTGATTATTACTAGACAGCACATAACAACAACACAGTCAAGATCTATACTTAGTCTCTATGTAGTTGTTGTGTAATATGGAGTTGATATCAACCCATAGCTGACCCTCCAGCGGGTTTTCAGAGCCAGTTAATCACACAAGCATAAATTGCCCATCCTTCTCCTACAGAGCAGCAGGTGGATTCAAAGCATGTGCCCTTGGTTTCTATACTTTCCCTTTATCCTACACTCCTTTTTCTCCCACCCCTAATTCCTTGCCATTATTAATCCCACTAACATCGCTTTAATTTTGTTATTTTAAGACTGCTATATAAATAGAATCACACAACTAATTTTTTTTTCAACTGCCATGATTTGTTTTAAATTCATCCAAGTTGATGCATGTCTCAATAGTTTACTTCTTTTTATTGGTGAGTAGTATGGTATTGAATGGTTATACCATTCTCTTAATCATTCACTCATTGAAGGAAATCAGAATGGTTTTAGATTTTGGCTATTTCAAATAAAGCTATCATGAACATTCATGTTCAAGCTTCTATGTGAATATAAACTTTTCTCTGGGATAAATGCTTAAATGCACTTTCTGTGCCATGTGGCAAGGCTACTTTTCATTTTAGGGAGCTCTGGTAGCTGAGTGGTGAGGAGTTGCATGGCACGTCAGCAGTTCTAGTCCACCAGCTGCTCCAAGAGAGAAAAATGGGCAGTATCCTCCTGTAAGATTCATGGTCTCTGAAAACTAACTGGAGTGTCAGCCATGAGTCAGTTCCAACTCAACTGCACAAAATAAAAATGACACTTTCCATTTTAAAACTAAGTGCAGAGAGACTGGAGGAGACAGACAAAAGTAACAGATCTATATATCTATAGTAATTATATAAACACAATGTACAGGAATGAAACAGTATATATGGAAAAATGCATAAAAGTTAATGATAAATTTTAAAAAGAGAAATCATTAAGCTACCAGTTTTCATAATGATTATACCATTATACATTCCCACTAACTATATATGTGTGATCCAATGTCTCCACACTCACACCAGTATTTTGTTATCAGTTTTTAAAAATTAGATATTCTGACAAGTATTGAGCGCTTGTGGTCCAGTGGTAAGAAGCTGCAGTGCAGTCTTGAAGAGGTGTGGTTCAAACCCACCCACTGTTCTGTGGGAGAAGGATACGCAATCTTTTCTCTTTAGATTAACTGCTTCTGAAAACCTGCTGAGGGGTCAACCATGGGTCAGTTATGATTCAAAGATACACTTGATGAAATACACAAGTATGTTTCATTTAATTTTAAAAATTACTGCATTGTATTTATTTCTACATATGCTGAATAGAATTGTTATAAGCACCAACAGGGTTTATCTGTATTGCCTTTGAATAGATAAAGATATATGGCTATAGATTTGTAGATATATAGAAGGAAGCTCTGATGACCTAATGGGTACGGAGTTGCACTCTCATCCAAAAGGCAGGCAGTTATAATCCACCTGCTGCTCTGTGTGAGGATGGGCAGTCTCCTCTTTTGTGATTTGAAGACTCACTGGGGGGCCAACTATGAATTAGTTCTGACTGGATGCAATGCGTTGGTTGGCTGGTTGAGAAACATTGATATAGACATATATGAAAGTACTCAATAAAACTATTGGTCTGACAGATTGACATTTTACATTCTATTTCTGAATCTCAGAACATATTACTGACATTTTTATTTTAGCTTATTTTTCATTCAGAATAGTTTTCTTAGGTTCTATTTCAGTCCCCACCGATAAAAATCTTTATTACTCAGTTCTTGCAAAGAATCTTAAATGAATCCTCTCTTCACAATGTCACAGCAATTCATCTGGGTTTTCTGGGTAACCACTTGAATTCTTTACAAGTTGCTGGAACACTAAAGGGGTAAAAAGTAGAAGTGGGTGTGTAAGGATTGACGGGTGTAGCTAAGATGTTTTTCATCTTAATGAATCAGGACAAGTTCAGATTAAGCAGAAGATGCAAGCTACAGTTAGCCTTCAGCAAAGGCAGCAAGGCAAGAAGCAGGCAGCAGCTTGGGATCCCAGTAATTCCTTCAGTGGGGAAGGGGATCTGAGTTTGTCGTAGATGATCTTGCAGTAGGGAATGCCTTGCCAGCTTTTTTATTTTTTTCCTGGAGGTGGGGAAGAACAGAACTCATTGGTGAGTTGGAACTGATTCATAGCTGACCCTCTGTTGGGTTTCAGAGGCTTTAAGTCACACAGAAGGTACTGACCAATTTTCTCCTACAGAGCTGCTGATGGATTTGGATGTGTAACCTAGCAGCACACCTCTCTGCAAACTAAGCCACTAGAATTCCCTTGCCTGAATCTAGATGAAACTAAAATTAGTTCTCAGAAATTCAAGGAGAGGTAGTATCTGTAATACTTATGCCCAGGTTTATAGAATTGGATATTTTTTGTTAAATGCCGTTTTCTCCTTGAATGCAGAAAATGATGACCATGAAGCACTGGGAAATGACTACCAGGTAGAAGAGTCTGGGGCTTCAGAATCGCTGTGTGAAGGAGAACCATATACTGACCTACAATATTCTCCTAGGACTGTCAATTGGCAGAGAAATGAATTTTCATTTTGCTTGAGCAAAGTTTGTGGGTCAATCTGACATAAGCATTGTACCCTATTCCTCACTTAGTGTAGAATTGTATAAGAGTTCTAGGAATTCACATGATCTACAAAAAAGAGCATCTATGGTGTAAAAAGGGCAATGGCAACATGGGAATGGCCATATCTGACCTCTACAAGCTCCACAAAGGTTGACTGTCAACAACATCCACAATCTAAGACCAGTTTCTGTGAGGTCAGACAAGCTCCCCACATTCTCGCACCTTACTGGGTCCAAAATCCATTGCAATAACTCACAGAGTTCACAGAGTCCTACTCACTATTACAAGGCTTATAAGGGAAGTTAACATGATATAGCGTTGGTCGGCAATGGGATACAATTTCTGTCAGGACAGCTTCTCAAGCATGTTTACAGACCCTTCAACCTTCAGTCTGTGGCTTTAATCCAGTGTTACAAAGCTATTGTTATTATGGTAGTATGCTGTTGAATCAGAACCAATCCATAGCTGATCCTCTAACAAGTTTTCAGAGGCAATAAATTGCATGGGAGGAGATTGCCAACCTTTCTCTGCAGAGCAGCTTGTGGATTTGAACTCTGTACCTTTGGGATTGCTGTGCAGTTTCTTACCATTAGAACACCAGAGCTCTCCAGAGCTCTTGTTGTTATATGTCACTTAATTGCTTGGGACTCATAGTGACTCCTATGAACCCTGCTCTGTCCCGAGCCAACCTTATTTTCACTGACACATCTACCTCCATTACCCCAGCCACTGAATCAATGCATCTCATCAAGGGTATTCCTCTTTTGCACTGTCTCTCCATCCTTTCAAGCATGATGTCCCTCTCCAAGGACTGGTCACTCCTTGTAACATGCCCAAAGTAAATCAGACAAAGCTTCAGAATCCTTTCCTCCAAGGAGCAGCCTGGTTTCAGATTTCCTAGGATGAACCTGTTTGTTCTCCTAGTATTCCATGGTATAATAAATACTCTTCTTCAGCACAAAGGCATCAATTCTCTTTCTATCATCCTTAGTCATTGTCCAGCTTTCTGATGCATAGCAAGCAATCATAAAGACCATGGCCTTGTTCAGGTGCACCTTAGTCTCCAGACTGACATTGCTGCTCTTTAGTACTCTGAAGAACTCCCTGACAGCAGACTTTCCTCATGCAATTCACCTTTTGATTTCCTGGCTGCTGGTACCAAGAGTGTTGATTTTAGAGCCAAGCTGTTAATAATCTTAATCTCTTCAGCATCTATCATGATGCTTCTAACTGGCCCAGTGGTGAGAATTTTTGTTTTCTTGATGTTGAGTTTCAATTATATTGAAGGCTACAGTCCTTAAATTTGCAGTCCTAGAGCTCTGAGTTCTGCCAATTTTGGCTCTTCTCCTCCCCCACCTTGTCCTTCAGCAAGCTTGAGGAAAGGCTCCTAGCTCTAAGTCTTTGGGTAGCAGTTCCAAGGTCAGCTCTGTCACATGTTGGGTCTCTGGTTCTCTGCTGTAGTTGCTGCTGCTCTTCTGTGGGCCTGGCTGGCATAAGCATCTCTGGCCTCAAAGGATGTGCTATATTCTCTTTGCTGGTGGTGAGATGCTCAAAATCTGTTGCTGAATCTGCTCCATTTAGTGGTGAGACTAGCCAATCCCCTTGTGGATAAGCTAAGACATCTTATTTTAATATTCCCACCCATCCACATGGCAAAGCAAAAGCCAATGGCTTAGAAAGCCATTTTGAACAATAAACCTTTAACACCACACATGTCATTTTGTTTGTTTCCAAGGCTGGAAGTATGTGCTCCTTACATGTAAGATAGTGACCTGAGTATCTGCTTGTTACTCCTGTGTTATTGACTGAATTAGGTCCTCCAAATACGTTTATCGCAGACTGAAATTTCGTGTGTCTCTTTTTCTGGCTTTGTCTGGAAACAGGATTTGTTTGGAAGATGTTATGAGTTAAGTTAACCTGAGGTTATACCAGAGTAGGATGGGTTCTAATTCCATCAGAGTGACATGTAATACACGAAGAGAAAAAGACACAGGGACGTACTATGCTCACTGAACTCACTACCATCGAGCCAGAACTAATAGCTAACTCTGCTGTGGGTTTACAGAGGGTGTAATCACACAGGAGGAGACTGCTCATCTTTCTCCCTCAGAGCAGTTGGTGGATACAAGCCACTTGCCTTTGGGTTGGCAGTGCAATTCCTCAACCAGTAAAGTACCAGAGATTCCTCAGAGAGGGTGACAAGATAAAAATGGCCACCTGAAAATGTATCTACAACCAAAACAACACAGAAATATTGGGGACTATCAAAAGTTGGAAGAGTCAAGAAGAATCTAACCTCTGAACAGACAGATCCTCGTCCTGCTGACACTTTGAATTTGCACTTCTAGCTTCCAGAACTAGGAGACAGTATATTTCTGTTTTTCCAAGTCATCTGCTTTGTGACTGTTTCGTTATGATGGCCATAGACTAGGAATAGGCTCTAGTAGGTGGTGAGCATCTAGAGAGGGAAAATACCTTGGCATATTAACTAACCAGCTGTTGTGAACTATTGATTAGTTAGCTGACCCTCCTGTAGGTTTTTAGAGGCAATTGATTGCATGAAAGGAGACTGCCCATCGTTCTTCTGTGGAGCAGCTGCTGGATTCGAGCCACAAACCTTTGAGTTGCCAGCACCACTACTTAGCACTAGGGCACCAGAACTCTTAAAGCTTAACATACTGTCTGACCTTCAAATGTTTCTTGTATTAAACATGTGTTTCAGAATTGCTTCTCCTAGCTTATGGAAGAAGTAGTTATATTAGGCACTAATACAGATTTCAAAGAGGGTCAAAATGCTCAAATAAAGATGTTTTTACTTGTTAAAGAGGCCCTAGGTGGTTCAAATGCTTAAATGATCAGCTCCTAATAAAAAAGTTGGCATTTAAATCCATTAAGAAGCCCCTGGGAAGAAAGGCCTTGTTATCCACCTTTTTTCTACAGAAAAATAAGCCCTTGAAAACCTTTCGCAGCAAAGCTCTGAAGCTCGCGGGATTGCAATGAGCAGGAATCAACTAGAAGAGGGTTAGTTTATTTGCAGGCGTATTTTTACAGTTGATATAAAATGTAAAACTTGTTTCTGCTTTAAAAGTCTGTTTCATTGTTTCAATCAAAGTATCAAAAAAAAAACAAAACCCAAGCTATAGATCCAGGAGATTTTTATTAAGATGGTTATTTTGGGGGCAACAGTGTTAAGTCTTAATTAGATGCAAGCTAGTAAAATAGAATGGAAAGCAGAACAAAAATTTAGCAAATAGCAACAACCCTGTTTCTGGGGTGAAGAACTACTTAAATGGAATATAGGATTAGGTATTATTTTCATGACAAGATTACAGAAAAAGAAATGCCTATTAAAGTGGACTGTGGATTGGGAGGGGATTGTATAACAATGAAAGAATTTCTTTTTTTTTCCTCAAAGAGAAAAATAAACTGGTAAGGTGGGGAGGGAGGAAAATGTGCAACAATGAATTAATGGGGGAAAATTAAATGGAAAGAATATGCTATAAAATATATATGTTGTATTAAAAATAATTAATAAAAAACACTCAAAAATGATAGGGAGAGAAAGTAGAATAAACAACTCCAAGTGTAAAAAAAAAAAAAAGAAACTTACTTTCAATGAAGAATTTTGATAAAAAAAAGTTACTAAAATGATTCATGTAATGATCCCACCTTTCTAGCAATCTTCGAAAGTAATTTTTGGAGTAGAGAAAGCTTTACATTTATTTCATAAAGAAGCTAAGGAGCAAAATTGGATTGCTTTTGGAAAGTATCTAGACTTCTTAAACACAGGTCCTACATAAGTAACAGCTGCTTAACTCACTGCCATTGAACTGGAACTGACTTATAGGTGACCCTCTAGTCAGTTTTCAGAATCACACTGGAAGAGACTGCCCATTTTTCCCACGCAGCTGGTAGGTTTGAACTGTGTGCTTTCAGGTTGACTCTGCAACTCCCTACCAGCTAGGACAATAGAGCTCCTTTCTAAGTAAATATTCATTGCTATCATTAAGGTTCTGTGGTTTTAACCCACAGCAATCCTATATGACGAAGTGAATCTGACCCATAGAGCTCTCTAGGGTGTAATCTTACGGGGAGCTGGTTGTTAAATTTTTCTCTCATGGAGCTACTGGTGGATTCTAACTGCTGACTACTCATCTGATTAGCTAAGCACATAATCACTGTGCCAGCTACAGGCTATGGAGATATTATTATTCTCTTCTTTTAATAATCTCTTTTTTAAAAAAAAAATAATTGTCTTATTATTCTAAAGAAATGACTAAGACATGTTGTCTCAATAGGGCAGTTGTCAGGGTGCACCCTTCTAAAGTGAAGCATGTAGATGTTCAGTAGAGAGCCTTCTGAGACACCAGCACCTCTCTGCATGACAATTATGCCCTCTAAAGTCAGAGGAAAACTGCTGAAACGCAGGGCCTGAATTCAGGGATGGCAGGAGAGGAGGAAGAAAGATTCTAATGAGCCACCTTCTGAATACTAAATACTGTCTACTCCACACGGGTGAGTGTCACAGCCATTGATGCAAATGAGAAGGCGGCATTTAAACTCCTTTACAATGAGAGCAGGATATACCCTCATGTTTGGATTTGTTTCCACTGGAGGAATCTTCTGAGCCCAAAGCCAAGGAAATTAAGTTTGGAAGGCACAGAGTTTTTAAGATGTTATGTTTCCAGAATAATTAATGCACCCACACACATAAGTGCTTAGAAGCTAAGTTAATTTAGGTCAAACACTTGTCAGGAGAAGAATGAAAACTTATGAAATTATCCTTCTGTAACAAGGTCTGAGTGTCAATCTGTGCCCTGGTTCCAGGCTTGTTCCACTTGGGTAATAAAAGGACAAACGTGCAATAGCTATCAGTTTTCAGAGGGACACATGGGTGGGTGTCTTTTCACTCTTTGCAGGAAAAGCCTGGCTCACTATCCTAGACCCTTCAAATCTGCCTGCTAGCCAAGAAGCACCATGCCCTAGGCACAAGAAACAAAAGCCTTGCCACAAATGGGGCGGTCCACACCTTTCCAGAGAGCTGTTTAGATGGGAAAGTGTTACTTGAATTGCTACAAGCACTTGGCTCCCTCTCTCTTGGAGTGGAGATATGAATGGGAGAGGAGCTTGGACTGATCAGCCAGTAATTTACCAGCAAAAGGACCTCATGCATGGAGAACACAGGGCAGAAGTATGGGTAGTCACATGCCAGGACAGAGAGGCTGAGAGGGAGGGGAGACGGGAGGAGGAGAGGACTGCAAGACAGGACTGCCTGTGTTCCGAGCCCTCTCTCAGGGTGCTGCATTCCACAGCCCGGGCTGCTTGTGCAAAGAGAACAATGAGCAGGGAGCAGCTGCCTCATGGAGCCAAATCATGCCTGGTGAAGGCCAGGAAATGTCAGCCGAGGCCGGATTAGGTAAGCAAACAGCAATAACAAGAATATGTTAGGCATCTGTTTATGGGATGCTGAAGAAATACAAGGCATACATAGCCTATTTCTTTAATGACACATTGTCTAAATTGTTATCCAGGAGTTTATAGTCTTTTCTAAAGCTGAGTGTGTTTAAAAAGCAGTACAAGCATAGAAGGAAGGAGTAGGATGGAAGGATTAATGGAAATGAGAGTTCCAGGGAGGAAGTAGGGGGAGTGTGATTGTATTGTGTGGAATTGTATTAATGCTATAAAACAACATGCATGTGAATGGTGGAATGGAAAATCAATTTGTTTTGAAAATTTTCATGCAGATCTCATCATCATGAAGATCGTAAAGAAGTACATCCAGAAGCCTACTAAGAAAGAAAAAGTGACGAGAATAAAGAGCTAAGGGAGAGAGAAGAAATGTTAGTATAATGGATAGTGTGGAGACAGTGGGAAGGGGAGAAGTGATGGCCAGGGAAAACACTGGCGATAGAGAGTGTACCTAACTCAAGAAGTGGGCCAACTCGAGAAGTGAGCCAAGACTTGACTGGGCTGTGCCAACTTCTTTGGAGTTTGTGAGTTGGAGGAGACAGGTGGCAGGCTATGTTTGTAGGTGGTCTCACCCTTTGGTGGATGCCTTGCTTGCAGCTGAGGGCTTGGGACAAATTCCAACACCTTGGTAGAGGGACTAACAAAGGCTAAACAAGTTTTCAGGGTTTTGGCCAATCACATGAATACAGGGCAGTGGTCCAGCCCCAGCAGGAAAACTGCAAATCAGGATTTGGCACAATCCTAGGTGTTAGAGACAAGACTTGGTGAGACTGTTCCTCATAAGAACAGCTCGTCATAGGAACAGTCTCTCTCTCTCTCTCTCTCTCTCTCTCTCTCTGTCTCTCTCTTTTTCTCTCTCTCTTCCCAGAAGCCATAAAGTAGATTCTGATTCATGGTGATCTCAAGTGTGACAGAGTAGAAGTAGGCCCTGTAGTGTGGTAAGGGACTGATATTTCAGAAGCAGATTGCTAGGCCTGTCTTCTAAGACACTTCTAGATGGACTTGAACTTTCAACATATTGGTGAGCAGTCAAGTGTATTAAACCTCTGTCCAATATTGGGACGCTAGAACCTGCATGGTGGCCTAGTGGTAAGGACTTGAACTGCTAACTCAAGGCAGGCATTCGAATCCACCAACTACTCCTTGGGAAAAAGATGGGCATTTTCCTCCCATGTGATTTACTGTCTCTGAAAACCTGCTGTAGGGGAAGGGAAGTTGTCAGATATGAATTGTTTCTGACTCACTGACACATGGTGACAACAAAGAACCTATCTACGTGCCTCAGAGGGGACTCTGGTGTCTAAGTGGTAAGGAATTATGCTTGCAAAGGTATGTGGTCTGAATCCACCATGTAGGTGCTTCACAGAAGAAGGATGGGCAATTTCCTCCTGTGTGATATACTGCCTCTGAAAATCTGCTGGAGGGTCAGCTATGGGTCAATTCCAACTCAACATATAGAACAACAAGAACTTCAGATCCTCAGCCTGTAGTAGGATGACCAGTTCAAGCCCTGTTGCTACCCTTGTACAGGATGGACTACAGTGGGGCAGGGCTGGTTGACATGTTCCTGAAACCAGTAATCCTGAACAAGGCTGGACCTGATTGGTAGACAGAGCTTAACAGAATTTTATGTATTCTTCTCTTTCAGATTTAATTTATGTTCCTATCCAGAGAAAAGCTCAAAACTCAAACTCAGTGCTATCAAATGGGAACTAACTCATAGCCAACCCTCCACCAAGTTTTTGGAGGCTATGAATTGCTAGGGAGGAAACTATCCATTTTTCTTCTGTATAGTAGCTGGTGAGTTCAAACAACTAGGGAGGTGCTACTTGTGGGTTAGCTGTGGATTACACCACCAGAGCTCCCTAATCCAAATATGTTTTCTTTATTTAAACACTTTTAGATGGACGTCTGATAGTCTAAAGGTCCAAGTGCTAACATGTTGGCCTCACCTTCTTGATGTAAAGGTGTTCATTTACATAAAAAGTTAGTGCCACTGCTGTTCCATGGACCCTGCATTGTGCTATGAGCACAGCTGGATACTTTCCTTTGATGAGGGTCATTGAGCTATACACTTGACAGGGCCTTGAATTTGCTTCAGTAATAAATAGGCTTCTTCCACACAATTACTGCTGGTTGTCTAGTGCCGCTATAAGAGAGATTTCATGAATCTCTTCTTAGGAAGCTAAAAATTCACATATATGATACAAGCTCTAGGTAAAGGCCTCTCTCTGTGTCAGCTGTACAGGAAAATCACTTTTCCTTTCAGTATCTGTAGGCCCAATGTTTCCTGGAGACCTTCACTCATGCCAAGGCCTTTCCTTGTGTCTAGGAGTTTCATGATGCAGAGGCCCTGTTCCAAGAAGATGCACTCCATTCCCAGTGATCCTTGGTGTTACTGAGGCCTCCCTTTTAAACTCACATCCCTCTCCCCTTTTATTTCTCTAGTGAGATAAAAAAATATTATCAGCCACCCACTAGGGAAACTCTTACATCAGATTACGGTTGTGATAAGATTATGGAGTGTTGCATTCTACCCTTCATACTTTTACAACTCTTTGCCTTATCAAATGTCTAGGGATCATTACATGGATTCCACTTTATGTCAATACAAACAGGTATTTAGGGAAACACAATTCAGTCCCTGACATTACTAAAATCATTCTCCACCTACATATAAATTCAGATAGGATATCCATTCTTATAAACATTGCAGTATATAAATGCCACAACTATTAGAAACATAGCAATGTAGGATATCATCTCCATTTCACAGACGAGAACACCAAGGCTTAGGAATTATGACTGATTTGCCCATGACCCCATAGTGAGAATATGGTGGGCTGAGATTTAAACTCATTTCTCAGCTATGGCAAAGGATTGGTCTCTCCATTACCCTGCATTGCCACTGCATTTTTATCCCATGGAAAATATGGTCTATCCTTCACATTCTGAGCAGTGAGAAATGAAAAATAATGTTGAACTATGCATTTTGCACCAAATGCCAAGCCACTAAGGAGAAGCTCATGAGCCTTCACCAGTTGCTCAGCAAAGGCTGCAGAGCAACCTATGGTCCAAGAACAGTGAATCTGTGATAATGGCCTAGCAGCCAATCCAAAGGCACATAATGCTAAGCTAAATTTCCTCATTACAATAAGCTCACTCATTTTAATAAAAGAAAAATGACTAGAAAAAGAAAATAAATCTGTTTATTACCATTTAAAAAGCACATTGAGTAGTCAACTTTCTCTTTTAGCAGAACAGATGGCCATAACAATATAGTCAATATGAACATATTTCAGAATTGTCCAACAGCAGGTAAAGAAAATGGGTAGAGGCATTGAGCAACATGTTGTTGTTGTTACGTGCCGTCGAGTCGCTTGCGACTCATAGCGACCCTATGTACAACAGCCCTAAACTCTGCTCTGTCCTGTGCCAATCGCACTGTCTCCAACACTCCCATCCCGATTATCCCAGTCACTGAATCAATCCACCTCATAGAGGGCCTTCCCCTCCTGCGCTGTCCCTCCACCCTCCCAAGCATGATGTCCTTCTCCAAGGACCGGTCTCTCCTCACAACATGTCCAAAGTATGTTAGATGGAGCCTCAGAATCCTTGGCTCCAAGGAGCCACCCAGTTTAACCCTTTCCAGGACTAATCTGTTTGTTTTCCTAGCAGTCCATGGTATTCTCAATACTCTTCTCCAGCACCACAGCTCAAAGGCATCAATTCTCCTTCTATCCTCCTTGGTCATTGTCCAACTCTCTGATGCATAACAAGTGATTGCGAAGACCATGGCCTATATCAGACGCACCTTAGTCTCCAGAGAGACACCATTGCTCTTCAGTACTTTGGAGAGGTCCCTAACAGCAGACTTTCCCATGGCAATGTGCCTTTTAATTTCCTGGCTGCTGGTGCCAAGACTGTTGACTGTGGAGCCAAGCAAGCTAAAGCTGTGTACAATCTCAGTCTCTTCACCATCCATCCTGATGCTGCCAATTGGTCCAGTGGTGAGAATCTTTGTCTTCTTAACATTGAGCCTCAGTCCATATTGTAGGCTTCAGTCCTTGACACTCTGCAGCAGGCACTTCAGGTCCTCCTCAGTTTCAGCAAGCAGGGTTGTGTCATCTGCATAACGCAGATTGTTGACAAATCGTCCAGCAATCTTGACCCCACATTTCTCCTCATAGAGTCCAGCCTCCCGGATAATCTGTTCTGCATATGGGTTGAAAAGGTATGGAGATAGGATGCATCCCTGGCATACACCCTTCCCAATTTTGAACCATGCAGTGTTCCCTTGCTCTGTTCTGACGACTGCCTCCTGGTCCAAGTGTAGGTTTCACATTAGCATGATCAAGTGTTCTGGGGTTCCCATTCTTCTCAGAGTCAGGCACAGTTTGTTATGATCCACATAGTCAATGCCTTTGCATAGTCAATGAAACACAGACACAGAAAAGCTATTTTTTAAATTTATTTTTTAATATTTTTTAATTTTTTTATCAAATTTTTAAAAAATTTTGTTATTTTTTTGTGAGTGTACCATCAAATCAGATCTGACTGGTACAGGAGGAGATTGTCCCTCCTTCCCCGGCAGAGCATCTGGTGGATTCGAACCGTGTGCCTCTGAGAAAAGCTATTTTTTTTAAAAAAAATTTGTTTTATTAATTTTTATGAACATTTACAGAGATTTTGGATTTTCATAGAAAAGCTGTTTTAAGAAATGGATATGTTCCTGGATTTAAGGTCTGTTAGGAAATGGATATGAAATAAGAATGTGACAAGAAGTTAATGGTATTGTCTACATTCTGGGGAAGAAATCAGATTGAACGAGGTAGTCTAACATAGTTACTAAGAGTAGAATGTAAATCAAGTGAAAGAGAGGAAGAACTTCAATGAGATAGACTGACACAGTAACTATAACAGTGGGCTTGAACATAACAGAGATTTTTTGGATGGTGCAGAATAGAGGAAGATTTAGATCTGTTGTTCTAGGGCCACTGTAAGTCATAGCTGACTTGATGTAAACTAACAACTTAAGTTTAAATGATGACTTCACTATGGTTTAGGTGATTCGTGGTAATTAATAACTTCTAAAACGTCCTCTTTCTGTGAATTGGAGATAATATATATTTGATCAATGAAGTGTATTACCAGATATAATCCACATAAATTATTAACTACAGTGTCTCTATAAATTGTTGATGTTGTTAAGTGTTACTGAGTTGATTACGACCCATAGTGACCATATGAACAACAGATCTGAACCTTGTCCTATCTTGTACTATCCTGACACTTTCTGTCACACTTGAGCCTACTGCAGCAGTCACCATGGTAATTTATCTTGTTGAATGCTTTCGTCTCTTTTCCAAGCACGACGTCCTTCTCCAAGGAATAGCTTCTCTTGGCAATATATCTGAAGTATGTGAGATGAAGCATTATCATCTTTGCCTCCAAGGAGCAACTCTGGCTTCACTTTCTTCAAAACATATTTGTTTGTCCTTTGACAGACCATGGGATATTCAATACTCTTCTCCATCTCAACAGCTCAAAGGCCTCAATTCTTCTTCTGTCACCCTTATTTATTGTCCAACTCTCAGGTGTACAAGAAGTGACTGAAAAGACCATGACCTAAATCAGATGCACCTGGCCTCAAACTGACATCATAGCTTCTCAATAACTTGGAGAGGTCCCTGATTACAGACTTTCTTAGTGTAACACAACTCAGCAGAGACTTCCATATGACCATAACATACACATTTCAGATATTACCCCAGCACGCCAGCCATGAGTCTCAGCTGGAAGGCTTCAACATCCTCCCAGGAGCACATCCTACCACATCTGTGAAGACTTCAACTAGATCTGGTAATAAGATATTGGTATGCATGGTTTGCTATTAAAACACTATTTTTTTCAGTCTGTTTTATGGAGGAATTCACTGTTCTATTTAGTATAGCACTTATCTGTAAGTTTGCTATACAGAGATAAATTGTGGGTTGCTGTGATGCTGAAAGCTATGCCACTAGCATGCCAAATGTCAAAAAGGGTCACCAGTGGTCGATAGGTTTTAGTAGAGTTCACAGATTAAGACAGACTAGGAAGCAGTACTAGCCATCCACTTGGATGCCACTAGCATGTCAAATGTCAAAAAGGGTCACTGGTAGTGGATAGGTTTTAGTAGAGTTCACAGATTAAGACAGACTAGGAAGCAGGACTTGGCCATCCAGAGGAAGGCCTCTGGAAAAGCTATGAATAGTATAGGAACAAGTATAGCCTTAGAAGTAGAGCCCAGACTGGAAGTCTCACATTGTAGGTGTCCATAAAGTTTACTCTTAAGACTCTCATCAGTACCATCATGTTTCTTGGATTAAAAAAAAAGTGTTTTGGTGGCCAATTCAGTAGAGTGTGTACTTCCCCCCTAAGTTGGTTGGTTTGAGTTCACTAACTGCTCATTGGGAGTAAGATGGGCCATCTCCCTCTGTGCAATGTACAGCCTCTGAAAACATGTTAGAGTGTCAGTTATGGGATGTTCTGACTCAATCATGAGTTGAGAGTTTGAGTTTTAGATTAAAAAAGAGAAAGAAAAAGCAAAAGCAAACATAAATCTAAGTCTGTAGAGTAATACAGAGAGAGAGATCAGCTGGCCCAATGGACAGAAAGCAATGCTACCAAGCCAAAGGTGGGTAACTTTTAATCTATGGCCCTCGGGTCTGTCTTTCTTTGTTTTTGTTCAGACATTCCTCTGGGTCGTATAGCCCTGGTGTACAAGTTGCGGTACCTCGGTTGCTGTGAGGCTGAACACTGTGACACTTATGTGTCAAATGCATTGATGATTGGCTATGGACAGAGAATGGGGTGGAGCTCCCTGATTAAAACAAGCATGGAAGGAGGAGTGGCATCCACTTCCGTAATAGCTTGCCTCTGGAAACCCTATGAACCTGGAGGGAGGATGAAAGGCACCCAAGCATCGAGGACTCTCCTTAATAGGGTCATTATGAGTCGTCTGCAACTCAACGACACTTAACAACAACAACAACAACAACAACAACAACAACAACAACAACAACATAGAGTAATATGGTTTTGGAACTGGCCATATAAAATTCATTAAAACTTACAAATCAAATTAAAAATTTAGTTATTCAGAAAAACTAACGTTTCAAGTTCTTAATAGCCACATGTGAATTACTTACTATGGCCTTTCTATTTCTACTCTTTTAATTTCCACTGGATGCAATTTTATGGTGTTTCTTGTCCCCTGAATAGATTAGATTGCTTGCTGCTAAGGTAAATAAAGTATATAGAACTTGTTAAAGTTAGGCATCAACTTGACCGGACCTTAATTTTCAGTTTGGCAGTTCTAGAATTATCTAAAGTTGTCAGTGATAAAATTATGAACTCATCTTCCATTTTGTTATTTGATTTAGTTACACTTCATTTTGGGATCTGATGTAGTTACCTACAATTTTGTGATCTAATGCAATTATTTTCCATCCTCTATGCCCATGGTTATGTTCCCTTTTGGAGTAAGCTGTATCTTATGTTAATAAAGGAGGATTAGGGCGAAATGTTTCTTGTGTTATCACATTACTCGAGGGCCTGACTCAAGTTACTACTTTTCCCACTTGCTCTTGTAAGAAGAGTTTCCTTGAAGGTATGGTTTATATCCAATACATATGAATGTTTTGACAAAGTTCTCTTTCTTGCCTGAGTACTGCTTATCATCATCTGATCCCCAGTTCTTAGAACTTGAGCAGCAGTCTAATATTTTACATGATTCACTACCTCCTGTAGCCTTGTGAGCCAGCAGCCTGTGATCTTACCTGCTAATGTGAGTTTATCAGCCCCTACAACCATGAAAGTCAGGAGAAGCTTATATTCTGATGCCTGACCCACAAATTTGGGAATTGGAAATCTCCACAACCACATGAGTGATTTCCTTGAAGGTTCATGAGTTTTGTGGGACATTACAATGAGTCTCTAGAAAAGAAAGCATTGCGGAGAGAAAGGGCAATTGATATTAGAGATGATGGAGTGGGTGAGCTCGGGTGGCCTAGTGGCAAGAAGCTGCACTACAATCCCAGAGGTGCACAGTTCAAATTCACCAAATGCTCTGCTGGAGAAGGAGGTACAATCTCCTTCTGTACCAGTCAGATTGATTTGATGGTACACACACACAAAAATAATAAAATTTTAAAAAAGGGAAAAAAATAGAGATGATAGAGTGGTATTGTAGTTTGGCAGAGTTGGACAGTTAGGACATCCTCTACCTGACAGGAACCAATTTTTATCTTTTTAAAAGAAATTATTCATACACCATGGTATACATTGCTATTTGATAACACATCTGCCACTGCGGAATGTTGTATTTGACAGTATTACTCTAGAATAAAAATTTTACTTAAAATTCAAAGGGCAGAACAATATTATCTTCTACAAATCAGCAAAATCTAGAATACAGGTTATTTTTAAATGAAAAATGACTTTGCTTCTTCAATAAATAGCAAGAAAATAAAAAGGGGGCTATTTTAAATGAAGATAATTATAAGTACATAAAAAAAGAAAAAAGAGTACACGAAGAAGATGCAATATATAGACTTTATTTAGATCTTGAGTAGAACAGACTCAAAAAAAAGGAAATTTGTGAGACAAATGGGAAATTTTGAGTACTGATTGGAGAGGTGATAATATTAATGTATTTTGTAAAGGGAACAAAAAAAGAAAATACTAAGAAATTATATTCTTAGTTATACTCTTCTTTTGCTTTGGTTTTGTTATCTTGATGAAGGGATTTTGGAGCTATATTATATGATTCACCATTGCTTGCTGTCCTATGACACCCCCTCTCCCCTCAAGCCACACAGAGAAGAGATCAAGTGACTAGTCAGTGAACTGGTGTCAATAGCCCAGTTCCCTGTTTAATTCTTCTCTGGTAACTGAGATTGCCAATCATGTCATTTAAATAAAACTCTGTAGTTCAATGATCACCAAAGGAAATATTCAAATTTATAGTTTGCTTTTCAAAAGTAGCAAGAACAATGACTGCCGTTATTGGGAATTTAAAAATATTATCTATCAGGTACTTGGAAGCCAGAGTGGCATCCACTTCCTAAACGACATACCTCTGGAAACTCTATGTTGTTATTGATTACCATTGAGTTGAACACGCATCCCTATAAACAGAAAAGGCCTGAAACCTTTATATAACTATTGTCATTTTTCCAAGTTCATAGAGTTTCCAGAGGCATATGGTGTAGGAAGTGGATGCCAGTCCTGTTTCCAAACTTGAATCAATGGTGGAACTCCACCAAACACTGCCCACAGTGGATAGCCATTATGGTGTTTGACACACCTATGGCACAGTTGTTCCATTATGGCATTTGAGACCCCAATGACACAAAGTTCAGTATCATAGTAAACTGAGATTACCTCAGCAAAGCAATTTGACAAAAGTGCTGTACAATACAGAACTTTGATAAATGACGGTAGTGAGAGAAAGGTTTCAGGCCTTTTGTTCATAGAATCACTATGGATCATGCTCGACTCGACAGCAATCAACAGCAACAACCACAAGGTATAGGATTAAACTCCCTTTAATCACTTTAATTCATCCTTTCAAAATAGTGTGAAGGAGATGTTATCATTATACTCATTTTACAAATGAAGTAACAAAGATTTCAAGAGATTGAATAATTTGTCCAAGATCACACAGATAGGAAGGGTCAGATTTAAATACAAGTTTCTTTGTTTCCTCCTCTGGTGGCTTGGTGTGTTAAGAAGTTGTGCTGACAACCCCAGATCACAATGTTTGAATCCACCAGCTGTGCCATGGGAGAAAGATGAGCAATCTCCCACTGTGCAGTCTGTGACCCACTCACTGGAGGGTCAGCTGAGTTAGTTTCACCTTAATAGCACGTACCACCCCCCACTACTACCCCCACCCCCACCCCCCCCCCACTAATATGTATGATGAGTCACCATCTTGTATTCACATACTTTTTAAGGTTCCTTGAATCCTTAGATCTTTAAAATACTAAAATTACTTTATCATTTTCAGGAGTACTTGTAATTATTTTCAGCCTATAATTTCCATTTTTCTTCTGTCTTAAACTATTTAATGACATCGCTAAAATAAAATCAAATCAGTTTCTATCCAGTCAATTCTGATTCATAACAACTCCTCAAGTAGAACTGTATTCCATAGGGTTTTCATGGATTTGATCTTTCAGAAGTCATCAGGACTTTCTTCCAAGGTGACTCTGGATGTGTTCAAACTGCCAATTTTCAGAGTATAACCTGGCATTTGACTGTGTAGATCATAACAAACTATGGCTGACTCTGAGAGGAATGGGAATCCCAGAACACTTGATCGTTCTAATGCGAAACTTATACTTGGACCAGGAGGCAGTCATCAGAACAGAGCAAGGGAACACTGCATGGTTCAAAATTGGGAAGGGCATATGCCATGGATGCATCCTATCTCCATACCTTTTCAACCTATATGCAGAACAGATTATCTGGGAGGCTGGGCTCTATGAGGAGAAATGTGGGGTCAAGATTGCTGGACGATTTATCAACAATCTGCGTTATGCAGATGATACAGCCCTGCTTGCTGAAACTGAGGAGGACCTGAAGTGCCTGCTGCAGAGTGCCAAGGACTGAAGCCTACAATATGGATTGAGGCTCAATGTCAAGAAGACAAAGATTCTCACCACTGGACCAATTGGCAGCATCAGGATGGATGGTGAAGAGATTGAGATTGTACACAACTTTAGCTTGCTTGGCTCCACAGTCAACAGTCTTGGCACCAGCAGCCAGGAAATTAAAAGGTGCATTGCCATGGGAAAGTCTGCTGTTAGGGACCTCTCCAAAGTACTGAAGAGCAATGGTGTCTCTCTGGAGACTAAGGTGCGTCTGATACAGGCCATGGTCTTCGCAATCACTTGTTATGCATCAGAGAGTTGGACAATGACTAAGGAGGATAGAAGGAGAATTGATGCCTTTGAGCTGTGGTGCTGGAGAAGAGTATTGAGAATACCATGGACTGCTAGGAAAACAAACAGATTAGTCCTAGAAAGGGTTAAACTGGGTGGCTCCTTGGAGGCAAGGATTCTGAAGCTCCATCTAATATACTTTGGACTTGTTGTGAGGAGAGACCGGTCCTTGGAGAAGGACATCATGCTTGGGAGGGTGGAAGGACAGCGCAGGAGATGAAGGCCCTCTATGAAGCGGATTGATTCAGTGACTGGGATAATTGGGATGGGAGTGTCAGAGACAGTGCGATTGGCACAGGACAGAGCGGAGTTTAGGGCTGTTGCACATAGTGTCGCTATGAGTCGCAAGCGACTCGATGGCACATAACAACAACAACAACAACAACATAGCCTGGCATTCAACCATTGGTACCATCCAATAACTATACTATATAGATTATTAAATACAGACACGACTATTTACCTAGGTCAATCTTCCTAGATGTATGATACAAGAAGTCACTTAAAGGTGTTCCTTGAGAACCTGAGTCACTTAACACAGTCTTGTAACAGATCTGTTGTACCACACATTCACACAGCTGGTACTGCTGGTACACACAAACACCACTGAGATATTGACTTATTCAGGAATTTAGGTCCTATGGTAGCAAGAATGTGTATTTTTCTCACCAGAAACTTCCCAGAAAAAGTCTTGATTACTTTGAACCTTTCATACAGGACAACACTCTGTATCTGGAATAAAGGGATTAACATCAAGTGAAGGCAACAAAAGGCCAAGTAGGTGGGGCTTTGTGTTGCTTGCTGGGTTTTTCTTGGCTATATATATTCTAATTAAATTTAGCACATTGATGAAATAACCACCCATATGAGGAAAATGTGAAATCACTGTGCATACAATTTACCATGCATCAGTGACATAAAAAAACACATGGTAAATACCTTATAATTACTGGTTAAGATACAACTGAGACAGTTCTCTCTTCCTAAGTGTTCATTTCACTGTAAAATGTTTAATAAATAATTATATTGCAGTAGTTATGCAGTTTCCTTAATGGCATATTAAACAGTAATAAAGTGATCAACAACTGGTCCAAACAGGACTTAAGAACACCTTGCAAATAACACGTATTTTCTGTATAAACCAGTTATGAAATATCAATATTCTTAAAATATCAATACACATTAGTAAAGCATTTACTTTCCATTTTTAGATCTACTCTATTCTGTTCCAAAAAAAGCTTATTAAAGACACTTATAATCAGATGCACAACCTTTAGAACAAATGAGCTGAGAGTTGCTCTCTTTGGCACGAATCTGAGAGTCTCATAATACTGTACATTTTCAGCCTTGTTTTGCTTTTGCCTGAATGGAAGCCAAAAAGCTTTCAAAAACCTGTGTTCACCAAAAACAGCATAAACTGCCAAGGCATAAATTGAATTCTAAAGATTAACTGCAGCTAGAGCCATTGTTAGCTTTCATTGTCTTTGTTTGCTTTTTAAAAAAAGTTAAATGGATTCATGGTCTGAAATGTAGATTGCTTGCATGCTATCATTTTATAAATTTTACCAATAAGATCTTTTTCCTTATTTTATCAGCATTTTACTAACCTGTTTGTTTTCAGAGTATTTTTTTAAAACATGAATAGTGGCTTTAATAAATTTTAAAATACTGAGATTTATTCACATTATCCTACTATATCCTCAGCAAAGGCAATGAGGATGAAAAGGGAAGATACATGTTTAGTCATTTTCTAGAAAAAAATGAACATCCACATTGGGGATGGCACTGGTTAGAACATGGTTCAGATCTTTTGTTCACAGGGTCAACTATGAGTTGCACTCTACTTGACAGCACCTAACAACAACATCATTACTTTTCCCAAAGTTGTAACATTGTAGTGTCAATTTAGCTATTAAATTCTTACTCTGGTTTGACTTGCCATTTGGGAGATAACTTTCTCAAACTGCAGATACGATGTAGCCCATGATAAGTTACTACACTATTTCTATCTAGACAAAGATCTCAAAGTATAATGCTCTTCTCTTTATAAACACATTTTAACCATTTCAGTAGCTAAAGATATCTTTCTTACCATCATTAGAGCCCATTATTTTTATTTCCTCCTGGAGATGTAATAAGTTTACTGTAAAGCGACTGCTTTTATTTATTTACATATTTTCTTTTTCTCTACATCCTTACCTTACCATTCAGCAGGTCTCCAAATGTGATCCACATTTACTCAGGAGACCCCAAAACCTTTACCAGACATACTAAGATCAGAGTAATTTTCAAAATAATGCCAAGATATTATTTATATTTTACACTGTATTGATACTTGCACTGATGATGTAGAAATAATGATGGGTAAATGATGGTGCCTTAGCTCAGATTGAGGCAAATGAAATTAGGAATCTTTGTCTTCTTTGTTGCCACATGTTTACAGTCAAAATAAAATAAAAGAATACCATTTTCTCAAGAATGGATTTGCCATTGTCGTAAGGAAAATTTTATTAATCTTTGATCTTTTATTAATCTTTGATCTTGAGCAAGGTGCTCCTAATTCACACCATGGTCTTTTTAATCACTTGCTATGCATCTGAAAGCTGGACAGTGAATAAGGATGATGGAAGAAGAGTTGATGCCTTTGAGTTGTGGTGTTGGAGGAGTATACTAGATAGTCCATGGATTTCCAACAGAACAAACAAACAAAGATCTCTTAGAAAAAAGTACAGCTAAGTTTGCTCCTTGGAAGCAATGATGGCAAAGTTTTGTCTCACTTGCTTTGTGCATGTTGTTGGAGAGGGACATCATGCTTGGAAAGGTAGAGGATCAGCAAAAGACAGGAATACCCTCAGCGAGATGGATTGACACAGTGACTGCAGCAGCAGGCTCAAATGTGTCAAAGATCATGAGGTTGGCTCAGGATAGAACAGGGTTCACATCTGTTGTTCATAGTCTTTCTATAAGTTGCATGTGACTGGATGACATTTAACAGCAACAACAACATGATGCAATGGGGCACTGATGTACAGTAGTTGACTCAAGAAAATGAAAAAATAAATAAAAAGAAAATATTTTATGCAAATCACTTATGTTTGAGTTGTGAGATAAACTAACCACGTTTATTTCCTTCTTTATTTGAAGGAATATCTAAGAGACAAATTACAAATATTGACACTTGAATATTTTGTCAGACATCTTCTTGAAAATGAAAATTAAAAGAACTAGACTGTCATTTGAAGGAATGAGAACTTCTGAAAACTTGCATCTGGCACTGTTAGTTCAATAGCTTTTCTCACACTTAAGGGCTTTTTCATGAGATTGATGGTGATAATAATTAATGCGATTTATAGATATTGTATAATGAAATATGTCAACTGTATAACTCAGTGAACTAATATTTTCCAAATGACTAATGAGTAATGTTACAACATCATACACGGGTACACATTTCATTCAAAGTATTAGATAGAATAACGGACGTAAATGCAAGAGACTACAAAATGCTCATTAATATGGTTTCAGGTTCCAGAAATTAATTTAATCTTTAGGGCTAACTTCAGGATCAAAGAGGAATATTCAAAATTATTTAAAATGGCTTTTAAGACATTCTTCCTTTTTTTAATTACTTGTCTATATGTTGTTGTTGTTGTTAAGTGCCATTGAGTTGTAGATGACTCATAGCGACCCGATGAATGAAAGACCTGAACACTTATTTCTCCAAGTTCATAGGGTTTCCAGAGGCAAGCTATTTCAGAAGTGGACGCCAGTCCTGCTTCCAAGCTTGTTTTAATCGGGGAGCTCCCCCAAACCCTGTCCACCATGGGTAACCATTATTGCATTTGACACATCAGTGTCACAATGTTCAGCTTCACAGCAACCACAAGTTACCTCTGTACATCAAGTGGACAGAGCAGGGCTATATGACCTAGTAGAATGCTTCACCAAAAACAATTAAAAAGGGCCCGAGGGCCCTTCAGTATTTTACAATTCCAGCACATTCAAATGCTGGTGGACTCTGCACCAGAGACCCCCAGTTCATCTCCAAGTCCTCTCTGCTAACATCCATTTGGGACAAAAAGAAAGCCATAAGATCCCTGTGCGTTCTATACCCGTGTGTGTCTCTCTTCGAGACATGAGAGACCCTCCAAAGTCCAGCTGGAACTCAGACTCACAATACACTGACTCTCCACCTTCAGCCTACAACAGTCTATATAAGGCCCTATCCTTTTTTCTTTAGCCCTCAGCCAAAAAATATACTATATAGCAACATGTTGAATGTAGAAGCATATAGGAAAATTCAACTGTCTTGTATTAATCTAGACTAAAATAACATGAATTTTCTAATTAAATGTGTTTTATTTCTAGGAAGTTTACTTTTGCCTTTTAAAAAATAAAAACAAAAACAGTAATAAGTCATGACTGACTTTGTTATTTGGGGCTCTTTTTGGTGATGTAATCAGTAGAGAATCACACTACCAACTCAAACCTAATTAAAACCTTTCTGAAGGTTTGAATCCACCAGAGGTTTCTCAGAAGAAAGATGGACAATCTCCTCCCAAGCAATTTGCAACCTTGGAAAACTCTACTTGAGGGTCAGCTGTGAGTCAATTCCCATTCAATGTCAATGAGTTTGAGATTTTCTTAGAATTTTTTTTACTGTTATTTTCAATCAATAAATATTTAATAACTTAATGTTGTTGTTTTTGTTGTTGATTGCCTTCAAGTTGAGCACAACCCATAGCGACACTATGAACAAAAGGCCTGAAGCCCCTCTACAACTATCAACATTTATCAGAGTTCATAGAGTTTCTGAAGGATATGTTATTTAGGAAGTGGATGCCATTCCTGCTTCCAAACCTGTCATAATAGTTTCAATTTTTAATATGATATTCAAAAGCTCATTAGGGCCTTTATATTTATTAAGCATCTACTGTGTTTAGAGAGCACAATATTTAAGTACCATTACTTTTTTTTTAAACTATACTGGTTTACATACAAAGATCTTACACGTTGTTTTCACACCTGGCGCTTTCCTCCTTCCTTTACCCATCTCAACCTCACCCACCAAATTGTTTTAGCACTCCTTCCACTACTTATCAAATTGTGTGACCTTATGTGTGACCACTGCCATCATTGTTCTTAAATGACAGCACTATGACCATACAAACCTAATTTGATAGCAAGTATTATTTCACTTCTTTTATTTTAGTAAGAAAATAAAATTAATTGGAAATAATCTCAATTTCCCTTATCTCCATCTCAGAGAAAAATGTTTAAAATACACTGTATTTTGCCATAATTCACATTTTATTTATAATCTCAGATTAGTGACCAAGAATGTCAGCAGAAGTGTGCTCATTGGCAAAGGTTGTATGTGAAATTAAAGCAAATTTTAACAAAAACTTAAAATAATATTTATGAAAGTTGGTTAGCAGAATGGAAGCTGTTGGCATTTTAAAAAATAAGCTACAAAAGGAGTTCTTGATATGTAGAAATGTACTCCTGTGAGATTATGAACTGTAAAGAATTGACCAGACGGAAAAAGGAATCTAGTGCTTATAGCCTTTCTTTTCATAGGTACTGGATTTGTAAAACTAATCGTGTTTTACCTGGACCACTGATCCTAGACCATTTCCTATTTAAAGATCTGTCTAAAGAGGGGGAAATGGTATTTAAGAGCACAGGGCCATGACCATCTCTCTGAAAGGCCCAGAGGAAGTAAGAATAGCAGAGCCTCTCACTGCCACAGAGTAGAAAGCAAATAAAGAGCCATAGCCCAGTCCAATGATATGTCTAGATCCACACCAACAGCAAGAGGTTCATTTATACATTGCAGACTTGCAGACTGATAGTTCTGGTACTGAGAATGGGTTTATTTGCGAAGTAAGATGGAGAGAGGGGGAGACAAAAATATAGACCAATGCAAACACAAGTTTTAGCCAAGCTGTTCCAAAGTACAGTTACTCAATTAGGCTCCAGTTTCAGTTCAGGAAGCAACTTTCTCTCCCAGCAACAAAGTACAGTTATAAGTCAGCTTCTCCTTCAAGAACATCCACAAGAACAGCAAAAATCTTTAACTGTATCCATCACCAATGCAAAAAGCCTCTGGTCACACCTTGCCACAGTTTGTCCACAGGAATGCCACAGTCTCTCCTCCACTATCATCAGGGTCTCCCTCAAGTCTTGCCATCATGACTCTTGTTCACCTTAAGTCTTGCTGCTTGTGGGAAGCTTCTCTCTTATCCTAATCCCACAGTTGTTGATAATCTGTAAGACCATACTGATTTGCAAGACCATGTATCTGCAGTTAAGGTAGCTGGAGACCAGAGGCAGCTAACTGTAATGACTAAAAAAAACATCAACTTTTAGATTAATACCACACCAGCTAAGTAGATATTTCATAATTTAGTTGTCCACATGCTTATCTTGACTTTGTTTTTTAAAGAAAAAGTGCTAATATTTGCTCATTTGAACACTGGCTCCTTGAATCAACAGGTTCCTTGATATCAATAAATAAAAAACTGACCAACAAATAAGCTAACTTAACAAACAACAAATAAGACAAACACAAAACAACCATAAATAACTTGACTGTTTGTTAGACATGAAGACATAACTCCTTTAGTGAAATTATTATTCTATTTTGAGTACAAACATATTCAATATGTAGACCAGGATATCCATAAACAGTGGTTCCAAAAATGTACAATTCTGCAAGACTTTATTTTTCTAATAGTATATACTCAACTTGATACTTGGAGAAAAATCTCCTTATGGTATAAATGCCATCGTTACATTTAAATTCATTGTACTGTTCTTGGGTTCTGCACATGTTTTCAGAGTGTGTTTCCGATAGAATGCTCTTAAAAATGAAAATGTTTTAGTGTTCCCACTGAGTTCATAATTCTCAAATGCTAATAATCTCACTAATTTTAGCTCAAAAATTCTTTACACTTCATAGGATTTCCTCACCCCCCCCCCGAGTCTTCCCACGTGTTCTAAGATAATTCTCTGATATTTTAGAGTGATTAAAAATGACTCTAATTTTATTCTGAGACATATAAAGCAAACAGAAGTTAATTCTTTTCCTTCATAATTGGTACTGTCACTGTACTTCTAATCAGTTTTGTTGTTGTTAAATGCTGTTGGCAAGTATGGCTCATGGTGACCCTATGAATAACGAACAGATATGAAACTTGTCCTATTCTATGCTATCTTCACAATCCCTGACACACTCAAGTCTATTGCTGAAATCATTGTATCAATCCACCTGGTTGAGGGTCTTCCTCTCTTTTACCATCCCTCTCCAAGGATGAGCCTCTCCTAGCAACTTACCCAAAGAATGTAAAACAAAATTTCATCATCTTTGCCTCCAAGGAGCGCTCCGACTGTGCTTTCTCTAAGACATACCTGTTTTATTTTTTGGCAGTCTATAGGATATTCAGCACTCTTATCCAATATCAAAACTTAAAGGAATCAATTATTCTTGTGTTGATTATTCATTGTCCAGCTTTCACATGCATAGCCAGTGACTGCAAAGACCATGGCCTGAATCAAGCATACCTTAGTCCTCAAACTGACATCATTGCTCCTCAAAAATTTGGAAACGTTTCTGGCTGCAGATTTTCCCAGTGCAACATGCCTCCTGTTTGCAATATGTTTCCTTGACTGCTGATACAAAAATATATTGATTATTAATCCAAGTAAGATGAAGTTTTTGAGAGTTTTAATTTTTCCCTCTATCTATCATGATGTTGCTTATTGGCCCAGTTGCAAAAACTTATTGTTTTCTTGATGTTGAAATGCAATTCATATTGAAGGCTGTCATGTTAAACTTCTGCAGCAAGTGCTTCAAGTCCTTCTCACTTTCAGAAAGCAAGGCTGTGTCATTTGTATAACCAAGGTTACTGAAGAATCTTTCTCCAATCCTGATGCCACATTCCTCTTCACAGGACCCAGCTTCTTGAACAATTTGCTCAGTGTACAGATTAAATAGGCATAGAGAAATGATAGAACCCTGACACACATCTTTCCTAATTTTAAACCATTCCGTGTTCCCTTGCTTTTTTCACAAAATAGTCTCTTGGTCTAGGTTTCACATGAGCACAATTAAGTGTTCTGGGACTCCCAATTCTCAATTTTAGCCATAATTTGTTACGATCCATATAGTCAAATTCCTTTGCATAGTCAATGAAGCACAAATATACATTCTTCTGGTGTTCTATACTTTCAGCCAGGATCTGTCTGACATTAGATTAATATCCCTGGTACCAAGGCCTCTTCTCAATCTAGCCTAATCAGTGGTGCATGTAAAATCTTAAGTTTTTAGATCTACACAGAAATTCCTTGCATTACATAAAAACATTTTGAAAACTGTCTTGTTTCCTTCATACACATGTATTTCAGCCTGTCCTGATATTTTATAGTCTATTTCTTCCTGTGTAAAATCTGAATCTCCTGCTGATAGAAGGTATTAAAACATTACTGAAGCCAAACAATATCAATGTATGTTGTTGTTGTTGTTATATGCCATCGAGTCACTTGCGACTTCTATCCTGTGCCAACTTCGCCATCTCAAACACACTCATTCCCACACCCCAGTCACAGAATCAATCCATCTTCCTCTCCTGCACCCTCTCTCCACTTTCCCAAACATGATGTCCTTCTCCAAGGACCAGTCCCTCCTTGCAACATGCCCAAAGTATGCCAGACAAAGCTTCAGAATCCTTGATTCCAAGGAGCATTCTGGATTCACCCTCTCCAAGACAAATCTGTTTGTTCTCCTAGCAGTCCATGGTATATTCAACACTCTTCTCCAACACTACAGCTCAAAGGCATCAATTCTCTTTCTATCATCCCTATTCACTGTCCAACTCTCTGATGCATAGCACGTAACTGTTAAGACTATAGCCTGGATCAGGCACACCTTAGTCTCCAGCCTGAAGTCGTTGCTTTTCAGTACTCTTGAGAGGTCCCTCATAGCTGACTTTCCCAATGCAATTTGTCTCTTGATTTCCTAGCTGCTGTTACCAAGAGCGTTGACTGTGGAACCAAGTAAACTAAAACTGTTAACAATTTCATTCTCTTCACCATCCATACTGATGTTGCCAATTAGCCCAGTGGTGAGAATCTTTGTTTTCTTGATGTTGAGCTTCAATCCATATTGAAGACTGCAGTCCTTGACCTTCTGCAACAAGCGCTTCAGGTCCTCCTCACTTTCAGCAAGCAGGGTTATGTCACACAGATTGTTGATGACTCTTCCACCAATCCTGACGCCACATTCCTCCTCGTACAGCCCAGGGTCTCAGATGATCTGGTCAGTGTACAGATTGAAAAGGTATGTACTTGGAGCAGTGGGAGGGGTGCAGGGGGATTGTGTACCAGGGAGGGAGTATTTCTTTTATTTTCAAAGAGAGGAGCGAACTGGGGGGAGGTGGGGGAGGGCTAGGCAAGGAGAGAAGTGCAGCAATGGATGAATGGAAATCCAAAATCTCTGTAAATGTTCATTAAAATTATTAATATTCAAAGGTTGTGGGTTCAGGGGGAAAAAAAGAAAATATATGGAGACAAAATACATCCCTGATGTACCCTCTTCTTGATTTTGAACCATGTAGTGTCTCCTTGCTCTGTTCTGATGACTGCCTCTTGGTCCAAGTATAGATTTCGCATTAACACAATAAAATACTCTGGGATACCCATTCTTCTCAGAGTCAGCCATAGCTTGTCGTGATCCACACAGTCAAAAGCCTTTGCATAGGCAATGAAGAACAGATAGACATTCTCTGCTTTCTGCCAAGATCCATCTAACATCAGCTATAATATCCCTAGTACCACGACCTCTTCTAAATCCAGCCTGCACATCTGGCAATTCTCTGTTGACATATTGCTCCAAACGTTTTTTGACAATTTTCAGCAGAATCTTGCTTGCATCTGATATTAATGGTAATGTTCAATAATTTCCACACTCTGTTGGGTCAACTTTCTTTGGAATGGGAACAAATATCGATCTTTTCCAGTCAGTGGGCCAGCTGGCTGTCTTCCAGATTTCTTGGCATAACTTAGTGAGCACATCCAGGGCGGCGTCTGTTTGTTGAAATAAATCAATTGCTATGTTGTCAACTCCTGGAGCCTTGATTTTTGCCAGTTCCTTCAGAGCAATTTGAACTTCCTTCTTTATCACTATAGGCTCTAGCACATATGTTATTTCATTAAATTCTTTTATATCAGCCACTTTCTTCTGATACAGTGACTCTATGTACTCCTTCCATCTTATATAGAAATAATTTATATATTTCATTATGTTATTTAGAAACTAGTAGGGTTGAAGTCTCATGACAGATGAAAAAAGGATTGAGATTGTTAATTACTTGGTCTTGCTTGGATCTACAGTCAACACTCTTGGCACTAGCAATCCGGAAATCAAAAGACAGATATCAGTGGGAAAATCTGCTGTCAAGGATCTCTCCAGAGTGCTAAGAAACAATGTCATTTTAGAGATTAAAATGGGCTTGATTCAGACTATAGTCTTCTCAATTGCTTGCTATGCATCTGAGAACTAGACAATGAATAAGAGTGACAGAAGAAATGATGCCCTTGAGTTGTGGTGCTGGAGAAGAGTCTTGATCATATCATGGATGGTCAAAAGAACAAACAAATCTGTCCTGGAAAGAATGAAACCAGTTTGTTCTTTGGAAGCAATGATTTTGAAGCTCTTCATATACTTTGGGCATGTCTCCAGGAGAGGAAGATGGATTGACACAGTGGCTGCGGCAATGAAGTCAGGTATGTCAGACACAGGTTGGCTCAGGATAGGGCAAGGTTCAGAGCCATTGTTCATAAGGTCACTATGAGTCATAGTTGGGCAGCACATAATAACATGGAAAAGAGATCTGTCCTTTCACTAAGAGTGTTCTGTGTGTGTGCAATTATGAATGCTTTCTTATTAAAATAAATGCCACTAATGAAAGAATATCTAAGGGTAGATGTAAATAACCAATATACAATGTTGTCATTAGCTGCTTTTGAAACAGTCCTTATCTGTAGTGATCCTATATACAGTAAAATGAACTGAAACGCTATGCCCCATGCTCAGTTGTGGTTTGGGCTGTGGTGATCCACAGGACTATTTTAAAAATAGATTTTCAGGCCTTTCATCCCAGTCCATCTTAGCCTGGAAGCTCCACTGAAATCTATTCAGCATCACAGCACTAAACCCATTGGTACAGACAGGAGGGTATGGGCAGCACTTGAGGTGCATTGAACAGAAATCAACTCTTATCTCCTGAAAGGAAGGGGAGAATTCTACCACTGAGCCACTATTTCCTTTGCCTTCCTTTATTTAAAAACAAAAGTGTTGCCATGGACTCGTTCCAACTTACAGTAGCTCTGAAAGACTGAAAGTGTCCCAATTCATGATGATGCTCTTTCTATTGCATTTCCAAGGCTATAAATATCTTTTCTTATGAGACCAATTATTAATTTTATTGATTTGCATATAATCATTCATAGACATGGTGTTTTGTACATGCATTTTGTGTCTTACACAATCATTCATATGCATTATATTTTTATATAATTATCATTGCCCAATGCCTATTATCATCCCAGTCTTTTCAAGCCATTGAACTTTTCACGTTCTTTTACTCCCCCTCTACTCACTAACCTCTGCTATCCCAGTGGTTTTTTTTCTCCTTCCCCCTTTTCTGCCCCCTTCTCGCCTTCCTGTTCTGAATATTTATACATATCCTACTCAATTATCTTCCTATTTTCACAACAGTGGCTGTGTGTAAAATATGTTTTCCTGTGACTGATATTTCACTCACAAGGCTGTAAATCATTATTAATGGGAACAAACTGTGTTATCTTTCTCGTGTGGAGTGGAAAGTAGATTCAAACTATTAACCTTTTGGTTAACAGTCTACCATTTGACCCTCTGTACCTCCAGAATGTGTCCTTTATAATATTGTTATGGGCCATCAAGGTGGGACTGTCTCATAGCTGACCTGCCAGTGAATTTTTTGAATCATAAAACACCTGGGAGATTTTCCATCTTTCTCTTCTGGAGCCTCTAGTGGATTCAAACCACCAGAGAGTCTTCACCTTTGGGTTAGCAGCCCAACTCCCCAGAGACTAGGCCACGGAAGTGAATAAGGTCCCAAGTTTTTTTCCATCTTTCCTTTCTGCCCTAATCAGGGTATTGCCTTGACTAGTCCTCAAGCTAGTTATTTTGGTTGCATTCCTTCCAGGTATCACATTCAGACTGGATCAGGCTTGTCAATAGCAATGCCCACAGGAAGTCACTGAGCAAAGAAATACTCACAAGCCATGGGCCAGACTTCCTCTCAACTTTTCAGTAGCCAGAACTTATGCTTATGCTGAAGTCTATCTCTGAGAGGCAAAGAAAATAACATCCCAATTTAGACAACTTCCTGGAGTTAGGACTGGGACTATTTTCCTTGAAATGTATGATTACAGGGTTCAACATTTCGTTAGAAAGGAAGTAAAGAGGAACTGTGTGAACAGGTGTTAGGTAGGCATTGTGCTTAATGTATGCTTCTGAAAGAGAAAAGATAGTCATAATCCTGTATCATCTTTGACCCCCCCCCCCTTTTTTTTAAGCTTTGTAGGGAGGTAAAAAGGTCTTGGGAAATTCTCCCTTGCTTGCAGTGTTGTTGTTGTTGTTATGTGCTGTCGAGTCGCTTGCGACTCATAGCGACCCTATGTACAACAGCCCTAAACTCTGCTCTGTCCTGTGCCAATCGCACTGTCTCTGACACTCCCATCCCGATTATCCCAGTCACTGAATCAATCCACCTCATAGAGGGCCTTTCCCTCCTGCGCTGTCCCTCCACCTTCCCAAGCATGATGTCCTTCTCCAAGGACCGGTCTGTCCTCACAACATGTCCAAAGTATGTTAGACGGAGCCTCAGAATCCTTGCCTCCAAGGAGCCACTCGGTTTAACCCTTTCCAGGACAAATCTGTTTGTTTTCCTAGCAGTCCATGGTATTCTCAATACTCTTCTCCAGCACCACAGCTCAAAGGCATCAATTCTCCTTCTATCTTCCTTGGTCATTGTCCAACTCTCTGATGCATAACAAGTGACTGCGAAGACCATGGCCTGTATCAGACACACCTTAGTCTCCAGAGAGACACCATTGCTCTTCAGTATTTTGGAGAGGTCCCTAACAGCAGACTTTCCCATGGCAATACACCTTTTAATTTCCTGGCTGCTGGTGCCAAGACTGTTGACTGTAGAGCCAAGCAAGCTAAAGCTGTGTATAATCTCAATCTCTTCACCATCCATTCTAATGATGCCAATTTGTCCAGTGGTGAGAATCTTTGTCTTCTTGACATTGAGCCTCAATCCATATTGTAGGCTGCAGTCCTTGACCCTCTGCAGCAGGTGCTTCAGGTCCTCTTCAGTTTCAGCAAGCAGGGTTGTGTTATCTGCATAACGCAGATTGTTGATGAATTGTCCACCAATCTTGACCCTACATTTCTCCTCATAGAGCAAGCCTCCTGGATAATCTGTTCTGCATATGGGTTGAAAAGGTATGGAGATAGGATGCATCCCTGGTGTACACCCTTCCCAATTTTGAACTATGCAGTGTTCCCTTGCTCTGTTCTGATGACTGCCTCCTGGTCCAAGTATAGGTTTCGCATTAGAACGATCAAGTGTTCTGGGATTCCCATTCTTCTCAGAGTCAGCCATAGTGTGTTATGATCCACACAGTCAAATGCCTTTGCATAGTCAATGAAACACAGACAGACATTCCTCTGGTATCCTCTGCTTTCAGCTAAGATCCATCTAACATCAGCTACAATATCTCCAGTACCACGACCCCTTCTAAACCCAGCCTGGACTTCTGGTAGTTCTCGGTTGATGTGCTGTTCCAGTCGTTTTTGGATAATCTTCAGTAAAATCTTGCTTGCATGTGAAATCAGTGAGATTGTTCTGTAGTTTCCACATTCTGTTGGGTCACCTTTCTTTGGGATAGGAACAAATATCGATCTCTTCCAGTCAGTTGGCCAAGTGGTTGTTCTCCAGATTTCTTGGCACAACTTGGTGAGCACATCCAGGGCAGCATAGGAGGCTGGGCTCACTAAATGTCCACTTTGCTCCTCCATACCAGAGGAAATAACCAAGAGCTAGAGTCAGATACCAGTGAGAGATGACAGAGCACTATTGATTTTAAGAAGAAATATGAATCATAGCCTTAACCTTAATCCAAATAGAATGCAGAGGAAGGTAAGTAATTTTAAATGAAAGAAATGTCATTTCCAGTATATGTAGGTTGTATGTGGTATAATGAATTAGTAGTAGATGATCTTCCAACAAAAGAAGGCTCATGAAATAAGTAGCAAAGCTCTCCATAAGACAACTTTGAAGATTTACTTCTATATTTGATGACAATGTTTAGGTGAGGTGGCATTTTAAAAATTCAACATCCAGAAGGATAAAATTTCAAGTTGCCTCATTCACTCACTGCTAACCAATTGGCCCTGATTCACTCACTGCCATCCAATTGTTTCTGACTCAGAGTGATTCCCTATTGGATTTACAAAGCTGTAAAGCTTTAAGGAGCTCTGGTGGCTTGTTGTTAAGTGATGTTGAGTTGTACATTATTCACAGTTACCCTGGCAACAACAGATCTGACTGTCCTATCCTGTGCCAACCTCACAATCTCTGATGCACTCGGGTCAACTGCTGCAGTCATTGTGTCAATTTACCTGATTAAAGGTTGTCTTCTCTGTAAAATAAGGAAGGGCCACATGGGGATGACCATATCTGACCTTTACCCACTTCACAAAGGAGAACTGTCCCCATCAACAACATCAGTTCCCATGAGGTCAGACAAGTCCCTCATACTCTCATACCTCTTTCTAATCAACACTAATCTTACTGCTTTGCTGGGTTCAGAATCCAATGTGGTAGCTCATAGACCACACAGAATCATATTGGGGAAGCCAAAAAGAAAGACCTGGTGTGAAAAACAATGTATACAAATTTTGTAAGTAAACCAGTATAAAAGAAAAGTTTTCTTTTAAGACTGCACTTCTTAAAAAAAAGATTATAATCTAGATTAGAACATATAAAGCTACTGAAATATGCTCACATATACCTCACACTTGAGCCTCATGCCTTCAGGCCAGTGATCCTCAAATTCTCAGTCCTTCCAGTATTGGCTATCCCCTTACCCCCAGGTCTTATCTCATGTCAGGTCTCCACTTCTGCCATCTCTTTTTGTGGTGCTGAGGTTTCTTCATTGGTAGTGACAGGCCTCTTTTCTCTTCACTGGGGATGGAGTCAGAGGGCAGGGGAGATCCATCTCTGTGTCTAGAGCTGTTTGTTCAAATTTATTAGCAAGATAAGCCAATCCCCTTGTAAGTTGCTGAGACTGGCCAATTCCCTTTTGGATAGGTCAAAATGCCCCACTCACATAGTTCCACCTTTCTATGGCTAGGAAAAGCCATATTGAAAGATAAACTCTATACTCTGCTGTCCATCCACCTTCCCAAGTATAGTCTTCTCCAAGGAGTAGTCTTTCATAGCAACTTGCACAAAGCATGCAAGAGGAAACTTCACTATCCTTGCCTCCAAGGGGCACTCTTGCGGCACCTTCTCCAGGGCATCTGTTTGTTCTTTTGGCCGTTCATAGGATAATCAGTACTCTTCTCCCACACCATAGTTTAAGGGCATCAATTATTTTTCTGTCATTATTATTTATTTTCCAGCTTTTAGATACATAGCAAGTGATTGAACAGACTGTAGTATGAATGAAGCGCACCTTCATCCACAAACTATCATTGTTTCTCAGTAATTTGAAGAGGTCTCTGACTGCAGGCTTTCCCAGCACAATGCTTTTGTTGTTATGTGCTGTTGAGTCACCTGTGACTCATAGAGATTCTATGTATAACAGCTCTGAAGCCTGCCCTGTCCTGAGTCAGTCTCACTGACTCTGACACACCCTTGCCCCAGTTATTGTATCAGTCCATCTCATCTGGGGTCTTCCCCTCATGTCCTCCCTTCTGAACATGATAGCCTTCTCTAAGGATCAGCCCCTCCTTGCCATATGTCCAAAAATATGTGAGGTGAAGCTTCAAAATCCTAGATTCCAAGGAGAAACTGGGTTTCACTCTCTCCAAGACAGACTTATTTGTTTTCTTGCTGGTCCATGGTATGTTCAAGACTCTTCTCCAACACCTCAACTTAAAGGCTTTGATTCTTCTTCTGTAGTCCATAGTCATTGTCAAGCTATCTGTTGCCTAGTAAGTAATTGAAGAGACCATGGTCCAGATCAGGAACACTTTAGTCTCTAGACTGACATTGTTATTTTCAGCACCCTGGAGAGGTCCCTGACAGCAGATTCTCCCAGAGCAATTTGTCTTTTTATTTCCTTACTGCTGATGCCAAGAATGTTGATTGTGGACCTGAGCAAGCTGGAATTATTCTCCTAATCTCCTAAATGCTGGTACCAAGTGTATTGATTGTGGATCAAAAGAAGATGAAGTCATTGACAGTTTCAATCTTTTCTCCATCTATTATAATGTCAGATATAGGTCCAGTGGTGAGAATTTCTGTTTTCTTCTTGGTGAGATGCAATTGATATAGAAGGCTGCAGAGTTTGATCTTCTGCAGTAAATGTTTCATGACCTTCTCACTTTCAGCAAGCAAGGTTGCGTCATCCTCCAATCCTGATGTCACATTCTTCTTCATAGAATAATCCTTCAAATAATTTGCTCAGCATATAGATTGAATCAGTATGGTGAAAGGATAAAGCCCTGACACATGTCTTCCTTAATTTTAATTTATGTCGTATTCCCCTGTGGTAAGAAATTGTGCTGCTAATCCTCAGATACACAGTTCAAATCCACTAGCTGCTCTATGAAAGAAATAAGGACAATTAACTTCCATTTTATTTACTACCTCTGAAAACCCTTTTGAAGGTCAGTTATGGATAATTTCTGACTCTAGAGTATACAATAACAACAACAACAACTTTTTAGGGATGGAAACTAGGCATCTTTCTTCCTTGGAGCCCCTGGTAGGTTATCAGTGCAATGCTCCATGGACTATGCCTCCATATCACTCTTAACTACATTTTAGAGGCATTTAAGAATAAGTTGGATTCTGGGGTAAATTGTTTTAGAAAATTGAGATGTAATTATTTGTGTGTTATAAAATTTATTTATTAGCACACAAAAATAAAATAATTCTGTGACACTGATTATGTAAAGACTTTTTCTTTTTTTGTTACTAGAGTAAATTGCTCTTACAGTAGATAGTTGTTCTATTCCTTGGAGAAAGACATCATGTATGGAAAGGAGGGGGGAACAGCAAAGGAAAAGACCTTCAAGAAGATGGATTGACGCAGTGACTGCTGCAATGGGCTTGCATGTGTCAGAGATGATAAGGTTGGCACAGGATAGGACAAGGTTAAGATCTATTGTTCATAGGGTCACTATAAATTGCACTGGACTAGACAGCACCTAACAATGACAATAGATAGAGAGGCCTGGGGGTGTCGTGATTAAGGCACTTGACTACCAACCAAAAGCCTGGTGGTTAGACTTCTCAACTGCCCCTTGGGAAAAAGATGTGGCTATTTACTTCCATTAAGAGCTATGGTCTTGGAATCCTTATGGGGACATTTCTACTCTGTCCTATAAGGTGGTTGTAAGTTGGAATCGATGCAGTGGAAGTGAGTTTGGTGTTTTTATTATAGTAGATAGTGAAATAGTTGTCACTATTGTTTTAGTCTAATTCAGTTTCAACTCATTCAACCTTGTGTACAACAGAATGAAATAATTGTCCTGATTCATTCTCACAGTTGTTGATGTATTTGTGCCAATAGCTGTAGCCACTGTGTCAGTGTATCTCATTAAGTTCTTCCTCTTTTTTTCATGGATCCTCTATTTTCCCAAGCATGGCATGTTCTCCAGGTCTCTCCTGATACAAGTCTAAAGTATGTGAGACAGTTTCCCCAGCCTTCCTTCTAAAGGCACATTCTGGCTATACTTTTCCCAACGCTGATTTCTTTTGGCAGTTAGTTGATGTGCAGTGTTCATTCTTAACACCATAATTCAAAGGCATCCATTCTTCTTTTATCTTTTTTATTCACTGCCCAGCTTTTGCATGCATATGTCATTGTTGTTGTGTACCGTTGAGTTGGAGCCGACACTCCAGTGGGTTTTCAGAGGCAGTTAATTGTACAGGAAGAGGTTGCCCAATCCTTCTCCAGCAGAGCAGCTGGTGGATTAGATCGTGTGCCTTCAAGATTGCAGCGCAGTTTCTCACCATTAGGCCACCAGTTCCTCTGTATGCATATAAGGTGACTGAAAATATCATGACTTGAGTCAGGAACACCTTGGTACTCAAAGTGATAACTTTGCTTTTGTAATGTTCTAAAGCAGCCCTTTTCTTGGAAGCAGATTTGTCCAGTGAAATAGATCATTTGACTTCTTGACTGCAGCTTCCAAGGGCATTGATTATGAATTTAAATAAAGAGAAGTCTTTGAGGATATCAGTATTTTCTTTTTTACCCCAATCTAGCTTATTGGTCCATTTGTGATAAAGTCTGTGAGGCATAATGTATTAATATTTATATTGCCAGAAAATGAAATCTATATTTTATGTATAAACCAAAGAGAAAAGGTCTATCTTTAACTAGATTTAAGTGAATATACTATAAAGAGAAAAATAAACAGGAAAAAAAGACAAAAATATTTGTGTATAAGATTCACATAAATATATCAAAATCAGATTTTCTTTTTTAAAAGCTACACCCTGTATACAGTTAAGTGGGAGAAAAAGCTAAATGACATTACTGAAGTTAGTTTCTGTGAAAATAGTACTTACAAGCGTTACACAGTAGTCACTATACATTAATTCCTTCTCCCATCACTTAATTACATCACCCTTTAAGACAGACGTATAATGTAATTAGAGATTTGAACAGTTCACAGCCAGATCACTTAAAGTAACATTGTTAATGGGCTCTAGAAGTTCTCCCTTTAATATTGCCGGTGTTATAACTCCTAATTACCTTAATAATTAGGGCTCTGTCAGTCATGATTGAGGTAACAGTTCCTAACACTAATGGGTATTAGAGGTCTTGTACAAGGCATGTTTTGATGTTCTCATCCAGTTGCTTAGGGTCGGAAGGAGCTATTTGTCCTTAGAAACCTAGTGGTTGCTATGAGGTGGCCTGGGCATCCTTACTAACCACTTTAATGCTGCCTTTGCCACTGCTGTTTTCATTCAAGAGGGAATGTATAAACTCTATTCACTAAAAAGTACTCATGAAATGCAAATGTGGCACCTATGGATGAAATTTTCTGAATTTAAATGGCCCCTGTTGCTAGTACTACAAAATAACAGTATAAACTTGGATGTCAAATCAACTGGGATTGAAAGGAAAAGGCACCAGAATTTCTTTCATGTACAGTTAGGATTGGCTGTTAATTGACAAAGGTGAGTGATTTGAAAGTAAATGGGGGAAAATGAGAAGAATCTTGCTGCTCTGTTGAGAATCATATGGGGAGTATGTAGATTAGAAAGGAGGGAAAGCCTCTGCCCAGTAATTTTGCATAAATATATTTGAACTTAATAAGAAAAAAATATGAATAGAACATTTTTAGTGATAAAATTATAATACAGAAGGCTTTCTTTCTTTTTTAAAGTTTGATTTTGATAACAGTCATGATAGGCAATCTGAAGTAGAGACTGGAACACACATGAACTACTAATGTCATATGTGTCATTCATGGCCATTTCAAAAGTCATCTCAGCAAGAAGCATGCCCTGATTTCTCCTCGACCCTTCAGGAAAAGGGCTCCCTTTCCTCAAAGTCCTACCTCTAATGCTTTTATGTGTGTCTCTTATGTCACTATGGAGTGCCTGGTGCAAATGGTTAACAGTAGGCTTGCACTTCTCTAGTCTTTGGAGAAGGACATCATGCTTGAAAGGGTGATTATTTGTGGTGATGTTAGGTGCCACTGAGTAACTATTCTGTACCATCCTCACAGTCTCAGCCATGCTCCAACCCATTGTCACTGTGTCGGTCTGTCTTGTTGGTGGTCTTCCTTTCTTTCACTGACCCTCTGTCTTTGCTCACATGATGCCTTTTTCTAAGGACTGGTCACTCCTGACAAGCCCATAGTAAGTGAGAAGAATTCTCATCATTTTGCCCCTAAACTAAGGAGCAGCCTAAGTTGCACTGCCTCCAACACAGATTTATTTGTTATTTTGTCAGCCCATGATATATTCAATATGCTTCACCAACACCACAATTCAAAGGCATTGATGGCCCTTTGGTCTTCTTTACTCACTATCCAACTGTCAAATGTACACTAATAAATAGAAAATACCGTGGTTTATGTCAGGCCAATCTGAAATAAAAATTCACACTGTGGCCAATATAAAACAAAACATTTGGACAATTTGGGGCCATGAAAACAAAACTGTTGCACAAACCTTATTCAGCAACACCTTATGCTAAATGTGTAAATCTTTAAACAGACTGCTCTGCCTTGGCTTCCTCCAAGAACTGGCTGGTGAGTTCAAACTGCTGACTTTTTGGTTAGCAGCTACATGCTCTAACCATTGCTATTCTATGGCCCCTTGTTGTTGTGTCCTGTCACATTGGAACCAGCCCATAGCTGACCCTCTAGTGCGTTTTCAGAGGCAGGAAATCTCACAGGAGGAGAGTGTCCATCCTTTTCTTGCAGAGCACCTGGTGATTCAAACCATGTGGCTTTAGAATTGCATGCAACATCTTACCATGAAGCTACCAGAGCCTCATAGAGTAACAGCTGACCAGGGGAGAGCGCAAAGCTTGGAAATGTAGAGGATAGGAAAAAAATCTTCAAAGTTCTTATAAGGGTAATGTGAGAAAATGGTACCATTCATAGCAGTTGAAACATTGGGATGAGAAATTGGTCAAAGGGAGACAGAGAATTTGGTTGAAATATGTTACAATTAAAGTAATAGTAGAACATTCATGTTCAAATAATCAGTTAACCTTTGGAAATGTTGCTATGAGTTTGAGATAAAAGTTGGAACAGAGCCCAGGACTAAATGTTAAGGAGCCCTTCCTTCCCACATTTAAAGAATGATTAAAAGGAGAGTCTGTGACAGAGAAAAATCATTTAGAAAAGGAGAGCTTTCACAGCTTCAAGAAAGTCAAGGTAAAGATGGAGAAATGTCAGCAGCATCCATTGTTTCAGAAAGACTGAGGAGAAGACTTACTGAGAAAATGGCCCAGACTGTATACCATTATGAAAGAAATTTGGACTTTATTCTATAGGCAATGCAAAGCCCTTGAATTTTGTGAAGAAGTAAGTGACACAGTGAAAGCAATGATTTAGGAAGATTAATTTGCAAGAGGTGTGCGGGATAGATCAGAGAAGACATAGCTTGGAGGCAGGCATAAAGGTGATGAATGAGTCAGAGGCACTTGGAGGTTTATAACATGCATGATAGGAATAATGGTGCTGTCCCGACAGAGACTAATGATGGTTAGATCACTTGTGTAAGAATATTATGACAGAGCAATGGGATCAGCAAAGAACCATGCCTTAAGTGGGGTATGTTTTTTCTATCTTACTTAACTTGGTGCTACATCCAAAAATGTCTAGTGAGTAATGATGTATCTGAATGAATGAGAATATTGATTATAAGGAGAGAAAGGAAAGTTCTGTCAGATAGAACACTATTTGCAAATATAAATTGGCTCTGCAGAGTATATCTTAGTTCCTTATTGATGAACATAAAAGGAATACATTTTTCTCTAACAAAAAAAGTTTCTGGATTTCTAATAATCAAAGATTATGTTGCTATTCATGTGCTGCTGAGTTGGAATGACTCATAGCTGACCCTCCAGTAATCTTCAGAGGCAGTAAATTGTACAGTAGGAGATTGCCAATCTTTCTCCCACAGAGAAACTAGTGGATTTGAACCACGTGTCTTTGGATTGGCAGCACAGCACCTTATTACTAGGCTACTAGAGCCCCCGTGAAAGATTATAGGATTAATTATTACACATGCACCCTCATCCCACCTTGAACTTTCCCAGTCTTCTAAAATCATGAGCATTTCTGCCTTGCCTGGGTTAATCTCAATTCTTCCCTCCCAGGGCAGAATACTTACTATTTTTTTCTTTCCTCCATACTATCTCCACTTAAGAAAAACTGGATTAAATAAAAGTTTTGGCTCTCAATCTGATTAGGGGTTTCTCAGAGTCTCCTTGGAACTAGGCTCTAGATTGATGGGACAGTGACTAAATTGGCCTCTGAGCTTCTTCCTGGCTTCCAACAGAGCTCCCCTCCTTCCCATGCATTTTGCACCCAGCAAGAGGTTGTTTGTGGTCTCAAGATGGGCTCTGTGACTTCAAAAAGAGTTTTCAATCCACTTGAAGTAGGACATGATGATACATTTTCATTTTACAAAAAGATTTGTAAAACTTTTCACAGGATAGTTGAATCCCTATTGATGGCAAGAATGAGAGCCCTAATTGGGAAAGGAAAGAAAAGCAAAGGTCTGCTACTGGAAAGATACAAGTGAAGTGGGTTGAAATTGAAATGGCATTGATCTTTCAGGCCTTTGAGCTGTCTGTCTTTCTCCACTCCTCCCTCCTTTACCTACAAGATTTCTATTGGATAGATGAATTGTTAAGTATATAATCTTTCTTAGATTCACAACACTCTTGGTACCAGCAGATCAGGAGATGTATAATATCAGGCAAATCTATTTCCAAAGTCCTGAAGAGCAATGATGTCAGTTTAAAAACTAAGGTGTGCCTGATTCAAGCCACAGTCTTTCCAATCACCTGATATTCATTGTAGAGCTGAACAATGAATAAGCATAACAGGAGAAGGATTGATGCCTTTGTGTTGTGATGTTGCACAAGAGTGCTGAATGGCTCATGGACTGCCAAAAGAACAAGCGAACATGTCTTGGAGAAAGTGCAATCAGTGTGCTTCTTGGAGGCAAGGATGGTGAAGCTTTGTCTCACAGTCTCACATACTTGGAACAAGGCTATTCCTTGGAAGGGGGCACCATGCAAGGGAAGTTGGAGGGGTGGTTAAAAAAAGAATAATAATCTTAACTAGATGGAAATGATGACAACTATAGGACAGGATTCAGGTCTTCTCCTCCCCCTACTGAGTAGCTATGAGTTGCACTCCACTTGACCACAGCTAACAACAAAAACAGATGAAAGGGAGACCAGGGGAAGCAGTTCTACTCTGAAAGGTGGGCTCTCTTGTTCTGGTTGGTGGTAGTGTAGAATATTTGGTTGTTTTTGATTTAAGCTTCTTGTTTAGAGTCAATACCATGTCTTAGAGGGCTTTTGTATGTAAAAGTCGGTTAGGCCCTTGAGCCTACAGTTATTATAATTTAGAGGAACATTCTTCTCAGTGGTGTAGCACTAGTCTGTCAATTTGCTGTACTGAGGTAACCTGGAGTGACTATGATGCTGAACTTTGTGCCATTGGGGTGTTGAATGCCATAATGGTTACCCATGGTGATCAGTGTTTGGTGGAGCTACCAGATTAAAACATGTTTGGAAGCAGGAGCGGTATCCACTTCTTAAACAACATGCCTCTGGAAACTCTATGAACTTTGAGAAACAACTATAGTTACAGAAAGACTTCAAGTCTTCTATTCATAGTGTTGCTATGAGTCATCCTCGGCTTAACGGCAATCACCATTACCACCAACAGATGGATTGATATAGTGTATGCAATAATTGGCTCAAATATGTTAGGGATGATAAGGATGGTGCAGGATAGAACAGTTGCTCAAAGAATAATTATGAGTCATATTTGACTGGACTGTACTTAACAATGACAATGAAAAAGGGAAGTTTAGTGGCTTAGTGGTGGTAAACAGTTGTGCTGCTAATCCAAAGGTAGATGGAATCCTTCAATGGTTCTTTGGGATAAAGATAGACAATCTCCTCCCAAGTGATTTATAGCCTCTGAAAATCCACTGGGGTAAACCGAGTCAACTCTGATTTGATGTCAATGAGTTTACTGTCTACAACACAATGTGAGTGACTTTTTTTCCATTTCATAATAGATATTATTTTGTTGTTGTGTACTGTTGAGCCAGAACTGACCCATAGCTGACCCTCTGGCAGATTTTCAGAGGCAGTTAGTTGCATGGGAAGAGATTACCCATCTTTCTCCCATAGAGCAGTTTTTGGCCTTGACCCGTGTTCCTTCGGTGTGAGAGGCACTATACAAAAAAAGATTTGGCTGACACAGAAGAATTTTTTTTTTAATTTAGGTTGTTTATTTTTCATTTCAATGAACATCTACAGAGATTTTGGGATTCCATTCATTCATTGTTGCACCCTTCTCCCCGCACAAACCCCTCCCCCCTCCCCCATTTGCTCCTCTCCTTGAAAAGCAAAAGAAAAACTCCCTCATTGGTACACAATCCCCCCCCCCCCGCACCTCCCCAAACCCCACCCCCTAGCCCCAAATATAATCCACTCTACAACCCTCATTGCACAGAAGAATTTTATGAAACAACATATGATCAAGAGCCTATGGTGATGAAGGAAGAAGTTCAAACTGCTCTTAAGGAATTGACAAAAAAAGAGACCCCAGGAAATGTATTTATTTTAGCAGATACTACCCTGATGTCCCATCAGGTTATGCCAAGAAATCTGGAGGACAACTACCTATCCAACTGACTGGATACGATCTGTATTTGTTCCCATCCCCCAAAAAGGTGACTCAACAGAGGGTGGATTAGAACAATACATCAAGAACTGCCAGATGTTCAGGCTGGGTTTAGAAGAGGCCATGACACTAGGAATATTATAGCCAACATTAGATGAATCTTTGCTGGAAACAGAGAGTACCAGAGAAATGTCCGTGTTTCATTGACTATACAAAGGCATTTGACTGTGCAGATCACTACAAACTGTGGCTAACGTTGAAAGGAATGGGATCCCAGAACACTTAATTGTGCTCATGTGAAACTGGTACATGGATCAGGAAGCAGTAGTTAGAACTGAGCAAGGAAACACTACATGGTTAAGGATCAGAAAAGATGGGCACCAAGGATGCATCTTATCTTCATACACTTTCAATCTATATGCACAACAAATCATTCAGGAGGCTGGATTCTATGGGGAGGAATGTGGCATCAGGATTGGAGGAAGACTCATCAACAGTCTGTGTTATGCAGATAATTACAATATTGCTTGCTGAAACTGAAGAGTGTGTGAGACATTTGCTGCAAAAGGTCAAGGACTGTAATCTGCAATATGGATTGAAGCTCAACATCAAGAAAATAAAGATTCTGACCACTGGACCAATTGACAGTTTCATGATGGACAAAGAAGAATTTGAGATTATTGATAACTTCAGCTTGCTTGGTTCCACAATCAACAATCTTGGCACCAGCAGTAAGGAAATCAAAAGACGAATTGCACTGGGAAATTCTGCTAGATTAAAAAAGTCTCTAGAGTACTGAAGAGCAACGATGTCAGTCTGGAGACCTAGGCATGTCTGATCCAAGCCATGGTCTTCTCAATTCCTTGCTATGCATCTGAAAGCTGGACTAAAGATGAAAGAAGAAGGACTGCCTTTGAGTTGTGCAGTTGAAGAGTATTCAAATTGAACATATTGTGGATTGTCATTCTATAGAGTCAAGGATTTTGAGGCTTTGTCTCAAATACTTTGGGTACACAGTCAGGTGGGACCAATCCTTGGAGAAGGACATCATGCTTGGAAGGATGGCGGAACAGTGCTGGAGAGGAAGACCTAAGATGAGATGCATTGACTCAGTGACTGGAGAAATGGTCTTGGGTCTGTCGGAGATGATGAGATTGGCCCAGGATAGGGCAGGTTTCAGAGCTAGTGTGCATAGGGTCACTGTGAGTTGCAGGTGACTCAATGACACACACACAACAACAACAACAACAACAACAACAATACCACCACCACAGTAGATGTTAATATTAAATTGGGGAAAGATATACAATCTACTAACCATTCATCTAGTTGCATAAACTTTTTCATGCTTTCCCCAAAATGATGTCATGCATAGCTTTTAATTATCATGTCAAAGGCCTGAACTCAAAGCACACATTTGCAGTCACATGGACCAATGGATTTTTAAAGGCTGTAAATTGGAGTGCCAATCTTTATCCTATGGAGCAGCTGGTTGATTTGAATCACTTGTCTTTGGCTTCACAGTACAACTCCATATCTATTAGGCCACTAGGTCTCCTTAATGACCTAAAAGGGGAATTATCTAATGACTGCATGGAAGAACTGGACATAAAGGTGCCTCTACTCATTGGCATGTAAAATCTCACTGTTTGGTCAGTATTAAATTACCCAATAAGCAAGGTAAACACAAGCTTACTTGGGCTAATTGACTAACCTGTAAGTGAACAATTTCATGTTTGTTTGACCACATCAAAATTGTATTCTTAGGCATGGCTCTTATCTTTCTCTGAACTGCACAGCACCTAGCTACAGAATCAAGGCCTCTTTTCAAATGTATTCCCTCTGACAGGGAGGAATGAGTACCATGTAAGCAGAGTAAGCATGAGCTTATTTGCTTTTACTTGCCAATCTGTAGTGAACGATCTCACATCCAATTATCCAAGTATGTCCCCATTCTTCAAATTTTGGCCTTGACTAAACTGTTTATAACTGGTTGTTGCTGTTGTTATGTGTTGTTAAGTCACCTGTGACCCATAGTGACTCTATATGTAAAGCAGCTCTGAAGACTGCCCTGTCCTGAGCCAGTTTCACTGATTCTGACACTTCAGCCTCCACTGCCCCAGTTACTGTGTCAATCCATCTCATCTGGGGTCTTCCTCTCCTGCATTCCACCCTTCCACGCATGATGTCCTTCTCCAAGGACCCATTGGTCCCTCCTGGCTATGTGCCCAAAGTATGTGAGATGGAACTTAGAAATCCTATAACAAAATGATGGTTAACTGCATTGACTATTTCTTATGCACTGTGTCCCTTATTAGTTTTATTATATGCATTGTTTCATTGATTCCTTGCAGCTGCCTTATGATATAGGTACTCTTTGTAGCACCATTTTACAGAGAAGAAAAATGAGAAGTAGAGACAGTAAATCATTTTCCCAAGATGACAGGTAGAACTGGATTTTTAGGCTATGTAGGGATAGGCAGGTATTAAATCACACATGGGGCACAAATTGCATTGCTGAAAAGTATACTTTTTTCTTTTTTTGCATAGTGGGTAAAGAATTGCACTAGCATACCAAAGACAGGCAATTTGAATCCACCAGCTTCAACACAGGAGAATGATAGACAATCTCCTTCCATGCAATTTATAGCCTCTGAAAACTTAGGAGCAGGTCAGCTATGAGTCAGTTTTTACTCTATGGCATATAACAATAGCAATATAAATTTTATATATGTAGTCTTTACACAGGGACTCTGGTGTCTTAGTGGTAAAGAGTTGTGCTGCCATCCCAAAGGCATGCAGTTCGAATCCACCAGCTGCTTCATGGGAGGAAAATGGTCATTCACCTCCTGTGATTTACAGTCTCAGAAAATCTGAAGACCTGCTAGAGGGTCAACTATGAGTTTCTCCTGACTTGATGGCATCCACATAATAAAAAGATAACTATTATATTATAGACTGAAAACCCATGGCTGTCAAGGTAACTCTCATGATGACCCTTTACTGGCTTTCCAAAGCTGTAATTTTTTTTTTTTAAATGGGAACAGACTTGAACTTTTTCCTATAGAAAGGCTGGTGTATTCAAACTACTGGCCTTTCAATCAGCAACCAACACATAATTGAGCCATTATCACCAGGGTTTCTTATGTGTGGTTGTTGTTAGGTAGCATCAAGTTGAGTATGACTCAGTGACCCTATGAACAACATATCAAACCCATTTCTGCAGTCACTGTGTTAATCCATTTCTTTGGAGGTCTTCTTCTCCTTCACTGACCCTCCATCTTTCCAAGCATGCTGTCCCTTTCTAAGTAATAGCCTCACTTAACAACATGTTCAAAGCATGCAAGATGAAGCTTCATTATCATTGCCTCCAAGGAGCACTCTGGATGTACTTTCAAAAGACATATTTGTTCATTAGACAATCCATGCGATATTCAGGACTCTTCTCCAGCACCATCAATTATTGTCATCCTTATTCATTGAACAGATCTCTGATGTGTAGCTGGTGATTGAGAAGACCATGGCCTGACATTTGATTTCTTGCCGGCTGGTACCAAGAGTGCTGACTGTTAATCCAAGGCAAGATGAAATCAATGACAGTTTCCATCTTTTCTCCACCTAATATTATGTTGACTGTAGGTCCTATGGTGAGGACCTTTGTTTTCTTAATGTTGAAATGTAATCCATTATTACCTTTAAAGAAGTCTGTGTTTCTGATCTTCTGTTGCATTTCATGTCCTCCTCACTTTCAGCAAGCAAAGTTGTTTCATCTACTCTACAAAGGTTGTTGATGAGTCTTTTTCTGATCCTAATGCCACATTCTTCTTCATAGAGTCCAGCTTCATAAATTATTTGCTCAGCATACAGATTGAATAGATATGGACAAGGGATATATTCCTGATGCATGCTTTTTCTTGATTTTAAACCATGCAGTATTCCTTGGCTCAGTTCAGTAAAACAGCTTCTTGATCTAGGTATAGATTTCTCATGATCACAAGTATTTGTTCTGAGATTACCATTCTTCTCAATGTTAGCCATAATTTGTTATGATCCACACAGTAAAATACCTTTAGGTAGTCAATAAAATAACCTAGGCAAACTTCTGGTATTTTCTGCTTTCAGCCAGGATCCATCTAATATCTGCAATACTATTTCTGGTGCCATGGCCTCTTTTTCTTCTTCTCTTTTAATAAACTTTTTATTTTATACTGGTTTACTTACAAAATTCATATATATTGTTTTTCACACCATATCTTTCCAATTTCCTTTATCCACCTCCCCCTCCAACCATCAAATTGTGCAATTCTATGATTACACTGACCCCGACCCCCAATCCTCAGTCCTCTGCTCCTCCACCCCTTGGATCCTCATACATGTCGTACAAAAATGGTCTTATACAGTATTTGTCCTTATAGGACCAAATTTGTTCACTTAGCCTAATGATCTCCAGTCCCTCCCAAGGTAGGTAATGATTTTCAAAATCATTGCATGCTGCATAATATTCCATTGTGTGAATGTACCATAATTTCTCAATCCATTCAATGTGGTTGAACATCTGGGCTGTTTCCATGTTCTTGAAATGGTGAATAACTGATATGAACATTGGTGTACAAGTCTCCATTTGTCCCTCAGTTCTTATTTTCTCAAGGTATACCCTAATATACCTATAACCGTGTCATATGAAAGTTCTATGTTCAGCTTTCTGAACAAACGACCATGGCCTCTTCTTGACTTAAACTTCTGACAGTTGCCTGTCAATGTATTGTTCCAGCTGTTTTTGGCTGATGAATAAATTAATTAGGTGAGCCCTCAAGTTATCCCATTTGGTTTGTTACTTAATAAGTTTCTTTGCTATGTAAATAAGGATTACATGTGTAAAGATTACACAGTTTCATTACAGAAAAGCATTGTGAGCATAAGTAGTAATAAGAATACCTGTGACTTCATGTAAGGTATCTAATATAAACAGATCATTGTTAATTTATTCATTATCCTTTTCAGTCCAATATGAAGAAAACCATTGCCATTTTTATTTAAGTATGTAAGATTCATATAAAATGATCACAACTCCACAAGCTAAGCCATTGGAAGTTAGCTATTTTCTTTCAAAAGTTAGTTTAAAGATAAGATTATCTAGAAATAACTCTGGGTTCTACAAGATAATTATAAATTTCCATCACTATGAGTCAAACTCAATCACCACATTCTAGAGAATATCTTGCTCTACCTGATATGAAAACAGAAACACCACAGAGCCTAGGTTCTTTCATTGAGAATGGTTTGCCTCCAACATTGTAGATTTGAGACATAATTATAAAAAAATACATGGTTATCATGAATGCCAATGATTCTAGAAGAATTAATGCTTTCTTTGATGACTTTTTCTTTCTTAGGCAGTAAGAAAACATCTCACAGAGAACATTACAGTAGGTATTTCAATCCAAAGAAAAGATAATAACCTGAACTGAAGTTCAATGAGCAGACTGGTGGAAGGTTCAGAAACCAGAGTATATTTTTAATAGGAAGCATATGAAGTTCAGATGAATGAACATGTAATATTCCCTGGGGCTTCTGGATTAAATGCAGACTTTAATAATTACTCTAATTACTTCTGTTGTGATTCTACCTTTGAATCGACATCAAACAAACATATTACAATTATTACACATTCATTTAATCCACTATTTCTAGGAAAACTGGCTATCATTATTTCTTTCTTATATATTTTTTGCCCAGAAAACAGGTCAGAGATAAAAATTATTTTTATTTAGTGGTAAACACATATTTAGCACCTTATGATATCTTTTCCTTTTATACATAATTTTAGTGTACTGTGTATTTTAAAAACCACCATAACATTGTCTGCTTCAGAGTTTATAATACAATCCATAAATCCTGCAGGTTAAGCAAAGTAGGAAATTTCCCACAATGCAGTATTCCCTTTGTCCCCACCCCAATGGGGCATTATAGCTGACACACCGCTTGTGGTCTGGAATACTTTCAGACATGAGACTCCATGTAGCACTTTCTTTTGGAATGTACCTTAATGGCTATTATGCCTCACCAGGTCTAAAATAAAAGGGGTGTATGTGAGTGTGAATCTAAAAGCATGCTCAAGGTCTGAACTTCTTTTCCCAATCAATATTTCTTCTATTCATCCTATTCCAGTGCTTAAAGTTAATATTTGTTGCTGTTTTTATTGAGTGCTGTCACGTTGATTCAGATATGAATCCATGTGGCAGAACTGAACCGCTTTATAGGATTGTATTGGATGTAATCTTTATGGAAATATAATATCTTCCTGCTTTGGGGTCCCTGTTGTTGTTGAGTACTGTCAATTTGAAACTGATCTACAGCTGACTCTGCAGTGGGTTGTCAGAGGAAATAAATTGCATGGGAGGAGATAGCCCATGCTTCCACTTTGACATGCACAGAGTTGCCGTGAGTTAGTTAGAATTGACTTGATGACAACCGTGTTTTGTTTCGTGTTTTTGTTCTTAAAGACTTGTGATTGAAAGGAAATAGCAGCCAAAAGTGAGTAACACTGATGTATTTTATCTTTCTCGTAGTCATATTATGTTTTCCAGTAGCTAACCCCTTTGTTAATGATTTACTCTAAACTTACATTTAGTTTTACTCTAAACATATATTTAGGATAGGATGGGGCTTGTAGAACAGATCAAGTTATCACAGAAAAACATCTAGTGACTTTCACAGAGATATCTGGATGTCTGGATTGACAAGAAATGATAAAGCCCTAAAGTTTCCTAACCAATGAAGTGATAGCCAGCATTTGATAAGAGAGTTAACAAAAATTTTAGTTATGGACCACCTGCAAGTCTACTGATAACTGCCAGTCTGCCTGTGTTTCTTTTCCTACTATTTGGACATTTGGTGAGAGGGAGGCAGGGAAATCCAGAATGGCAGCCTGAACTGCTGCTGATTTTCCCCATTGGCTAAAGATTCAAACTCATTGCCTTTGAGTCATAATCAGGCATAGCTCCACGGATTTCTGAGACTGTAAATTACACGGGAGGACACTGTCCAGCTTTCTCCTACAGAACTGCTGGTTAATTCAAAGTGCTAGAGAAGTGCTTGGTTTGACTTATCCTTTTTCTATGTTTATCTTATTCTATACAGAATGTGCCACCATAGCCCCTTCAATTGGCTAGCTTCATGAAAATATTATTTCTCCCTTCTCAAAAATGTGGTGTGTTATTTACCATTGCAAAAACATGGAAAAAGTCCAAATGTCCAATCACAATAGAATGGATTGAGAAATTATGATACATTCACACAGTGGGATATACTACACAACATGCAAGAGCAAAGATTTTGTAAATTACTACCTAACTTGGGAGGGATTGGGAGCATTATGCTAAGCGAACTAACTCAATCTCATAAGGATAAATACTGTACAGGACCATTATTGTAGAATGAATACGTGGATCCAAGGCAGGGAAGGGGGAGCAGAGGAATGAGGATAGGCAGAAATAGGATCACACAATTTGATGGGTGGAGGGAGGGGTAGGTAAAGGAAAGGGGAAAGATCTGGTGTGAAAAACAATGTATACAAACTTTGTAAGTAAATCTGGATAAAAAAATTTGGTGTGACTTTTTGGAATTGGCTGCTGTAGGGATTTGAGTTCTAGTTTTAAGATAACTTGATGAGAGTGAAATTAGTGAATATAGTATTTTCCCAGACTTACTACCAAACACAGAACTGCTTTTGAAAAAATAAATCTTTTCCAATTCTTCTGTTAAAATGAACTAACCAATCAAAACACCAACTCATTATAATAGGGTTGATACCTAATTCTGATCCTTTAAATTAGATGAGAACTATCCTCATATAATATATCCAATGATGTAATTTTTTTAAAAAAATAATTTTCATATAATCATTCTACACATTGTATTTCATTCATGTACATGGTGTTTTATACAATCATTCATAGACATTGTGTTTTATATGGTTATTTAATATTGATCAATGCCTTTTCAATGATGAAATCTTAACAGAAGCAGACTGCCGCATCTTTTTCCATGGACTAATGACTTGAACTCCCAACTTTTTAGTTATCAGCCTAGAGATTTGACTGTTATGCTACCATGACTTCTTAATCCTTCCCTTACATGCTCTCATATAATACAGCGAAGCGTGAGAAGCTCTTTGTTTAACAAGCACCCAAGAACATCTTTTTCACCAAAGGTATAATAGAGGTAAAGTGACCAGCACCATAAGTACTCAAAAGATTGATCCCTGAATCATTTAAGAAAGTATACATCTGAAGTATGTGCAACACAGCCCATTAACCACGCTGTACAGATAAGGTAATGTCTTTGGTAATTTACTCATAGGCAACAATACTTTGAAATAATGAACTCTGGCCAGGCTAAGTTTTGACAAAGGAAGTTTACTGAGGAAAAAGTCAGACAATAAAAGTACCAGTGAAAGAAAGTAACATAGATATGGGGGTATGGGAGACTTGGGCATCTTATGCAGCTACACAGTGAATATAGACTATGACTAAGAGGCAGAAAATGCTATGACAAAAACTTAGCTACCTAATTCTACCACCGAGGGCATCCAATTGCTAGAATGGAATTAAAAGCAAGAAAAAGAAAAACCACTGCTGTTGATTCCAATATTCCATTGGAATTTGAGCCTATAAGTCTTTATGGGAGAAGACTGCCTGTCTTTTTCCTATGGAATGGCTGGTGCATTTGAACTGCAAGCTTTTTTGGTCAGCAGCCTGATACTTGCAGCAGCAGCACCACACCACCAGGCTCCTCATTTCTTTCCCTCACTGCTGTCTATTTGGAACGGACTCATAGTTGACCCTCCATTTGGTTTCCAAGGCTATACACTGCATGGCAAGAGATGACTCATCTTTCTCCCAGGGAGCTACTGGTGGATTCAAACTTCCAGAGAAGCACCAGTTTTGGATTAGTGCAGCTGTTTATGGACTATGCCACCGGAGCTCCCTGGTCTGTGCTGTTTCTCAATTATTTCTGAGTCATAGCTCATAGAACACCATGTAGTCAGGTGTTAGAAACACCAGAATCAATCCTGTAAACCTTTTTATTCTACAATTATCTTTGTTTTCAAGCTGTGATTCTATTCTTGTTTCCATAGTCCCACTCGCAAGTGTGATGGGTTATAACTTCTACCAGTTATAATCTGGTGATAATTTTTTTTGTCTCAAAATTGTATAAATGGAAATTGTGGCCAGAATTCAATGGAATAGTTATGGCACCATGTTGATGGTTTATTTAATTACTTAATGATTTGTTTGTCCTGCTTATGTCTTAATAAAAGCATCTCTAGAATATTTTTGAATCTTGCTTGTCTTTTACCTACTGAAGTGTAGCTGATATCTAGTTTTTGCTGCTGCTGCTGTTGTTGTTAGTTGCCATAGATCTGGAGTCTGACTCTGGATAATCTTATGCACAAAAGGATGAAAGCCTGAAGGTTCTCTGTCACCCCTGTGATTCACTTTGGATGGATTTGTTGTGACTCAAATGGTTTTCACTAGTTGATTTTGAGAAGTTTTTCACTAGGCTTTTCTACCTAGTCTTAGTTCTAGAAATTCCACTTGAACCTGTTTAGCAAAATAGCAACACAACACAGCATTGGCCAGGAATCAAACTCAGGATTAGGCACTGTATTAGAATGTCTAAAAAGACAAACAAAAACCACCCCAAACCCATGGCCAACAAGTCAGTTCTGACATATAGCAACCCTTCATCAGGGTTCTGAGGATGAAAATTTGTCCAAAAGGACATGACCTGTCTTTCTCCCCTGGAACAATTGGCAGAATAAACTAGTGAAAAATGGAAAAAAAAATTGTTGATTTTTCAAATTAGCATCCTGGAAAATGATACACTCTTCCATCAGAGCTCTTTATTAGTATTATTATGTATATGTATGCATGGATATATTCAAGCACACTTAAGATGTTATGTTATATATTGTTGTTGTTGTTGATTGTCTTCAAGTCAAGCATGCATGACTCACAGCGACCCTATGAACAAAAGGTCTGAAGCCCCTCCATAACTATTGACATCTGTATATAATATGAACTGATCACTTATCTGTCAGTTTGTGGTACTCTGGTAGCTTGTGTGTTGCTATGATGATGGAAGCTATGCCACTGATATTTCAAATACAGTAGGGTCATTCATGGATGAGTGACTGCATTTCACTGGAGCTTCTAGACTAAGACAGACTAGAAAGAAGGATCTGGCAATCTATTTATATATTAAAAATATTGGCGAGAGAAAATCTTATGAATAGCAATGAACACCGTCTGACATAATGCCGAAAGATGAGCTACTCGGTTTGTGAGACTCTCAAAATAAGACTGGGGAAGAGATGGTTCCTCAAAGTTGACTCTACCTAAATGACAAGATGGAAGAAAGCTTTCAGGACCTTTACTTGCTGATATTGCACAATCCAAATGGGGAAGAGAGAGATGCAAATGTGCAATACTAAACAACTAAACAACATGTTCCAATGTCTGGCTGGAGGAAAAATGAGAGTTGTCAAAAATGAAATGAGACATAAAGGTAGATATTCTAGGCATTATAAACTGAAATGGACTTGCACTAGCTATTTCAAATAAGAGCTCCAGTGGTATTGTAGTTTATGGTTTTGAGTTGCTATCTGTTGATACTTTCTCTCTTTCATTTCATCCTAGTAACTTCTTTGTCTCCATTCCCAGGATCATTGTCAAAAGATATAGATCTCCTCCTTCTCTTATGCTTCTGTTGGTTATTTATATATGTGTACCTGTTTTGTTTTTTTTAATACCACAATGGAAATGTCTCATTACCCTTCAAAGAACACAGAAAAATACCCAAGAATAAAGTCTACATTCAAATGGGCATTACATAGCTATCCTCGCCACTTTTCCTCTCTAGTTTCTACTAGCACAGAAGTCTAATAGGTTCAAGAGATCAAAACTGGGAATTAGTTGGTTAATCAGAAAAGTGGGTTGGAATGAGAGAATTGTTTTTTTAAAAAGATACATATCTGTAACTGAAGAAATTTAATTAAAGCATACACATATTCAGATGTAACGTTAAAGGTCTTTGTAGAATCTTCATGCTGATTGACTTTAAAGAGTTATTTTTCCTTATATAAATAACATTCCTCTGTATGCACTTTGTAATTGTCTTTTAATGTATCTTTTAGAGAAATTAAATCCATTTATAATGTAATCTGAATGTAAGACCTCAGATTTCAACTATTTTCTAAATAGTGTATAGCTCTCAGTCCTATCGAATTCTCTTTATACATATATATATGTGTCTATCTATCATCTATCTATCTATCTATCTATCTATCTATCTATCTATCTACCTATATCTCTCACTATATCTACTAAGTCCCTTTTCAGCCATAATCCATCTCAATATCTTCCACTTTCATGTTCTGTTTTAAGAATCACATCTCCTCTTCCTGGAATTTACTCCATTCAAAAATGGCAGTGAGAGAACTGTTTGTTATCATCTCCTCAATGGCACTGAAAAAACAAAACATCATGGAAACATTTGGTGTTAGAATAGTAACACATGAACGGAATCAGCTGGCTTTAATCCTGGATGCAAATTATGCCCAGTGAAATTTTTTTTAGGCAATACAAGATTCTTGTCATGGTCTATTTAGAGGGAAAGACTGGATAACTTCTTATATGTGACTTACCAGGAAATTATAAAATTGAACTTTTGAGAAAGAGTGAAAAGTCCACAAAATCTGAACTTGAAAGAAAGTAGGAAGAGCTAACACCATCAATAGTAAATTGATACACTGAAGTATGGAATTGCTAAAAATAGTGTAGTCTATATCTATAATTTACATTTAAGATATTTGCACCTGCCCCTGAGTCTTTTTTGGCTTGGGGTTTTGGTGAACTAAAATATGTTTTCTATTTGAAACTTACCACATAATGAACCCAGAAAAAAAAGCCACCTTCTTTTACTAAAATCAACACCAAAGCCCATTCATTTGTATATCTTTCATTGTATGAATATAAATGAGTTCATGAAAATAATGTACTTAGGTTAATTTAAATAAAATAAAGTTATATAAATTATCTGGTAAAAAATGGAGTTGGAGAGAGAGGGAGCAATGTAAGAGTCATAGTTTAAAGAAGTAGCTTGCATTTTACAAATTTAGATCTTTTATCCTGGATGATGATTATTATTATGATGATGTTACTTTAAAATTTTATATCAAGAAAAATAAAAATAAAAACTTTCTATGGGCATAAAGACACTATATTTAATAACTAATAAGTATATTTGACACATTTCAGCTCAGCTAAGTTTCTTGTCATTCTAAATTCTTTCCGATTTTCTCAAGTTGTGCAAGCTCCTCCAGGACTTGAGAATGAGAAAAGGCAACCATCTCATTCATTCTATTTTTTGAAATGATTTCTTTATAGTGATTAAAGAAAATTTCCAACACACCCTCCAGAAATATTAGAAATTTGAGATTACCAAATAAATGTCAACGAAGAAATCAATGTGTTAGGAATTGTGCTAGGTATTATCAAAGAACAGCAGTGATATGTTTTAAAGAATGAGCACTGGGGATTTTTAAAACATTCATCATATGCCAATCTTTGTAAACTACTGCTCAGAGATTCAAACATGTTTAAAGCAAATAAACATGTAGGAAAGAATAATTTCTTCGCTCGTGCACTGATTTTTCAAAAATATTTTTTAAAATAAATAAAATCCCATTCCAAGATGGCTATACTCCCTCAGACTCGGTTACATTGAGAAGCAAAAGAAATATGCACACTCTTTATCAAGAGGAAGATACCAAAGTGACCATAATCCTAAATGTATACAGTGCAACAACAGTTAAATCTCTAAGGCGCTGAGAAATGGCTTGGATGCTGTGTGCAAAAAGTGTGGTTCCAGAGTATAATCCTACTGATACACTATGTTCTTTGCAAAAGGTTGTGGGGCCTTGGCCTAATAAGCATAATCTCATTACACTGCAAATAAAAGTTTCCTATTTATCTCCAGATTTCAAATGAATCTAATAAGGCTTATGATACAGTCACCCAATACCCTAATCATATTTCTGCCTATCTAAAAGCAATCAGTAATTGTGTTACAGCAGAACGTGCTGACAATACCTCTGACACAGAAAGGAGAATGAGAGCCCAGCTGTACTAATTAAATTAAATGCTAGGCTGATGGAATACATTTGCTGAAGCCGGGAGAGTATGGGTGCAGAATTAATAAGCATTACAGCTTAGAGCAGGAGATGATATCATAATGGATGCAAGGTTTTGATGTGGAGAGCCTCATTCAGATTCAATGTACCATAATGTACGGATGTGACAGCTGCTTAGAGAGGTGCAGAACCTTGAACGGAGTGCACAGGAACTTTCTCTTTTTTATGTTACTTGCTCGGGAGCAGTATATTTTGCCTTAGCCTCGTAGCTGAGCAACCTCCCAGGCCTTGCTACCAGAAGGGTAGCTAGGGCATCTATGATTTACTCTTTCTTATCAAGCTCCTCCTTTCCTTCTCCCATCGCTCCACTTCTCTTCTCTCTCTCTCTCTGCTGGCACTCAAACTTCTGTCTCCACTCATCTCATTTCTACCCTCACTTTGAGATGGAAAAAGAATAGTGACGCATCACAACAGGCCAGGGAACTCTCATATAAAAATTCCATTATTATTATTATTATTATTTTTAAATTTACTTATTTATTTATATTTTTAAAGGCCGATGCTTCCAGCAAAAGCCAGAGCTTAGAGGGAACAAACCATGGATGAGTTCACAGGCCAAGCCTGTGAGCGAGGCAGGGGACGAGGATGAGAGGCCACCGACCACTGAGGACGAGGACCTGGCCAGCCGCCTTCCCCCAGCTCGGCGGGGACCGCCCCACGGCCAGCGCCCGGGCCCAGCCAGCTCGCGCCAGCACAGCACAATTTCTGTCTCATAAATTAGCTGTGCTATCTCGCCGGCTGCAGGGCCGAAGCTGCTGTGCCAGCCGACCAGCATTCATTATCATGAGAATTTTGACAGGATATTAAATTTACTAATCCTGAACTTTGCGGACTGACCCCTAACTCAGGAACAGACAATGCTGATGTCTGCCGGTAAAACACTTTCCATCTTTTCTTTCCTCTTTCTTGCTATTTTATCCTTGAACTATCCCACACTATCCCAACCCAATCCCCTCTTCCCTTGTTCTCTCTTACACAGCCATGGCCCTACATGCAGACACGGTCAATATTTTGGCTTTTATGCAACCTTTTCCCCTCTGAGGTGCAAAGTGGTTTTTGTACATGTCTCATTCTCTCTCCAGCTAATAAAAAAGTAGCGCCCTCACCCACATCCCTCTGTGTTTAAAAGTGTCACATTATTTGTGAACGAATGACCCATTCATTGTAAACTTTAGCCCATATGCAGTTTATGGCTTTGTGGCTTACACTTGGTCAAATGAGGACAGGTTCACCCGGTTCAAGCTTTACTTCTACAGCTTTGACACACAGAGACAAACCAGCATGCTCATCACCATCACATTCTGTCCTACACACACACACACACACACACACACACACACACACACATGCCCCAACCCCCCACCCCACCCCCTTACCCTTGGCCCTGGTGTTCATTTAGTGCTGGGCATCGCCACCTCAGTCACCTACAATTCACCCCAGAAATCACTCAGCACCATACTCTGTTTCCATCTGAAAAAACCCAAAACACACTCATTTGGTAGAAAGCCTCCCGCCTCTTCATCTGCATGTTCACACTGCCCCCTCACAAATCAGACACTGTACATATGTTGTGATAACAACTGTTACTCTTTGTTTATTCCTGCTATAAATAAGCACACAGTGCTACATCAGGCTCTAGGAATATTTTTAGAAACTTTAGTGTATCGCAGCAGATTTTCAGCATCGCGCCCATTCATAAACATTCTATTTTTTCGGGGGGGAAAAACAGAACTAAACAAACAAACAAAAAAAAAACCTCCACAGCTTTCCACTTACTTTCTGCCAATTTTAATCTTGCAAAAATTCGGCATTAAAATCTGGTCAGGTCTTCTACCTCACCAAAAAACTCCTGTGAACACAGTACCAATTAAGTTGCTGAAAACAGCAGATTTCCACTGATACTATACAGATAAAGCTGACCATTAAATCGCAATTTAACATCCCCAGGCAGCAGGGGCTGCTGACAACCTCTAAAGCTTGTAATCTCATTTAACCCCCTCCTGTCATGAGCAGGCCCACCCCTTTAGCATAATGTCGGCCAAATTAGACCTGACATGGCAACAAGAGAAATAAAAACCTCTTTAGCTTAAAAGTCAGGCCACAGTGGGCAACCCTGACCTTCAGCTTTCCCCACACAGCCCACTCCTTTCTCCAGGGACCCCAGAGACATTTATGTTTAGCGAGAGGGACAGAGATGGACAGAGGGGTGGGAGGGTGGGGGGCCTTAGCCACAAGGCAGTTGAATTTCCCTTGGGGCAAATTACAGAGAATTTTCCTAGACAATGGAAGAAAATTTCACCTGGGCTTTTTCAAGTCTTTCTTTAGTAATAAAAGATGAACCCTGATGGTTCTGTTCAAACTCCTTTGGCTCAATATTTTCCTTTGCCTGCAGTGCTCTCTGACTTAGAAGCCAGGGGACGCCTCTGTTGGAACACAGAGTTTCCCACTTGATGCCTTAGACTCCTTGCATTTTAAATGAGGTCATCTTAGCTGGTGGCTGAAGTCTTCAAAGCGATCTCCTGTAACTGGCATTTACTGGATGGAGTTCTGTTTTCCTAAGGAAATCGGGCTGCCTGACTACAAATAGTCTTGGCTCTATCTCCTACAAGAATTCCACTCATATTGTTCAGAATAATGGATGGGAGCAAAGCAGGCAAAGGGAACACGGGGCCCAAGAACAGACATTGGAAGATTATTTCTTAGAGCATTTATAACAATTTCTCCTAGTAAATTCAGAGCTGTTTTTAGAGAACGTGTGTGTACCTTATTACCAAGGAGTCCCAGATTTCCAACCAAAGTTAATTCCAATATACACTCTTATTTCAGCATAAACCTGCGCCTATTCAATCTTGAAAGACTCCACTACAACCAACAGCAGCAACAATATTAGTTTAAAACAGCATCCTCTCCAAATAGAAAATAAAAACCATTTCAAGAAAACATAAATTAAAAAAATGTCTCTAGGCCAAAAGTGAGAAGGCACGTGTTTCCTGCATCTTTGGGGCTTAAAAAAAAATATCAAAATACCAAATAACATACTCAGAAATTCCAAGCAGCTATTCCATTCCTTCTCTTACTTTGCTTTTTCACCATTGTCAGAATTTAAGGTGGAGTGTAATTCCCTGAATCAAACTTTTAAAAGCAGTATTGAAGAGAGAGAGACAGATATTTGGAAATACTTGTTTTTCTGGAATCATTTACTCTTTAGCAAACAACTCCACAAACTATGAATAAATTATGCCTTAAATAGAGAGAGGGGGAGAGAGAAAGAGATACAGAAAAACTGAGAGGAAAACTACACGCTCCAAAAGGGGAAACTTCTGGAAGCCTCAGGAAAAGTGCAGCTCAACTTTGTCCACCAGCCTGTCCCTCCCTAATCAGCTCCTGGCGCACCAGAGCCTTCTGTAACTTACCCATTCACGCTCCCAGGGGCCCCGCAGCAGGAAGGAACTTTCAGAGCTTCTAGAAACTGTAGCCCTCACAGCGGAGGTCCATTACCTGGCTGGGGGCTCTCCCACTGCCACTGCTACAGATGCCAGCTCTCCACTTCTGCTGACCAACTCAAATTCGGAAGCACCCCCAACCTCTATTTTTTCTTTCTTTTTTTCTTTTCTTTTTTGATCCTTGACTAAAGTTAACTGAAATTGCTAGGAGAAACCGCATAAATGTTTATTTCAACTTCCCAGGGCTGCAGTGGAGTGAAGTCCTGCCTGCCCAAGCCTCTTTTAGCAATGGAGTGGTTTATTTAATTTGTCAGTATAATGGGAGCGGCTGAATGAGAGACAGAGAATGCAGTGTGGTATAAAAGAAACAAAGGCTAAAAGTACCACTATTTTGATTCCCTTTTTAAAATTACTTCCAAAGTGTGGTATCTATTGTGAAGAATAATGCTGAACAAAGCACAGTGTCTTGGCAATATTCACAGAGCTTATTCACACACAGCCAGTTCTGTCTGTACATTCAGAGGTAGAATACACTTATAAATGATGTATTGGAGGGACTATAGTTTCTATTGTATTCCCAGTGTAAACAAAAAGACAGACAGAAGCTGAATGGCATATGGGCAGCGAGGCCACACTCGATTCAACCATTCCACCAGTTCTGGGGAGGTAAAATGCAACTCTTTAAAAATAAAGCTTAAATCAGCTAAACACCCTATCAGAGTTAATTTGATAAAAGCTGCTCTGTGGAGCATCTCCCCCGTCGTCTCACCCTGCTTTGCCCTCCTCCAATAGCCAGGATTTAGACCCGGAGCAACTTCTCGATGGTTCCTTTGGGAAGCTGGGCAGGGCTGGGTGAGGGCCAGCCTGCTGTCCCCAGAGCGCATTTGGCTGCAGGCACACGGATGCTCCGGACTCTGCTGGTCGTCCAGGCCAAGTCTGGAACCAAGCAAAGGACCTGCGGCGCCACCCGGGTGGAAGGCGACTGAACCCATTCGTCAATTTCCAAACCTTGCGTTTAGTGAACCCCAGTCTTTCCCATGGATAATAACAATGTTCCTAAGTTCCATCGAATTTGATATGGTCCTACTTTGTGTCAAGCAGTGAGTTTTCTTCAGCCTTTGCAGGGCCCCCCTAGGACAAGAGCAGGAAATCATCTGACCCAAACAACAGACTTGGCCTTCTCCAATCCGAGGTTCCCCATTTCTGCATCACCTCTAGTGAACACCCCTCCAGTTTGCATGCCTGGCTATTTCTGCTATTGGTGGACACTCGTTGTTCTTTAATATTTTCTTTTAGAAGTTAAGATTTTTTTAAAAGAAATTAAAATTACTCCAGTGAATTTTTGAGGAAAGGACTCTGCTGTATTTGAATGGCAAACTTTTACTTCCCTTGCTGATTTGAGGTAAAAGCACATTATAAATGTGAGATCTCTTTCAGTAGAACATTTTTAGACACTCATTCCAACAGGAAAAAAAAGTGATTTAACTGTGATTCTTGTCCTTTAACTGTAATTCTTGTCCAGTTCTCAGAAAACAGGGTCCTCAGTCTCACACTAAATATGTGCAGTTAGAATTTTGAAGAGAGGCCTCAAAGAGTTCTCTTGCACTTTGTGAATATATACCCTTTTTTGTTTTAAAAAAATTGGTTTGTATACATTGTGTTTCACACTATTCTTTATTTACATTGCTTTTCATACAATCATTCCCATGCATGATGCTCTATATAATTAATCACCATTGGACCTTGCCCATCACTACCCTGTCTTAAGCATTCTCATTATGAGAAATTCCCAGTGTGAGGATCTAAACAGCTATTTGCCTGCTTATAATCAAGGAATGCTTGAAAATACATCACAGAAGGATAGTTCTTTCTAGTGCAAATTGTTTTCCTGTACTGAGTGGTGGCTATTTTGGTCAAGGATGACTAAATTACTAGTATAAGACTGTATTGTGTCCTGATGAATATGAACATAATAATAGCAATGCCTAGTTAGGATTCATGAGACACTCTCCTAGACATTATTTACTATGTCTTAGAGTTCTGGAGGACAACTAGCTGGCTAACTGACTGGAAGAGATCTCTGTATTCCTATTCCAAAAATAATGTTGAGCTAACAAGTGTGAAAATTATCAGACAATATCACTAATATAATACACAGACAAGATCCTGCTGAAGATTATCCAAAAACTTCTGGAACATTGCATCGAAAGAGAACTGCCAGAAGTGCAAGCTGAGTTTAGAAGAGGCCATGATACTAGGGACATTATAGCCAATGTCAGATGGATCTTGGCTGAGAGCAGAGAGTGCCAGAAGAATGTCTTTGTTTCATTGACTATGCAAAACCATGTGTGCAGATCACAAAAAATTGTAGCTGACCTTGAGAAAAATGGAAATATCAGACCATTTAACTGTGCTCATAAGAAACCTATACCTACCAGGAAGTAGATGTCTGGAAAGAGCAAGAAAACACTACATAGTTCAAAATCAAGAAAGGCATATGTTAGGGATGAAGCAAGTCTCCATATCTTTTCAATCTATATGCAGAACAAATCATTCAGAGGCTAGATTTTATGAGGAAGAATGTGGCATCAGAATAGGAGGAAGACTCACTAGTAACCTGCATTATGCAGATAACACAACCTTGCTTGCTGAAACTGAGGAAGACCTGTGGTGTTTGCTGCAGAAGGTCAACACCGTAGTCTTCAATATGGATTGAAGCTCAATATCAAGAAAACAGAAATTCTCACCACTGGGTAGCACCATGACAGACGGAGAAGTGATTGAGATTATTAACAGTGTCAGTTTGCTCACTTCAAAAATAAAAACTCTTGGCACTAGTAGTCAAGAAATCAAAAGACAAATTGCACTGGGAAAATCTATTGTTAGTGATCTCTCCAGAGTGCTGAAGAGCAATGATGTCAGTCTAGAGATCAAGTTGACCTGATCCAGGCTATGGACATTGCAATTACATGCTATGCATCAGAGAGCTGGACAATAACTAAGGATAATGGAAGTTTTTGGGTTGTGGTGCTGGAAAAGAGTGTTGAATATACCAGGAGTGCCAAGAGAACAAACAAGTTTGTCCTGGAGAGGGTAAAAGCAAGGTGCTTCTTTGAGGCTAGGATTTTGAAGCTCTATCTCACATACTGTAGGCATGATGCCAGGAGGGACCAGTTCCTTGAGAAGGACATTATGCTTGGAAGAGTAGAGGGACAGCGCAGGAGAGGAAGAGTCTGGATGAGATGAATTAATGCAGTAACTGGGGTAATGGTTATAGGTTTGTCAGAGATAAGTGAGAGGATAGGGTTCAGAGATATTGTACATAAGGTCACTATGAGTCATAGGTGACTCAATAGTACATAACAACAACAATAAAGGGGCTCATTTAGTTCTTGTAGCAAGCCTTTGAGAGAGAGGTACTGCTAATGCCCACATTTTGCAAATAAAGAAATTAAGCCTTTGAGAGGTCAAGGTCATCCAGCTAACACTTGGCAGAGAACTTGAAGTTTCTTAATCTCTGTATTCTGTGGATCATGTTTCTTTATTTAGTTAGCTGCTACATTTTAGTTTCATTCCAATTTAGCAAATTAATATTTCTAACTTCAGGCTGAGTGAGGAGAAACAACTCATAGATCTAGCTGTTTTTAAATGATGGCAGGTTTAAGTGTTAGTTAAGCAGGTTTAAGGCTTACTAAACATTGAAAAGGGAGCTCTGGTGGCATGGTACTAAGAAGCTGTGCTGCCAACCCTAAGGCACACAGTTCAAATCTACCAGGTGCTCCGAGAGAGAACGATGATTAAGCCCCTCCTATGTGATTTAATGCCTCTGAAAACTTGCTGAGGGTCAGCTTTCAGTCGCTTCTGACTTGATGGGACACAACAACAGCAGTAACAAGCCTTGAAGACACATAAAAAATATACTGGTTTACTTACAAAGTTCATAAAGTTTGTATATATTGTTTTTCACACCAGATCTTTCCCCTTTCATTTACCCACCTCTACCTCCACTCACCAAATTCTGTGACCCTATGACTAAGCCCCCTGCCTCCCCTCCTTGGTTTCTTGTACTTGTTCTATAGTAATGGTCTTATACACTATTTGTCTTTATGAGACTGAGCATAAATTCACTTAGCATAATGCTCTCCAATCCCTCTCATGTTAGACAGCAATTTACAAAATCATTGCATACCCTTTCAGCATCCGATGTGCCTCACTACCTCCTTACCAGTTGGGATGTTTCTAAGTATGGGACACTTGTGACCTGAGTGATTCCTCATTGGTTTGCAATATATTCATATTGTTGTTGTGTACTGTTGAGTCAGAACCAGGCCATAGCCTACTCTCCAGCATGTTTAAAGACAGTCAATTGCACAGGAGATTGCCCATCCTTCTGCCGAGCAACTGGTGGATTAGAACCGTGAGCCTTCAGGATTGCAACACAATTTCTGGCTATTAGGTGACCAGAGTTCCCAGAGCGTTTTCCTTGATGGCATCAAGAAACTTCAGCAAGTATAATAAAAATCTGACAGTTTCCTTGCTGATATATTTTTGGGATTTAGATTTCATAGTGGGACATTGATCAAGAGATCAAGAGATGTGTTGCATGGGCAAATTCACTGTCAGGGACCTCTCCAAATTACTGAGATGCAATGGTGTCAGTTTGAAGACTAAAGTGTATCTAATTCAGGCAATGATCTTTTCAATCACTTGATATCCACCTGAGACCTGGACAATGAATGGGACGACAGAATAATTGACACCTTTGATTTGTGTCGAAACAGATGTGTTTTGGGAAAAGTATAGCCAGAGTACTTCTTGGAGGCAAGGGTGAATTACCTTTGTATCACATATCTTGGGCATGTTGCTAGTAGAAGCTATTTCTTGGAGAGGAATATCATACTTGGAAAGATAGAGGGTCAGTTAAAGAGAGGAAGACCCTGAACATGACTGACTGCAGCAATGGGCTTAAGTGTATTGGAGATGATGAGGATGGCACAGGCTAGAACAGGATTCTCATCTTTTGTTCTTAGGGTCCCAATGAGTTGTTCTCAACTCAACTGCACCTACCAACAACAGCGGGACATTTTAAAAAAAGGTCTTTCACAATTTCTTAATTATTTCTGATGCTTGAGATAGAACTAGGTATTGGTACAGAGATTCTAAAATTGTTGTTGTTAGGTGCCGTTGAGTCATAGACGACTCATAGTAAAGCGACCCTATGAACGAAAGACCTGAGCACTGCTCATAGAGTTTCCAAAGGCAAGCTATTTTGGAAGTGGATGCCACTCCTGCTTCCAAGCTTGTTTTAATGGGGAAGCTCCACCAAACACTGTCCACTGTCCACCATGGGTAACCATTATTGCATTTGACACATCAATGTTACAGTGTTCAGCATCACAGCAACCACGAGTTACCTCTGTACAGAAATGCACAGACCAGTGCTATACCACCTAGAAGAATGTTTGACAAAAAACCAATTTGAACCAGGCCTCAGAGCAGCAGATTAAAATCACCCTAGGCAAAGCTTCAAGGGCCTCACTCTTGGGAGAAGAGCAGTATTGCACATCAAACACAAGCCCGAAAAAGCATATGACCCAAAGAAACTTGCCATTACTTGCGTGCAAGGACCACCATGCCCAGGCAGCAAGAAGCCACAGAGACCCTGGGTGGAGTCACCCAGGAACTACCTGGCCACCTTCTCTTCCACTCTTCCTTCCGGGTTTTAGGCCACCACCTGCCTTAAACCCTAGGCCAAGCCTCAAGTGTCTCGCTCCTGGGGGAAGAGCAGTACTGCACACCAAACACAAGCCCGAAAAAGCACAGGACCCCAAAAAACTTGTGATTATTTGCACATGTGGACCACCATGCCCTAATTTTAATTCTAAAATTAAGATCCTTTAAATGGTTTTAAAGTCTAAACTTCCACAAATTCTGGAAAATTCTAAATGGTCAAAGTTTGGAAGGCTGAGATTTTAGGGAAGTGTTCTAATCTTCCAGTCAATAAATAATGAAATATTGTAAAAATTTATCAATACAGTCCAAGTAGACAATGACATAAAATCCAAGACTAGGTTGTTGTTGTTGTTAGGTGCTGTCGAGTCATAGACGACTCATAGCGACCCTATGATCGAAAGGCCTGAGCACTGTTCATAGAATTTCTGGAGGCAAGCTATTTTGGAAGTGATGCCACTCCTGCTTCCAGGCTTGTTTTAAGACTAGAGTAGGCATACTAAATCTTCAAATCTAGTTCTGATTGACAAGAACTTGAATTTAAACTCGCTGGCATAAATTTATTAATTTAAAAAATTAAGACACTCATTGCATAATATTTTATAAGAGGAAGCATATGTAAACAATCCAATATTCATCAGTGGACAAATGGTTAAAGATACTACAGTATGTTCATGTCAAGGAACACTATGCAACACTAAACAAACATAAAGAATTTATAAAAGATTGCATTTAAAAAATGGAGACACTAGTGGTGTCATTTAGAATTATGGGAACAATGTGAATTAAGGGGAGGACTGAAGCCCTGGCTTAGAATTAAAGGCCTGTTATACTTTTAGTTGTGTGAACATTTAAAATCATTTCGGTTGTTAAAGAGGAAAAGAAAATCCACCTCAGTGGATCTCCTGAGGCTTACTTATCATCTTTCTCATTGCCATTGAGTTGGAACTGACTCATAGCTGACTTTGCAATGCGTTCAGGCTGTGAATGGAAGGGAAGGAGTGCGCTCATTTTTCTCCTGTGGAGCAGCTGGCGGATTTGAGCTGCCAGGCTTTGAGTTGGCAATACAACTTTCAGCCAAGTAGACCACTAGAACTCCCTATTACTCCTAGTAGTTCATCTTGTTAAAAGAGTTGAACTCATTCAGATTCATGTTGAGTCTCTAGACTAAGGCCAAACACCCTTACAAGGTTTGCAAGGCTGTGAATCTCTAGTAAAGCGCATATACTGCCACATCCTTCTCTGATAGCGCTGCTAGTGGTTTCAAACCGCCAGCCTTTGGGTAGTAGCTGAGCACTTCACCACTGCACTCCCAGTGTTGATTTGTTTATCATTACTTTTATGCAAGCATTTGTTTAGGCTTTCTGTGTGCTGAGAAAGAAACTCTGGTGACATGATGGCTCAGTGTGTGACTTTTTAAGTGAATAGTCAGTGGTTCTAATCCATCTGCAACTCTGCAGGAGAACATACTTGACAACATGTTACCTTAAACATTTCAGATTCCAGTTAAATGAAAACCAATTTGCTCTGTAAGCTTTTATTCAAACCACAATCAAAAGTTAAAGGTGATCGCAGACAAGAAAAACTATAGGCACAAGTTCTTCTTGTTGCCCTGGGTCTCTAGGCTTGATGGTACTCAACAACAACATGTATTAACCACCATTCTAGGTACTGGTAATGACAGGATAAATAAAGCAATGCCTGACACTGAGGGGACATAGAAACCTCAGACTTAACTGAAGTTTGGACACTTTCCATTTTTAATGAAAGTATGAAAATATTTTTATGGATATATATGAATAACATTAGAAGAATGGGAATCCCAGAGCACTTAATTGAAACTCATACATAGACCAAGAAGAGTTGTCTAGACAGAACAAGGGGGCACTGCATGGTTTAAAATCAAGAAAAGTTGTGTTCTTTCTCCATACCTGGCAAATCTTTCAAGAAGCTGGGCTATGTGAAGAATGTGGCATCAGGATGGCAGAAGATGTATCAACAAATGACACGGATGACACAACCTTGTTTACAGAAAGTGAACAGAATTTGAAACACTTGTTGATAAACATAAAATATTACAGCCTTAAATATGAATTCTATTTCTACATCAAGAAAACAAAAATTCTCAGTCAATGGGGACCAATAGGAAACATCATCATAGATGGAGAAAAGATTGATGTCATCAAGGGTTTCATTTTACTTGGATCCACAATCAACGTTCATGGTAACAGCAGTCAAGAAAGCAAAAGATATGCTGCATTGTCAGAATCTGCTGTCAAAGACCTCTCTAAAGTGCTAAAGAGTAAGGATGTCAGTTTGAAGACTAAAGTGTGCCTGATACAAGCCCTGGTATTTTCAATTGTTGTTTATGAATATGAAAGCTGAACAATGAATAAGGAATAAAAAAGAGAAGCAAAGCCTTTGAACTGTGATGTTGGAGAAGAGTACTTGACAAGACAAAAAAAAAGTCTCTCTTTGAGAAGTACAACCAGAGTGCTTCTTAGAGACAAGGATTGTGAACTTTGTCTCATGTACTTTGAGTATGTTATCAAGAGGAAGAAGTCCTCAGAAGAAATTATGCTGGAAATGATCAGGAAGAAAGGAAGACCTTCAAAGAGATAGATTGACATAGTGACTGCAGCAATGAGCTCCAGCATTTCAGAGATAGTGAGGCTGGTACAGGATAGAGCAGGATTAAGATCTGCTGTTAGTGGGAATGCTACGAGTAGCAGTCACCTTTATAGCACCTCATAGGAACAACATGTTTCTATGACTCTAATGAAAGCTGATAAAGCCCATAGCATTGATTTCTATTAGCCAGAAGTTTCAGGGATAATTTACTTTGACATTATCCCTTTGCTGTAGGGGAAATAGAGTCCTAAAACCATAGATGATGGAAGCTTATGAAATAATAGAACTTGGTAAGACTCTTAGAACTCAATTGGTGTAGTATTCTCACTTTATAATGGAAAAAATGGATATTCAGATGAAAGAGATTTGGTGAAAATTAACAGGCATATTGTGGCTAGATCCTAGATCTTGTGAGCTACTAAAATCTTTAATATGAAGGTCTATGTGAAGCAATACTGTTGTTGTTAGGTGTTGCTTAGTTGAGTACAACTCATGGCAACTCTGAGAACAATGGATCTGAACCTTACCCTCCCCTGTGTCATCCTCCTCATTTCCGATATCACTGAACCCATTGTTACAGTCACTGTGTCAACCCACCTTGTTGAAAGCCTTCCTTTCTTTTGCTGACCCTCCACCTTTCCATGCCTGATGTCCTTTTCCAAAACTGACCCCTTTTGACAACATGCCCAAAGTATGTGAGATGACGTTCTGCCATCCTCGTGTTGGTCACCCTGATTTTGAAAGCCTCTTCAAAAGTCTATACAGCGTGATTGTTGCTGTATTCCTCGACTTGCATTTTATGTTATTAGTCTTGATTGTTTGTTGTTGTTGTTAAGTGCTGTCAAGTTGCAGATGACTCATAGAGACCCTATGAAGGAGAGTCCTCCACGCTTGTGTGCCTTTCATCCTCTCTCCAGGTTCATAAGGTTTCTGGAGGAAAGCTATTATGGAAGTGGATGCCACTCCTCCTTCCAAGCTTGATTGTTTAGAATATCAAATAAAGATTTTGTTTTCCTTAGAAAAAAGTAGTTATAAGAGAAATCCACATTATTTGCAAAGCACTTCCTGCTTCATTGGACTTAACAGCCAACCCATTAAATACAAGACAAAATCAGTTCTTTAGTCTTGATTTTTTTCAATTCTTCTTTCTCTTTATTTTTTAATATGCTTTAAAATTCTACAGTCTTCCTTCCCAACTGCATAATATCAAAACCTCTCTGTCCTAATCCTCTCACAGGCTGCCTCAATTAATCACTTCTTTAGTACAGAACTTGGCATCTTGCCATCATTTACCAACAAACATTACCCATAACTTTTATTTGCTTTCACAAAAAGAGAGTTTCTTCCTTCTCCTTTGCCAGCCAGTTCTGTTCATTCTTAGATTTGTAGTTCTTTTCTTCACTTTTCTCAATTTTCCATTTATTTTTTTAATCAATCTCTTAGAATCAATTCATTATTTTATTTATGTGGTAAGCATTTTTGGAGTCCTGTTAACCTTCTATATCCTTTCCTCACTACCTTGGGGATGGCATTTTACTGGTATATAAGAACAGCAGGGAGCTCTGATGATTTCACTTATAGCGAGTTGTTCAGCGAATCAAAAAACTGTGGATCTGATTGGTTCCACACCACCAATGGCTCCTTGGGAGAAGGAGGGGTTATTTTGTCCCCCTGGGATTTACAGCTTCAGAAACTCAATGGAAGCTTCCTTACTTCAAGACAGAGCTGACTTAATGGCAGTGAACATGAACTATTAAGTAATAACAGCTAAATTTGTGGCCTGCCACTCACCTGTCAATTTGGTGAGCTGTGCCACCTGCATTTCAAATAGTAGCAGGGCACCTACTGGTTTCAGTGGAGCTTTCAGACTAAGACAGACGAAGAGGAAAGACTGACCACCCACTTCTGAAATAACAGGCCTTTGAAAACCCAATGGAAGAACATTGTCAGGTACAGTTACTAACCCCACTAAACTTAGGAGATAAAGAGACTCATCCACACTAATAAATGACAGAGCTTGAATGGGAACCTAAGGAAGTCTGAGTTCAGAGTACTGCACTGCACTTACTCATCTGGTTCTTTGAAATTTAACAATGCCCTGCCTACACATGGTGCCATTTATGTGGTGTGCTGCTGAGTGTGAGCCCCTCAGGTTGGAAGACACTCAAAATGCAACTGGGGAAGAGCTGCCTTCTCCAATTAAAGACTGTCAACACAGATGGAGTAGAGATTTTACCTAATAAAGGACATTTATTTGGTAATATGGCATGATTCAAAATGAGAACAAACAGCCACAAACATCTATTAATAACTATAGCATGGAATATATTGGACACCTGGAATTCTAGGAAAACTAAGCAATGGTAAGCTGAGATGGGCTGTGGATAATAATTTTGAATCAGACAATCATATGATCTATCTGCCAGGAATGAAAAATTGAAGAGGAATGATTTTCCACTCATAGTCAAAAAGTTCATTTCATGATCTTTTCTGAAGTACAAGGCTGTGATAGGATGCTATCCATATGCATATGAGGAAGACCGGCTAATAAAACCATTATTAAAACTCATGCATCAACCACTAAACTGAAGATAAACAAATTGAGGATTTCCCCAAATTTTGCAGTCTCAAATTTTATTTATTGTGCAATCAAGTTGCATTAATAATAATCAGTGGCTGAAATCCAAAAGTTAGAAACAAAAAGGAAGGAATTGTACCTGGAAAATATGGCCTTGTACAGAAATAATACAATCAATTATTTCTTTATTAATTTAATGTTTCAGAATCCTCTAATAAATGGCGACTATACACATCAACCTTTCCTGATGGACTATCTCTGCAAAAAGAAATGATGGAGAAGTTCAATATCAGCAATAAAAACAAGACCGGAGCTGACTGTGGCAAAGACCATATGATAGTGCAAACTAAAATGAATGAAAATGAAAACAATTTTGATCCAAGTCATGATGTTTTTAATTGCTTCATATGGATGTGAAGGCTTGTCAGTGAATAAGGGTAACAGAAGAACTGATGCCTTTGAATTGTGGTATTGGTTAAGAAAAAAAAAAACAACCAAAAAACCAAACTGCTACATTTTAAAAATAAAAATTACTAAATAAATAAATTTAATTAGGTAAGATGAAAGAAATATTCTGATATTTCTTGCAAACTAATTATTGCTAAAAAGTAATATAAATGTTCAGTCAGTCACAGACAAGTTAGAATTACTACTCTGGGTTGTGTGGCTATGATGCTTTTTTTATGATATGATTGCATTTATAAAAGCACTTAACACACTGCCATGAGCAGGAACTATGGTATCTTTCCATCTATACTTGGAAAATGGTAGGGTGACAAATCACAATATTCACATAAGTTTTTGTTGGAGCCATAGGAGTAGCATCCACTTCCAAACAACATACCTGCAGAAACTCTGTGAACTTTGATAAATGCCGATAGTTATAGAAAGGCTTCAGGTCTTTTGTTCATAGGGTCGCTATGAGTTGTGCTCAACTAGAAGGCAATCAACAAACCAACAAAGACTTCTCTAGATATTTTCTTGTTACTGAAAGGTAAATTGAGTTCAACCATTTGTTGAACTGACCTGGAGGGACTGAAGGTCCAGAGAAGTCAGTATAAAGAACATTGCAGGAGCACACAGGACAAATCCTTGGAACCATATGGTTGATGAGGCTGTTATTCATTAAATTCATAAACTTGCACAACTGCTGAGAACTTTTAGTTTGCATTTCAATTGTGCTATTTCCAGTGGATGAGCGTAAGGTGAATAAACATTCACTTAGAGTGAAAGAGGCTCAAAAGATAATTTGTTCGAATAGGCAAAGAAAGAGGAGGACCCAGGTGGGTCCAAGATGGGAGTATTTCATGGACTCCTAGCCAAGCTGAAGGTTGGAACAAACTGTTAATATGTTCAGCTGCTGAGAAGTTGCAATTTCGAATCTAAACAGAGGTACTTTGGGGTACCTGGTGATCTACTTCCAAAATATTGTTGTTGTTGTTGTTATGTGCTGTCAAATAGCGTGCGACTCATAGCAACCCTATGTACAACAACCCTAAACTCTGCTCTGTCCTGTGCCAATCGCACCGTCTCTGACACTCCCATCCCGATTATCCCAGTCACTGAATCAATCCACCTCATAGAGGGCCTTCCCCTCCTGTGCTGTCCCTCCACCCTCCCAAGCATGATGTCCTTCTCTAAGGACCGGTCTCTCCTCACAACATGTCCAAAGTATGTTAAATGGAGCCTCAGAATCCTTGCCTCCAAGGAGCCACCCGGTTTAACCCTTTCCAGGATGAATCTGTTTGTTTTCCTAGCAGTTCATGGTACTCTCAATACTCTTCTCCAGCACTACAGCTCAAAGGCCTCTGAAACCCCTATGTAAACCCTCCAAAATATTAGTTGCTGGCTGAAAATAGTGGGACACTCACAGAGTTGCCATAAGTAAAAATGTACTCAAGAGTAACAAGTGTTTAACTTGTTTTGTTTTGTGATAGTCAGACTGGTCAAAGATTTTACAAGTTTCCATGTGAGTGATGTAATACTAGAATACACTTTGGTTCACTGTATATGTGTATGTAGATGGGGATTGAGGCATCTGGGTTAATTATTCAGTAAAAACCATGTAAGGTTTAAGCATTTAATGTCATGATTTAGAGTGTAGACTTTAAAGCCAGAGACCTTGGATTCAGATCTTCACTTTGTCACTGAATAGGTCTCTGAATGTGGCCAAGTCACCTAAAACCTTTCACTCAGTTTACTTCTCTAACATGAGGGTAATAATGATGCATCCACTGTGTAGACTTGTAAGGATTAGATGAGTTATCTGCATGAAGACATGAAAGAAGTACCTGACACATAATAGCTGCTGTGTAGTTGTTATTTACACTCACTACTTGATATTTTTATAAAGTTTGAATTAAAACATAAAACCTCAAACCCTTCAAGAATGACTTGATTCTAGCAAAGTAAATGGGACATTGTGATGAAAATCCATGGTTCAGTGATAGAAATCTCACCTTCTTCAAGGAAGACATGCATTCAATTTCAAGCCAATGTACTTCATGCACATTCATCCTATAGTTCTGTCACTGAGTGACAGGTGTGGTGGTGTTACAATACTGAAAAAAACAAAACAAAACAAAAAACCAAAAAAACAATACTGAACCGGTTCACTGGAATGTCCTGACTAAATAGATCAGGAAGAAGGGTCTAGCACAAGCTCATAATCCTCTTGAGCCTTGACTATTTTGGAGTTGAAACATGTTATTTTGTGTCATTCTTTGTTCTGGCCTTAGGAATAGCAGTTATTTCATGTTATATTGGCCTTGATTTCTGCTTTCACCAAAGAATGGGAGGTAGCCTGAAATAAAAATTATGCATTATTAAAATGTAATTGAGAAAAAAAATGTAATTGAGAGAGTTGGTGTAAAGGGATGTTAGGACTAGGACAAAGAAATGTTCACTATCTGGTCTAAAAGAGTTTTCACAGGTAGACATCAAATTTAATTCTTAGGTTTCTGAGACAGAACAGGATTTATTTGTGACAGGAAGCTTCTTAAAAGAAAGCTATTCTCTTGATTCCATGATCTGAGAAGAATTTTGATCATGGATCCTTATGAAGAAGACCTTTGTGATATGTTGTTGTTGATAGGTGCCATTGAATTGAGCACAGATGATAATGACCCCATGAACGAACAACAGATCTGAGCCCTATACTTCCTCACCATCTCTGACACACTTAAGGCCATTGCTGCAAGTGCTATGTCAATCCATATTACTGGGGGTCTTCCTCTCTTTTGCTGACCTTTACAAGCATGATGTCCTTCCCAAGAATAGCCTGTCCTAACACGTCCAAAGTATGAGAGATAAAGCTTTGCCATCGTTGCCTCCAAAGAGCATGCTGGCTGCAACTTTTCCATGACATACCTGTTCATTTCTCTCCTGTGGAGTGACTGCTAAGTTCAAACCACTGATATTTCCATTAGCAAGCAAGTGTTTTAACCATTGTAGCACCATGATGTTTATTAGTGGGATTAGAAAGCTACAATTAGTTACTTAGGCAGGGAGTATAAAAATAACTGGAAGATGAAGTTTTTAGTTATAGTAACAATAGAATATGCATAGTCCACTTATGTGGACCTCCCCACCATAGGGAAACTGGCAGTAAACAACAACCTGTTTACACCCTTCAGTCATTGCACAAAAATAGTGTGTAAGAAAAAGTTGTCATCTATGTTCTGACAGTTTTTTAAGGGGGATTGAACATGTCCAAGAAACGACTCTATGAGGAGGAGTGTAGTGTCAGGATTGCAGGGAGACTCTTCAATAAACTGTGTGATGCAGATGACACAACCTTGCTTGGTGAAAGTAAGAAGGGCTGGAAGCACTTGTTGTAGAAGATAAAGGAATGCAGCCTTCAGTATGGATTGCATCTCAATGTCAGGAAAACAAAGATTCTTACCACTGGACTGATAGGCAGCATCATGATGGATGGAGAAGAGATTGAGACTATCAACAGCTTCATCTTGCTTGGATTCACAATTAGCACTCTCGGTACAAGAAGTCAGGAAATAATGAGATGCACTGCACTGGGAAAATCTGCAGTTAGGTACCTCTTCAAATTATTGAGGAGTAGTGATGTCAGTTTGAAGACTACGGTGTGTCTGATTCAGGCCAGCCTTTCTGATTAGTGGCTATGCATCTGAGAATTGGACAATGTATAAGGATTACAGAAAAAGAATTGACGCCTTTGAGCTGTGGTGGAGAAGAGCACTGAACATCCCATTGATGGCCAAGAGAACAAACAGCTATGTCTTGGAGAGGGTGTAGCTGGAGTGATCTTTGGAGGCCAGAATCATAAAGCTTCACCTCACATACTTGGGACATGTTGCTAGGAGGTGCTATTTCTTGGGAAAGGACATGATGCTGAGAAGGGTGGACAGTTGATTAAGGAGAGGAAGACCCTCAACCAGGTGGATTGAAACAGTGACTGCAGCAATGGACTCTTTGTGTGTTAGGATTGTGAGGATGGTGCAGGACAGAACAGGGTTCAGATCTTTTGTTCACAGGTTCGCTTGAGTTGTGCTCAATTCAGAGGCACCTAACAACAACAACAACAACAACAGCAACAATAACAATGTATATTTGGGGAGCTCTGGTGATCTAGTGATTATGGAGTTGTACTGGTAACTAGTTTGAAAGGTAAGTGGTTTGAACTCCTCAGATGCTTCTCAGGAGAAAGATGGGCAATTTCCTCCTAGGGTATTTACAGTCATTAAAAAACTGCTGGTTCATCCTGGAGAGGGTTAAACCAGGCTACTCCTTAGAGGCAAGGATTCTGGGGCTTCGTCTGACATACTTTGGACTTATTGTAAGGAGAGACAGGTCCTTGGAGAGGGACATCATGCTTGGGAGGGTGGAGGGACAGCGCAGGAGGGGAAGACCCTCTATGAGGTGGATTGATTCAGTGACTGGGGTAATCGGAATGGGTGTGTCAGAGGCAATGCGATTGGCACAGGATAGAGCAGGATTTAGGGCTGTTGTACATAGGGTCGCTATGAGTCGTAAATGACTCAATGGCACATAAAAACAACAACAACAGAAAAACTGCTGGAGGGTCAACTATGAGTCAATTCCAACTAGTGGCAATTAGGGATTTTTAAAAATTTTTTATTTATTTATTTGTTTATTTATTTTTTTAGTGAATCTATGTTCAGGGTCTGAGAGAAGGACTTGCTATTTATTGAACAATCCAGATTAGTCTTTTTTCTAATGGCCTCCTGGATATCTAGATGTCAAGTATTACTTGTGAACATCACACAAAGATTTGTAGTGTTGTCTTAGCTATGATGTGGTTGTCTTAGAGTAGGTTCTGCCATTGAGATATAAGACAATGAATTGGGGTTTGATGAGTCCCATTTTGATCATGATGAGACTGAATGAACAAAAAAGAGCACATACAAGTGAGTATGTGTGGTGACAACTGGAAGGCAGATCACATTTAAACTCCTTACAATATTTCCTATATTACAGCAGGACCCCAAGTCTCCATCTGGGTATCTGATAGGAGGAAGAGCTCAAGAGAGTATATTGGTCAATGGCATATAGAAAGTTAAAGCTGTAGAAGTTGAGAAAGCCAAAGAGCATAGTGGAACTGGGAAAGAGGATAGGGACAGGAATAAATGTAGAATGACAAGTCAGAGAGGAATGAAGAGAAGGGGTGGCCAGAGATGAAGAAGCAAAACAAAATGACTGAAATACATCAGTGGGAAGACATGATAAATTATAGAACAAGGATAAGAAAGTATTCACTGAATTTAGCAAAAAATTACATAAATGCCGTATAGCATTTTGTACAACATGAGAATGGGAGGATGGTACAGAATAGAACAAAGTTCAGATCTTTTGTTCATAGGGTTGCTATGAGTCATACTTGATTCGATGGCACCAAACAACATCTATGGGCATTAATATCATTTGACTCAGTACAGAGAAGGTGAGTCAATGCATAATAAATGAATCTGTAAGTAAGTTGAACACAGTAGAAGGTTATCTTGAGAAGATTTTTATTCTGATTCTGAAAAGTTATATAAGATTAGACTCATCAGCTTTTAAATTTTGGGTACCTCAAGTATCACAAATATTACTTAACTAGTAATGTCATGTCTACCTTGATCATCAATATGGGATCAATTTGACAATGGCAATTTAAAAGATGAGATAGGTAACTTAGATGGCAGTGCATTTATATTAGTGACAGAGGAATAATTCAGAAAAGAAAGATAAGAATGATCACAACCCGGAGAATGCAGTCAGTGTCACAGATTGTACATGTAGAAATGAACTGGTGTATGTTTTTTTTTCAGCAATAACAACAAAAGAAAGAAGTTCGTTTTTAAAAATTACAAGTATAACATTATAAATAACAATTAGGTACAGAATTTTGGTAGGAGTCTAAGGAAATGAAGGTCCCGATATCTTTTTCTTCAATTTTATTTTATTATATTTTTTATGTGTGTACCATCAAATTTGATCTGACTGGTAGAGAAGGAGATTGCCCCTCCTTCTTCAGCAGAGGATCTGGTGGATTTGAAATGCATACCTCTGGGATAATGAATAGGGATGATAGAAGGAGAACTGATGCCTTTGAGTTGTGGTATCGGATAAGAGTATTGAATATACCATGGACTGCTAGAAAAACAAACAGGTTCATCCTAGAGAGGGTGAATCTGGGCTGCTCCTTGGAGGCAAGGATTCTGAAGCTTCGTCTGACATAATTTGGACATGTTGCAAGGAGGGACCAGTCCTTCGAGAGGGACGTCATGCTTGGGAGGTTGGGAGGGTAGAGGGCCAGTACAAGAGAGGAAGACTCTCAATGAGATGGATTGATTCAGTGACTGGGTTGATGGGAGCGGGTATGTTGGAGATGGTGATTCTGGCACAGGATAGGGAAAAATTTAGGGCTATTGTACATATGATTGTTATGAGTCGCAGGCGACTTGATGGCACCATAACAACCACCACCACCACCTCTGGGATTGCAGTGTAGCTTCTTGCCACTAGGCCACCAGAGCTCCTTGAAGGTCCCTAAATCTTAAACTACATTAGCTTCATAGTGTGCTGATCTCTGCTGAGGTCTTTGTGGAATGTTCATACATTCATGAGCTGTTGTAGATTACAGAAGCACTTCTTAGTCAAGGGCTGTTTTAACCTCAGGGCACATTTGGCAATGTTTGGGGACAATTCTGATTGACTCTCTCTGAGGGAGGGGACAGTACTACTAGCATATATTGAGTGGTGGTCAGGGATGCTGCTATACATCTTGTGATATACAAGATAGCTGCCCCCCTCCAACAAAACTTTATCCCATTTAAATACAGTGTGAGCTCTGGTGGCCTATTGGTAGGGATTTTACTGCCAATTCAAAGTCAGGCAGTTAGAATCTACCAGTTATTCCATGAGAGAAAGATGGGCAATCTCCCTCTGTGCAATTTACAGCCTCTGTAAACCCACTGGTGGGTAATTTATGAGTCTGTTCCAACTCAATGACACATAACAACAACAATAAATAGGGAGTTGAACTCCCAGAGTTGTTCACCCAAAGGGTTACCTCTCTGATTTAACTCCACCAGTGGGTTCTTGGCAGGAGAAAGATGGACAATCTCCTCATGTGGGATTTACAACTGTTTAAATCTTCTGGTCAGTTAAATGGCAATGACTTTTGATTTGAAATATAGTGCAAAGGTTGCATAATCCTAAGGTGCTCTACAGAATGCCAAATCACTGATCAGCCAGTTCAACCTCTAAGGTTCAAGATAAAGCCTAAGAGGTGCATCTCCAAATTCAGGCTTGAATAAGATGGATGGAAACATTTGGTTGCATTCTACTGGTTCCCATCACCATCAGCCTCATCAAATGCACTGGTTCACTTTTACTCCTAGAACTCCCAGATTTACATTCACTCAAATAACACACCTGGTTAAGGAAATTGTTTACACCTCAATATAATTGTACATGTCTTTTATATTCAGCTACCAAATAACATTTAAATCGGCTGCCTCCATACCAAATTAATATATTTTAATGCTTATAGCCATAAATCATGCATTTCAAAATTCTCATCTGTTATGAATAAGTTCATCATTTCCATTCACATTTTGTCACAAAAATTAGGAGTTTAGCATTTGGAAAATTTCATTTTCCGCTTGTCTTTTATGTGCTGCTAGATAGTAAACCAGCAGATTAGCTTTTCTTCCATCTCAGCAGAGGAGGACAAGCTAGAACATAACACAATCAAAACAAATTGCTTAGGAAAATAATTCTTTTATTTAAAGGAATTACCAATAAGCAGGCTGCTTTCATAGGAAACAAAAACTGTCATGGAGCTAGCCAGGGTTGAAGGACGCAGATTTTGAATTATATTCTTTCTTACAGAGTTACCGTTCCAAATTATAGCAGTGCTTACATCTTGTGAATGACTTTTTAAAATGGGCCAAGTTAAACACCATGCAAAATCTACTGCACATAACATCATTTTGTAAGCATGGTTCCAAAAGAAAACAATCCTTGACGCCTTCTGCCTGTGAGTGAACAAATCCTCGTATGCAGTTAATGTAACATGTCTTGGACCACACTAATTTACATGTGTCCACTAAATGTTCCTTCTCAGACTCCCTTCACCTCAGTGGTATGCATTATATTCTGCCAAAAAACTTGCCCAGTGAGTTATTAGAATAGTAGCTTTCATCATAGAGGTATGGCCTGGGCAAAACTTGCTCATCTTGATTATACAACAAAAAGGGTAGTTGATTGAAAAAGCAAAAGCTATTCAAATGGTGCTTTCTTTGGTGAGTTTAGAATTTCTGAAAGTGGAATGTGACGCAAATTGAGATTGCTTTTAATTTTTCCCCTTTTGTATATTCAATTCCATTTTAAAAATCAAGAAAAGCAAAATCTTGAAATTAATTTATGTTTGCTGTCTTCCAATTGTTTTCACAGTATGAGTAAAGGAAAGAGGTAAATTAAAGTTATCCCAAGATATTACTTGTAACAGGTTAAAGTACTTTTTAATGGGTAGATTAATTCTGCAGGGACATTACAGCAAATCTTTCTGAAATTCCTCAAATACATTCTTGCATTGCAACAAGTATAATCATCTGGCAAGATAATCTGGCATTTTAAATAACTTTGCACTTAAACCCTGTCAATTTGATCTTCTAAGGTTAATTGATTATTTCAACAAGCGTTCTTGCCAGAAAAGATCTGAGTGCTAACATCTTTTCATTAATTCATGCTGTTTGTCGAGAAGGTGAAAAATAGAGAAGGGGCTGCTTGATTTAACTCTTTCCACCTCTAATCTCCAAAGAAATGGTGAGAGAAACAGGCTGACTGCTCAATAAACTTCAATGCCATCAAACCATCACTCCATCTGCTGGAGCAAAATCAACTAATAATACAACATCCTCATCTGCTCAAGTTCATGTTTCTAAACGTTTAAAAAATATCTGCTCATTTTAAAATAAAAAAAAAACCTAACACACCCAAATCCAAAATCCCACCAAAACTTTAATCTCCAACAAAAAAACAAGTGTAAGTGATCTCATCTCCACACTCTCTCCCCTAAGCTTGACAGTCAGCACTTCTCTGCAGTAACAGAGCATTAACACTGGACAAAGCCTCTCTGGGGCTTTCTAGATAGGATGTGTTCTATCAGCAACTGCATATTTGCCATTGACATCATTCTTTTCAGAGGCACATGCAGCACAATGGAGGATTACATCTCATGCAAAGGAGTGTGACAACTCATCAGTTGAACAGCAAAACCTGGTCAAAAGTCAGGATTTTTTTTTAAATATAGGCATTAAAATTGTGCTGCTGTTAATGTTTCTTAAACAGACAAGGGAGAGGGAAAAAAACCCCAAACCTTTCTAGCATGAGAAAAAACCCTGGGCTTATCTCAAATTCCTACGTGGTGGTACAAATCCATTTCCTAACACAGCCATTTCCAATTCCAAGTGCTGGGAAGGAATTGGAGATAACAGGCTTCCTTTCTTGCTGTTCTCATTTCCCAAAGTACTACAGATACACAGAAAAAGTCACTAACTTCTCTTTTCCACGGTCTCCATTTCTTTCTCACCCAGCCTAGAGAGGGACTGAGAATACTTTTCTTTGACTAAAAGGTTTGGGTCTATAGTCTCCCTCTCTCATCTGCCCTCCACCTTCTTCAGTGATGCTTGCTGCCATTTGGTATCTAAAGCTTCATTCTGGGGTGCAGATTACTCCTTCGACGCACTGCTTGGCACAAGCTGAGCATGGGAGAGGGAAGGAGATGACTAGGAATTCCCACCACCTTAACATGAAGTGACTGGCTTTGTGAAAATAGGGGTGGGCACTGCCAGCCAGGGGGTGGGGAAAGCAGCCTGCAGTTTTGGAGTGAGTGCTGAAGGCTGGCAGGGGCTCCCCTGCCCTCCCTGCCTCCCTCTGCTAGCTTTCAAATGAAAGCAGCTCCACCACGCTGAAATTGGAAGGAGAAGGCCACAGCTTTATTTACATAACACTAGAGATATAACAATCAACAAGCATTAATCATGATCATTACACCAAATCATACAAAATAACACTGCTGACCGCTTGACTGGTTCATCGGTTATTTATTTATTTGGTTAGCTTTGCTCCTTCCCTTTGCCTCTTAGAAGAGGGGATAACGACAAAATCATTAGGCACCATCCAGGGTCCCCCTCCACCCCAAATTGAAACGTGTGTAAATTAAACACATGTGAAGTGCTCAATATGTGGCAAATTAGTTCAGAAAATACTGAGAAATGTGCATCTCCAGTGTTCGCCTGCACACCGAGATGTGACAGGTATTATTGCCCTTTGTACAATTATTTAAACCCTGTAGGAATTCCCAGTGTCAGGGAATGTCAGTGTACTGTTATTAGACAAGTTTAATTAGGATCTACCCCGCTGCTCCTAACAAGTATTTAATTAACTTCTAGGCAGGGTAATTAGCTTTAGATTGTGGCTGATTTTCTTCCTCACCTTCTGTTGACACTTGGCCTACACTAAGGCAGCCTGCTTTGCTGACAGTGTAATGGATAGCATCATTGGGAAGCCTAATATCAAGGCTGCCGACTCCTTAAAAAAAAAAGCCCAGCAATGAAGATAAAAGACAAAGTAGTGACACTTGGGTCATGGTCAGAGGGTGCCATGGAAGATCATCGATTCTGCAGGCTGACACAAAGCCAAATAACGAGGGGGACAGTATAATTTGATCTTGACTATTTTAGGTAATGAAGAATAGAGGGGGGAGACATCTTAAGGGGAAAGGAAAGGGGGGGAACCCCACTCACTTAATTTTCCTCCTTCTTTGCTCTGTCTGATTCATCCACTGCTGGTGAGTCAGCTTGATTCATGATAACACTTTATGTGCCAGATCAGAACACTGCTTCATTGGATTGTCAATGGCTGCTTTGGTGGTCTAGTGCATAAAAATTTGCACTGGCAATAAAAAAGTAGGTGGTTCAAATCCGCCAGCTGCTTTGCTGGGGAAAGACGTCAATCTCCTTCCATGTAATTAAGCCTCTGAAAACCCGCTGGAGGCTTAGCTATGTATCAGCTCCAGCTTGGCAGCAACTCACTGCATTGCACTATTGCTTTTTCAGAAGTAGATTGCCAGGCCTTTCTGAGGCATTCCAGGATGACCTCAACCATCCAACCTTTTAATTAGCACTGGAAAGTTAACCATCCCAGGAGTCTCCAGTCTAGTCAGTGTTTGGCATGTCCATCTTTTCTCCCCTTCAAATGTCTGTGCCTTGTTGCTGACCTAACCCTTGCTGTGGTAATGACTGTTAAAGAACCAAAGGAAATCGGCCATGCGACTAGCAACCCAGGGAGCTCAATCTTTTTAGGAGAAGTGCGCTTGCAAACACCCAGCCGTGGGGGCTGCCATTCTTCCAGCTCTCCTGACATATCATTAAAAATAATGGGACTTCATACCATGATGCAACTATGAAAATTTGGAGGCTGAAGGGTGGTATATGCAGGAGTTAAACATGCCTTCCCTGTAATTATGATAAAAGGTTTAATAATTCACATTCAGTTTCAAAAATATTAAGTTTTAAAATGGAACTGGTTCCTAATTTATTTTAATTATTTTTTTTTCAGCATGCATTCTAGGGTGTGAGGGTCGTATCTCTGTTCCTTTCCCATAGAAAAGTCTCAGGGTTTCTACTGGGCAAGCTAGATTTTGTCACCTTAGTGGTAACAATTGGATGTGGGGTTTGTTCTGAAATTTTGGGTAATGGATCTGGGCTTTTTATCTAGGACCAGTGTAAATAAAATTTCTGGCACATGTTCATACATCCATATATACACACAAAGGTAGATGAAGCACTTTACGACCCACATTAACTATTTTAAACCTGCATCAGGCCATCTATAAGGAGTTACTGTCTTCTCTTACCATACTGCATGCCTGAGACTCAGTCCTTAACATTATTGCATGCTGACCATAGGCCAGATGTTATTGTGGGTTGAGTTGTAAGTTCAAAGTCATTAGTAAATGTGGGTGTGGCTTCACTTGTCCTTATTGTACTGAATGTTCTTATTGAACAGTGTCTCTGCTGTTTCAGATATCTTTAATAAAGTCTTTAGCTGCATCAAGCTTGTGTAAAAAATCCCAGTCCTCATAGAGTAGAGCCAGAAATGGTGAGATTGGGTCAAGATAGTGCAAGGTTCACAGCTGTTGTTCACAAGGTTACTCTAAGTCATAGTCAACTTGACAGCACATAACAACAACAACAACAACAATGAAATGCCTTAACCCAAAAAGGATTTAGTCTGTCACATGATGAGGAAGGCTATGTTGAGAACTAAGGCAGAAAAGAGTGAAAGGTGGTTATCATTAACTTATAGGGTCATCAAAGAAGGAAGGTCTCACTGTTAAGACGGTATTTATGACATGAAAAAAATAACCATCTTTGTGTAAGTTTGTTTCACGCAGAGAAGACAGCAGGTGCAGAGGCCCTGAGGTTGAGTAACTCGCCCAGAGTTTGAAAGCAGTAGAATCAGAATTGTAGCCCATATTTATCTCTACTCATTATATTATGATACATTTTTCATGTTAGTGATCAATGTACATCATGTCATTTCAGGGGTAACAGTAAAATTTCAGTGTGTTCGCTCGCAGTTCTTCCCTACTATGAGAGTTAAAGCTGTGTATCCATTTAGCTCGGCCGTGATTCTCACTGGTCTGGCAGTTATGAGGCAGGTAAATATTCCTCATGATGAGAGGTGATATAATGCATTGACATCAATGATAAAATCTGCCATGAGCAATGAACTGGTTTTAAAGGAGATTCCTTGGGGTGGGTGGCCTGTAGCTAGCATGTCTGATTGCTCTGGGGAAGCTCTCTGTATTTTTCCTTGATCTAGATGCTGCATCTAACTAGCCATTATCTGACCTCTGGTTCTTTGGATTTCATCTAGTACCCTGCTGATCCTTTTATTTTTTTAAATGACAATGCTTTAGTATTCAACATTCAAGTCAAGCAAGAGCCCAAAATGATCAGTGCAGATAGATGAAAAACAAGACTAAAATAGCAAAACAGCTTCAATCAACATAATTTTTTTAAAAAAAAACCCACACCAAAACCAAACAACACCTCAAACTCATTGCCATCAAGTCATGATCAGCTCATAGTTAACCCTCCTGCAGGTTCCCAAGACTGTGGTTCTCATGGTGGGAGATTGCCCATCTTGCTCCCTTGGACACACTGGTGGACTGGCAGAGGGGAGTGGCCTTTGAGTTAGCAGCACAGTTTCCTGTGGACTAGGCCGCCAAAGCTCCCTTTAGCAAAGATTCATGCAATCTGCAGAAAATCTCCCTGGCAGTGAGGATTTGTTTAGCATTATGCCAAAGAAAGCAGCAGTTACTGCCCTCAAAGAATACCAGCCTGAGGTGTTCCACTGAGGAATGAGGGTGGCAATCCAGAAAGGGACAGCTGTCTACCCTGATCTTTCAACTGACTTATGAAAACTTAACATTTATGAATTCAATAAATTAGGGAAATATTAATTATCTCTCATAAAAAATCAGCTGAAATTTCAAATTTGGGTAAGCTAGTTTAATTTTCTCCTTTAATGTATATGGATTTTAGAATTGACACCTTTCACATATAGGCAGACAGGTTAATAAAAAAGAGTTTCAAATATCAAGATATCTTGCTGATTTAGGCTGTATAGGCTGCAGCAGAAACCTCTAATTTGATGTCCGACTCAAGGTGTTGGAGCTTTCCAGGGTTTACAGCCATATGAAGCACTTCCTTGAGATAAATCGCTCTCTAACTGTGTGTATGGGTGTGTACAAGCTTCCATGGTTTTGCATCTCTTGAGAGCACAGCCTAAGATACCTAAGAGTTGACTGCTAGGGAGTCACCAACCATTAAAATACTCTTTTTTTTTTTTGCAGAAAATGTTTAGTCTTAATAAATGCAAAACAACCTGTACATTACCCTTATGGTCTTATCTATCCTTTTTAGCTTAGTGGAAAAAGTGATAAAGAAACAAAAAACCTGTTCTGCTGATGTAGAAAGGCAAAGGTCAAGAGCATATGCACTAACTGTCAATTAGTAAGGTGACATTGTCTTAAATTTTTTGAACTATGTTGTGTGTTGTCAAGTCAGAACCAACTCACAGTTGATCCTCCAGGGTTTTTCAGAGACTGTAAATCCCACAGAAGATTTTCATTGTACTTGGTGGATTCAAACCATGTGTCTTTGGGTT